>NC_141394.1:82054370-82432159 GCF_034619465.1 Leptosomus discolor | reverse complement strand
TGGGGGGGAAAAAAAGGGGAAAAAAAAAAAAGAAGGGGAAAAAAAGCCCTAAAAAAAATAAAAAAGCCGGTCCCAGCCCACCTTCCAGGGAGGGAAAGGAAGGGAAGGGAATCCTCCTTACCTGCAGGAGCCAGTGGAAGGTTTCTCCGATTAAAGGGAATCCCATAGAGCCTTTGGGGATTGGGAGCTTGCAGGTTTTGTCGCGGGTGGCAGCCCAGCGGAGCTGCCACAGCTGCTGGGACACGGCCAGCAGCAAAGTCAGCGACACCAGGCACGCGGCGAGGGTAGCCAGTGCCGAGACGAGATCAAAACTTGCAAAAAGCATATTGGAAGAAGGAGGAGGAGGAGGGTGGGGAGAGAAACAGCCCCTGTGACAGGCACCACGCTCGCACCCACACACACACACACGCACGGCGGGGAAAGAGGGCGAGGGAGCAGCGCACGGTAAAGGGCTGCCTGGGGGGTCCTGGGGCGGGGGGGGGGGCCGGGCTCGCCCCCCTCGCCGCTGGCAGGTTAGAAAAACAGGGGGGAAAAAAGAGAGGGGGGGGGAAGAAAAGAGGGGGGGAGAAGGAAAAGAAAAGGAGGGGGGAAGGAAAAGGGGAGGGAAAAGGAAAAGAAAAGGGGGGGAGGAAAAGAAAAGTGGGGAAAAGGAAGAGAAAAGGGGGAAAGGGAAAAGGGGAAGGGAAAAGAAAAGGGGGGAAGGAAAAGGGGGGAAGGAAAAGAGGGGAAGGAAAAGAAAGGGGGGGGGGGGAAAGACAAGTGAGGGGGAAAAAGGCTGGGGGCAAAAAGCAGTTTCTCCTCTGTCCCTCTCTGAAAACTTTGTTCTTGTTTGGAATAAACTTGACAGAGTGACACAGGCAGAAAAAAAAAAATAAAAGCACCACACAACACAAAAAAGGAGGGGGGGGGGGAGAAAAGGGGGAAAAAAAAAAAACCAACAAGAGAGACCCCAAAAGAAAGGGTGGGAGCAACGAGTAGCCAAAAACTCGAGGACAAAAATAAAGAAGTGAAAGCCCGGAGTTAGGGGGAAAAAAAAAAAAGACCCCAAAAAGTCCAACTGCAGATGCTCTGGCTCTCGCTCGCTTTCAAGGCAAAGCCACACACACCAGAAAGGGGGGGGGGGGAATGAAAGGGGGGGGGGGGGAATGAAAGGGGAAAAAATAATAAGGGGGGAAAAATGAGAGGGGGGGAAAATGAAAGGGGGGGAAAAATGAGAGGGGGGGAAATATGAGGGGGGGAGGAAATGAAAGGGGGAAAAATGAAAGAGGGAAAAAAATGAAAGGGGGGGGAAAAATGAGAGGGGAGAAAAATCAAAGGGGGGAAAATGAGAGGGGGGGGGGGAAAATGAAAGGGGAAAAAAAAAATGAAAGGGGGAAAAAAATGAAAGGGGGAAAAAAATAAAAAAGGAGCAAGATTTAAAAAAAAAATATTAAAAAATCATAAAATAATTCAGCCACGAGCTGGAGAGATGGCAGAATTAAATAGCTATATATATGTATCGATACACACGGCTCGGTTTATCTCTCCCTCTCTCTCTAAATCTCTCGCCATAAATATTTCTCGCTATTTGCCGGTTATTTGTTAGCCCCGGAGTTTTCCCCAGACTTCTGTACAGAGGGAGGCAGGGCTGCTGGGCATAGCCCCTCGCAATGTTGAGTAAAAAAGTCAAATGTGTGTTTATATAGAGGCGGGGAAGCCGGGGCTGGGCCGGCCGCCAGCGCGGCTGCTCCCCCCGCGCCCCCACCGCGCCGCGGAGCGCTCCGGGGGGGCCGGGCCGGGCCGGGCGGCCGCGGCGCTGGAGCGTGCGAGCCCTGGCCCGCCGCCCGCCGCACGGTCACGCCGCGCTCCTCATCCTCCTCCTCCTCCTCCTCCTCCTCCTCCTCCTCCTTCTCCTCCTCCTCCTCCTCCTCCTCCTCCTCCTCCTTTTTTCCTCCTCCTCCTCCGTCCGTACCGGCGGCCTGCTCCGGCGCGCACCCCCCCACCCCCCAAATCACCCCCCCTCCCCCCCCCCAAAAAAATCCCCCGCGGGTTAACCCTTAAGGATGCCCCGCCTGGCAATGATGCCCCCCCCCCCCCCCCCAATTTATCCCCTCACCATGACTCTTCCCCCCCCCCCCCAACTTGATGATCCCAGCTTGAGATGGACACCCCCCCCCCCCCAATGTTTAATTCTTAATGAGTTCCCCCCCTTTGCGACGGTCCCCCCCCAATATTTAACCCTTTTATCACTGCCCCCTTGCGATGGTCCCCCCCAATATTTAACCCTTTATCACTCCCCCCTTGCGACGGTGTCCCCCCCCATGTTTAACCCTCTATCACTCCCCCTTGCGACGGTCCCCCCCATATTTAACCCTTTATCACCCCCCCCCCCTTGCGACGGTCCCCCCCATGTTTAACCCTTTATCACCCCCCCCTTGCGATGGTCCCCCCCCAATGTTTAACCCCCAATGTTTAACCCCTTTATCACTGCCCCCTAGCGACGGTCCCCCCAATGTTTAACCCTTTATCACTCCCTCCTTGCGACGGTCCCCCTAATATTTAATCCTTAATGATCTCCCCCTTGCAATGGTCTCCCCAATATTTAACCCTTTATCACTCCCCCCTCGCGACGGTCCCCCCTGATATTTAACCCCCAGTCATCCCCCCCTTATGATGATCCCCACGCTATATTTAACCCTTAATGATTCTCCCTTTCAACGAGCCCCCCAATGTGTCAGCCCAAATTACTTCCCCCCTTGCAATGACTCCCTCTCCCAAGACCTCCCCCCCCCCGATGATTTCCCCCTTTACAATGAACCCCCAATATTTTACCCTTGATTCCCCTCGCAACAATTTCCTCCCCGCAAGAATTACCCTCCCATGATATCCCCCCCCTTGCAATTCCCCCCCCCCCAAGACTGATGATTTCCCCCTTTCAGTGACTCACCCCCCACAATAACTTGCCCCAGGCAATCATTCTCCCCCTCCCCAATAATTTACCCCCTCTACTGATTTGCCCCCCTTTCCTTACTTGCCCCTTACAACCATTTACTCTCCCTATAACGACTCAGGACCCCCCCCCCCCCCCCCCCCCCATTTCCCCCTTGGAATTCCTTGCTCCCCTCCCATTACTTCCCTGCTTGCCACGACCGACCCCCCCCCCCTTGCAACGCTTTGGCCTTTCACTGATTTACCCCCACAAGGATTTACCCCCCTGCAACGATTTGGTCCCTTGCAGTGACAACCCCCCCCACCTCCCTCCCCAGTTATTTGCCCACTTGCATTGATTCCCCCCCCCCCAACTATTTGCCCCCAACGATTTGCCCCTTGCAGTGATTTACTCCCCCCCCCCCCCCCGCAATGTTTTTTTTGGGGGGGTTTTGCTATATTCCAGACACCTCCCAGTGATATTTTTTTTTGGAGGAGGGGGCTGTGATGATTGTCCTGACACCCTCCACACCCCACCCCCACCCCCCCGGTGCTTTCCAGAACTGGGGACACCAGGGCTGGGGGGCTGTTTCCAACCCAGACACTGCCCTTGCACAGGGGGCTGCTAACCCCCACCCCACCCCCCCAGCCCCCCCAGCCCCCAGCAGCGATGGAGGCAAAGGCAGGTATCCGGGGGCTGCCTGGTTACGGGCAGTTTTTGCAAAGCATTTGCTTCAGATTACAGGAAAAACAAAAGTTCATTGAGTTCCCCCCCCCTTCTCCCTTCTCCCCCCCCCCCCCCCTTCTCCTTCTCCCCCCACCCCGCGTCCCCCTTCAGCCTCCCCAGTCCCCAGCTGGTTTGAGGCTGGTGCCCGCTGGGACTGCGGAGCGCAGAGAGGGGCTGCGCCAACATCCTCCCCCCCCCCCCCGCAGGAGTCGGGGAGGTTGTCCACCCCCCCCCCCCCAGTTTTCCTTTGGGGTGACCTGGAACCCCCTTTCCTGCCTCTCCCCCTCCGTCCCGCTGCGGGGATGGCCCCGGGAGGGGGGGGGGGGGCGGCGATCCCTCCCTGGAGCATCCCGCGGCGGGTGTGCAGCGACACCCCCCCCCACCCAACCCCAACATCCTTGTGTTACCCCGGCGCGGGGACCCCCACCACCCCGCTGTCCCCCACCTCCGTGGCCTCCCTGCCTGACACCCCCCCCCCCCCCCCCAGCCCCCTCCCCCGTTGAATCCCGGTGCAGCGACACCCCCCCCCCCCCCCCCCCCAACTCATTGCATCCCCCCCCGGGCATCCTTATGCAGGGACCCCCCCCTCTGCAGGGTGGCTCCCTCCGCGCCGGTGCAGAAGCCCTCCCCCACGGCCCCGGCAGCCCCCCATCGCCCCCCATCGCCCCCCCATCGCCCCCCGCCCCGCCGCCGCGCCGCCGCCGCCGCTCACTCTTTGCCCTGTCGCCCCACCCGGTGGCGGCCGGCGGCACTGCAGGCACCGGAGCGCAGGTGGCCGCCGGGCCCGCACCGCTCCGCACCGCTCCGCACCGTACCGCGCAACGCCGGAGCCCCCTCCTCCCTGCAGGGTGGGTGTCCGGCTCGGCCCCGGGCGCCCCCGCAAAGCACCTGCCCAAAGCCTCTTCCCAAAACGCCTTCCCGAAGCATCTCCCCCCCCAAAATCCTTCCTAAAACGCCTTCCTGAAGCTTCTTTCCCGAAGCATCTTCCCAAAAAACCTTCCTAAAACGCCGTCCTGAAGCTTCTTTCCCGAAGCATCTTCCCAAAAAAAAACCTTCCTAAAACACCTTCCTGAAGCATCTTCCCAAAAAGCCTTCCCAAAGCTTTTTCCTGAAGCATCTTCCCAAAAATCCTTCCTAAAACACATTCCTGATGCTTTTTCCCGAAGCATCTTCCCAAAAACCTTCCTAAAACACCTTTGCGAAGCATCTTCCCAAAAAGCCTTCCTAAAATGCCTTCCCAAAGCTTTTTGCTGAAGCATCTTCCCAAAAAACCTTCCTAAAACACATTCCTGAAGCTTTTTCCCAAAGCATCTTCCCAAAAAACCTTCCTAAAACACCTTTGCGAAGCATCTTCCCAAAAAACCTTCCTAGAACACCTTCCCAAAGCTCCTCACACCAGCCCGAAGCACTTCCCCAAAATATCCTTCCCTAAACACCTTCCCAAAACACCTTCCCCAGCCCGCACACCTCAACCGGCTCAGCTACCCCCCCCTGCTAAGCCTGGAGAATGGGGAAAAGAGGGCCCAGTTCTCCCCTGCCCCCCCCCCCCCCCAAATCAGTGTGGAGGGGGCTGTCAGGCACCTCCCGGGGGGGGGGGGTGACAGCCAGCGTGACACCGGGCTCAGCCTCAGCCCTGGGCTGGGAGCTGAGAGTCGCCAAAAGACGTTTCGGAGAAGCACATCCATCGCCAACGGCTTCGCTTTGGCCCCTGGCGGCAGCAGGAAAACACCCCAGGAACCCCCAAACCGTGGGGCCCACCATAGACATGCCCAGCAAAAGGGGGAGGCCCGGCCTGCCTCCCTCTCCTCCTCCCTTTCCCAAGGGAAAAGCTGGCCCCGAGATGCTCTCGGCTCCCCCCAAAAGAGCTCGTGGCCCCAAATGTCTCCCACGGCTTTGTCAGCGCGTGCGAACGCCTCCTGGAAGGGCTGGGAGAGGGACAGAAAAACGCCACCAGCACGTACTGCCGTAAGAATCTCTTTTCCTGCCGGTGGAAATTCAAGGATAAGGGGGAAAAGCCTAAAAAAGATTTGCTTTTTTTTTTTTTATTTTAGGGGTTTCTTTTTTTTTTTTTTTTCTTTTTTTCAGAATTCCACCCTCTGGAGAGAAACCCCTGAGAGCGAAACTGGCTTTTCCAAGGTCAGCGGGCAGAGCTGAAGCCAGGGCAGCGGGGTGCAGCCACGGCTCTGCCCAGACACCCCGGCTTTGCCCCAGCTTTTACCGGAATCTGGATAATTTGATCATCGGCCGCAAATGGCAAAGGGGGTGGAGAAGGGCAACGGGGCAGCAACGACCCGTGAGGAGGAGGAGAGGGGTGATGGCACCAGCAGGCAACAGGTTTGAGAAAACCAGCCCCGAGGAGCGTTTCGGTGGTGGCTGCTGCTCCCACCCGGAGCGGGCGAAGGCGAGGAACTCACCGGCTGAGCCCGAAAGCAGCAGCAGGTTTGGGGGCTCAGCGCTACCGGCTCCCACATCCTGGGGCTCGACCCCGCTCTTCCCATGAGGTCGGACCCCGCGGTTCAATTTTGCAACCCAAGCGGGAGGATGGACCTTCCCGCTTCACCCCGTGCTGGGAAAAAAACAGGAAAATCCAGCGCAAGGAGGGAACAACCTGCCCCAGGAAAAGCTCCCTCCAGGCTCTCCCGCTGATGACGCCCTAAAGCACCAAATTTCTCTCTTTTCCAAATCGAATCGGGCTTTGACTTCCCCAGAGCGGGCGACGCTCTCCCTGCAGCTCCTGAAAAACTCCAGCGCTGTTACGTTTCGGCTGGAGAGAGCAGCAGAGAGTCCCGTAGGTTAAAGGCAACGCTGCGCTACTGGGAATATCCTCAAGACCAGTGAATGTGGGGTTGTTCTGCCTTCCCGGGTCGTGCCCGGCTCCTCCGTTTCGGGAGGGTAAAAAGAGGTGCTTGATTTGCTCCCTGCACACATCCCCTCCCGACGGGCGTTCTCCTTCCCTTCTTTCATGCCGCTGCCGGCCCCGGCAGAGCGAGCCGCAGCCCCCTCGGCCGCACGGACGGAGTGGATGCCCTGAAATAATCCCGGAGGCACCTCTAGGTAACATTTTATTTTAATTTTGTTGTTATTTTTTTGGTCATTCAAAGGGAGGAGCCGCTTCTGAAATTGCCTTTTCTCCCTCTCGAACGCCTGCTCGCGTCCCGTCCCCTTCTTTTTAACGCGCCGATTCTCCCCCTCCGTATCACGGCCGGCGCAGGCGAACCCCACCGAAAGGGGAACTGGGAGGAACTGGAAATGCACAAGTGCCATTTCCAGTTTCCACGTCCCACTCAAAGACCGGCTTTAGCCCCCCTGCTCCCCCACCCCGCGCATAGCGCGTGACGCTATTTCCATTTTTAGATCAAATTCACCCAAAGAACTTTAATTTTTGAGCCAGGACTCCCTGCTACAACTGATGCTACTTTTTTCCTCGCTCTGATGATGCGTTTTCTTTCGAGCAGGCGTTAATATTCCCTCCTCTGACAGCCCAGTTAGAGCTGATTTCACGACTTTCCCGTGACGGACCGCCACGGCCTTTCTCACCCCTCAACCACCTGTACGGCCAGCGGAGCGCGGGGGCCGCTGTGCCGCTCCCGGGGGCTCTGCAGGGCAGCTGGACGTAGGGAAGCTTTACATTTCAGAGACCCCCCCAGCTCCGGCTCCTTTGTAATTTAACTACGGGCCCTCCCAGTCTATTCATGGGGAAAAAAAAAAAAAAAAACCCAAAGAAATAAATCTGATATTTAATTTTTGCACCCAACTCCGCAACGTGATTTTCGCCACCGAAGCTCCAATGGAATTTTGGCTTCTTGAGTGGTTTTGCTGGGATTTCCCCCCCCCCCCCCCCAAAGCGTGCTGGAGTCCCGAGGGGGGGTCTCAGCAGCCTGCTCGGAGCGGAGCTACGCCACTTCCCCCACCTGGGAATAGGCCCCCGGTTCTGGTTTAGGGCTTTGTTTTGCTTCGCTTTTTTGTTGTGTGTTGGGGTTTTTGTTGTTGTTGTTGTTGTTGTTGTTTCGTGTGTGTTTTCTTTTTTTTTTTTTTTTTTCACCCAGCGCCTTTAAAGCCCTGCAATGAAATTGCGAAGTTGTCATCACTGGTTTTTTTCGCCCCTCAGATGAAAGAAAAAAACACAACGAAACCCAACCAACAACAACCCCCTTGGGCAGAAGCGGTTCAATAAAAAAACCGAGGGGAGCGAAGGACGGGGAGCAGATATTTCGCGAGCGACTGGGTGCAGCTCCCCAGCACTAAAAACCCCGGCTCAGCATCCACCTCCCACCGGGGGCGGGGGACGGGGGGGGGGGCAAACAAAAAGGAAAAAAAAAAAAAAAAGGAAGAAAAAAATAAAAAATCCATCTATTTTTCGCCACTTACCAAACCTCCAAGTCCAAGTTGACTTCAGCCACCCCGAAGCCGTCGGTCCCGCGCCCCACGCCGGGGAAACCCGCAGCATTTTATAGCGTGAAAGCTGGGGTGGTCCCCGCCCACAGGGTGCTGCTGGAAAATGAGTATTCATAAGCATTTGGGGACGATGACAATGTAAAGCTTCCTCCGGGCTCCCCCAAGCCTCGGCTGCCGCCCGCCCGCAGCGCCAGCCAGGCCCCCTCCGTCCCGCTGCTTCCCCGTCCCCATCACCCCGCTGCAAAACCCCTTATTTTGACTTAAAATGCTCAAAGAGGCTCTCGAATATTGTGTCTCCCCCCCGTGCACCCCTTGCAGGAGCAGCTCGTGGGGTTTTTCTTCTTCTTCTTTATTTTCTTCTCGTTTTTTCTTTATTTTCCTTCTCGTTTCTTCTTTTGCTTTTCCCTTCTTTTTTCCTTCTTTTTCCATCTTTTTAAATCTTTTTCCATCTATTTTTTTCTTCTTTTTGCTTCTCTCTTTCTTCTATTTTTTCTCTTCTTTTTGCTTCTCTTTTTCTTCTTTTTTCCCCCTTCTTTTTTTTTTTTTTTTTCTTTTTTCTTTTTTTTTTTTTTTTTTTCAAAAGCCTCCGAAACCAGAATGTTTCTGCAAAGAGTTTATCAAATTACATTTGGGGACAAAGAGCTAAAGTGCATTTTCTTGAAGGCTTGACAATTGGGGAGCCATCAAGGAAATGAAAAGAATGACAGAAAACCAAAGGCTTTTGTCAGATGGAGAAACGCCATCGCGAGGAGCCAGGGTTGGGGGCCTTTATTTTTGTTTTGGTTGGTTTTCCTTTCGACTTTCTTTTCCCAGGTGTTAAAAGTTGGGGCTGTGGGGAGGGCAGGGGAAGGCAAGGAAAAGCCACTTGGTTTGGGGGACACACACACACACACAAACAGGGGGGTTTCTCCTCGTTTTGTTTGGGTTTTGTTTTTTTTTTTTTTTTTTAACAAGATGCCAGTGTTTAAAAGAAAAATGAAGCCCCTTTAGAAATGTGAAGCTGCCGAGATAATGACTGCGATCTCTCTAAGACTGGATGGGAACAGGTGATATTTTTTTCTTCCTTTCTTGTTCCCATCCGTCCTTTGTTCAATATGAGACCGAAGAGAGACAGAAACGAGATCATTTTGATATTCCCCTTTTTGTGCCGATGCCTCCTCCCAAGGAAAAGAAACGCGGCTTGGTCCCACTCCAGGCGTTATTAGAGAGGGTGGCTACAGCGAGATACACACGAATAAAATCAAAACAAACCCCCTCAACTCTTGTTTTTTAACATCTTGCAAAGGGAGAAGCGGGGTGGCTGGGTCTCCCAACCTGCCCTCGGCGCTGAGCTCTGGACGGTCCCTCGGGAAAATGCTCCGGTGACTCCCCCCCCCCCCACGGCCCCTCGGGGTTATCCCACCCGCGGCTTTACTCCCACCCACGCTCCCCCAGGTGCCACCCCGCATCACAGCCACATCTCCCGCTCGCTCTCAGCCCCTTTCTGCCTCCCCAACAAGCCACCTCGTCCCTCATCCCTTCTCCCAAACCGAATGCCAGGGCAATAAGCCGGGGGGGGGGGGGCGAACGCTTCAATGCCCCTTCGGAGCATCCCAAATTCCAGGCAGGCGTCCCCACGGGACCCCCACTCGGGGGCATCGGCAGGGGCTGCCCTCAGCTTCTGGTGCTTTTTTTTTTTTTTTTTTGCTCAGTTGGGACTATTTTGCACGTTTCTTCTGAAAACAGGACGATTCAAGCTCCTCGCTGGCGCAGATAAGCGGGGATGCAACTGCCTTTCCCTGCAAGCCGGCAATATTTTCTGTATGTTGTGAATAATCTCAGGTATCCACAGCCCTTCCTTAATGTCTCTTGGTTTGAAATTTCTTTTCAAGAAGAAAAGATTATTTTTCCTAAGTGCCCTCTTTTTTTTTTTTTTTTTTTTTTTTTTTTAAATTTCCTTTCTTGCTCTGTGGATCATCTCCTATTTCACCCTCCTTTCTAGCACCTCTGCAAAAATTTGCCCTAAAAAAATCTGGTTTAAACGCCTTTCTGAAGACCCAGCCCGCTAGCCCTGGCTGGTATTTATTCTCTTTTCCCTGACAAACTTCCTCTTTTATTCTGCTACCAGCAAAACCATTCTCCCAAATCTCAGCCCTTTTTGAAAACCATCTGGCTTTTCCCCTGCCCGAGTCTTCTGCGAGCAGCAGATAATTACTCGAAAGGGTGGGCTGCGAAGGATTTTTGCATCATTGCAAGAATACAGCCACTATTATTCTACATGCCGGGCAGCCTTTTAGAAAATTAAAAAGGCATAACGAGAAACATCTTACCCTGCTCTGAAGGAAAATAAACTACGGTGAAGTTTCTCCGTTCATCTCAAAAGAAAATGCCAGGGTAATCCGAGACAGGGACCGGCCGGGAGGGAGGGAGGGAGGGAGGGAGCCAGGGGTACATGTGTGCACGTATATATTTTCAACAGACGAGATTTCGAAGGTGCTGCTGAAACCCTACGTATATCCCAGACCTTTTCATACAAAACACTGCCGAGGAGGCAGCTTCAAGGACACGCGGAGCGGGAATAATCCAAAGTTTCCTCAGGAACCTCCTTCTAAGACCAGGTTTTCCTCACTGACAACGCCGGGTGCGCACGAAGGGGGCTGGGATTTACGCCGTGATCCCGGACTTTCCCCCTTCTCTCCAGGCTAAAGATTCCCATCGGCTCCCTTTGCCCTCCCTCCCAAACTCATCCAAAACCCTTTGAAAAACGAGTTAACAAAATTCATCGAAAGCGAGCGGTGGAGACCACCGCCTCTCGCCCGGTAGCTCGTGATTTGAAGGGCTGGAGCCGACGTGCACGTTAACCTACGACGCCCTTCTGCCGGCTCCCGTCCCTCGAGTCCTGCCTGCTCTGCTCATTAAATCCCGCTGGGGAAAACGGGGAAGAAGAGGAGGGGGAAGAAAAAGAATAGAAAGAAAGCAAAACAAGCCCCAAATGAAAAACACATCAAGCCTCCAACGAGAGGAAGTTCAGCGTGGGAGTCATTGTCTCCCCAAGCACCGAAACGAAGGGCTCGGCTTGTGCCGGGCACACGCTGCCCTCCAGAGACACGGCCCAGCAGCGGAGCGGGGCTCCCCGCTGAGGAGATGCTTTTCTAAAGGACCCCCTCCCCCCAAAAAAAAAACCCTTTTCCCCTCCATCCTTTTTTTAAAAATTCCTTTTCTTTCGGCTCAAATGGCCCAGGATGGAGGCCAGCTCCCAAGCTCCCCCACAGCCGGGGCAGGCAGGGTGCTTAGGGTGCCTGCGCCCGCCGGTTGGAGCTCCCAGGATTTAGGGCACCCAGGATTTAGGGCACCCAGCAGAGCCCACACGAGGTGAGGGACCCCCCCCCCCTTCCCGCTAACCCTGCACCCTCCCAGCCTGCAGCACCTGCACCCCTCCGGGCCTTCAACAGAGGGAAGATGCTTTGGGATGGGGCCACCCCTTTGCCGCAGAGCTTTGGGGTACCCGCTGGTGGCACAGAGGGGGACCCCAGGGTAGGAAACCCCACTCGGGGCTCCTGGGTTGGCATCCTGCTCCAAAGCGGGTGCCCAGGGGTGTAGGGTGGTGCCCCCGGACCAAAGGACGGTGCTGGGAGCTCACCCAGCCTTGGGGACAAGAGGTGGCACCGAAAAGCAGGATCGGGGTGGGATGGGTGTCTGTTGCCCTAGTGGGATAACACCAGGCTGGTATCCCAGTGAGGCACAAGCGATAGTTGATATATTTTTCAAAAAGAAAAGAAAAGAAAAAGGCACAATCCAGCTCTTTTTCCCCCCATCAGAATTCAGCAATTTTCAATTCTTCAGCAAAGCAAGAAGAGGGGACGCCTCTCGTTTCTGTGCCTCAAAAAACGGGAGGGAGGTTTGTGAGAGAGGAAAGTTGTTGGGGAAGAGGAAGAAAACAGCACTTTTCAGAACCAGTCTTTCTAGTTTTGGGAAGTTTGGGGAAGTTTTCCACTTCCCTCAAGGCCACGTGGAACGGAGCTGAAAGCAACGCGGCGCATTTTCTGGCAAAAAAGCTTCAACCCCTTTCAACCAGCACCGCTCCGAACCTTGCCAACTGCTTATGAGTAAAAGGAAACACAACGGCCCCACCGAAACCCACAGAATAAATCGGTTTCTCACTCGTGGATGGGGCTGGCTGTGCGTATTTCTCCACCTCCTGAAGCACGCACCGATGGTTTCTCTAGCCCGTCTTTGGGAACGCTGAGTCACAAGGAGGTTTCCCCATTCCCCTCGCAGAATTCAGGTTTCTTTTAAGGAAAACTGCCTTAAAACCCAAATCAACCCATGCTCCCCATTAAAACCCAGGGCATTTATAACCAGTTTGAACCACATTCAGGTTTTCTGAGAAGGCAAAACCCGTCTTCCTGCATAAAATAGTCTTGATTTCTGCTGGGAACAGAAATTTGCAGCTTCAGCAATAACTGGGTGCTTCGTGGGGTACGGGGTAACTGGGGGGGGGGGCATTGCCCCTCTTCTGCCTCCTCTGCTCCCGCGCGCGTGACGGCGAGCAAACCCACAAATGAGTATTAAATATCGGGGGTGACGAGGCCCCAGGGGGAAAAAAAAACCCAAAGCAAACCAACCAACCAACCAACCAACCAAACCCCACCAACCCTTTGCAAAGGGTTTTTTGAGGCCCCGGTGAGACCGTATCGAATCTCCGGCGCTGGCAAGCGGCGCGGGGAGGAAGTTGTTAACATCGCGGTGTGAGAAGGGACCCGCTCATCCTTTCGGCCTCCGCCGTGCCCCTCGCCGTTCAAGCCGGGCACGGGAACGGTGACGGCGAGGGGCACGAAACCTTTGCACAAAACACCGCGGAGTGACCCAGTAGCTAAAAGCTCATTTGCGTTCGTTAGCAGTCCCGAGCCAAGTTCAGCGCTATGACCGCAGACCTGCTCCCCCTCCTCCCCACCCCTCGCCCCCGTCCCCCCCTTACCTGCCCCGTGAAAGGTCCCTCTCTCCGGCTGAAGCTCAAGGGATGGCGCTGGGCTCGAGACCTATCGAGTGACAGAGAAAATTATTTGCTCTGAAAGAGGATTCAATCCCCAGGGCCGGGCGCTGCGGCCTCTGAAGAGCTCTCGCTGCTGCCCATGGAGCTGGGGAAGGGGGTGGCCGTTCCCGGGATGGGGTAGGGGGGATGATCAAGGATTTTAGACACACACACACGGCTCCCCCCCCCCTCCGCTGCATCTTTCCCTGCCTTCTAATGGGTGATGGGGTTTAAACCGAGGAGAGATGGGGCATCTCTGTTGGCACAAAGACGGGGCATCTCTGTTGGCACGAAGATGGGGCATCTCTGTTGGCACGAAGACGGGGCATCTCTGTTGGCACGAAGACGGGGCATCTCTGTTGGCACGAAGACGGGGCATCTCTGTTGCCATGAGTTTAGCACGCAAAGAGCAGGTTTGTGGGCATCTGCCTCTTGCGGGCACCCTCTGCCTCCCTTGCGGGTCTCTGGGAGCGCTGAGATGCTCTCCAGGACACTCTCCCAGAGAGGTTTCCTCGGGAGGAGCTCTCCTCTCCCTCCAAGGAGACATCTCAGTAGCATCCCAGCAAGTCCTCCTCAGCCCTAGGTAGAAACTCTGCACCCAAGGTTACCTTCAACGTGAAACCAGCGCCCCAAAACCTCCTACATTTGGAAGCCCAATCAGGCACAGCCTCCTGACCAGGAGGATCCTGATGAGGGCTCACAGGCAGCATCACCACCACGGCAGCCCCGTAGGCTCCCAACTTCTCTGGGTGCCTCCTCCACCAGTTCGCAACGTGGGTGTGCGCCCCAGGACGGCCTGGCGGAAGCGGTGCTCCCCCAGGACGAGGGACCGGCGTTGCCGCTGGCGGTCCCCGCGTGATGCTCGCACGGCCCAACGCCGCAGCCCGGAGATGGGCTGAGCCTTCCAGGGACGGATCCCGATGCTCAAAGCTGCTGTAAAATCTCCGGGACGCTGCGACATCCTTCTCCGTCTCGCATTGTCTACCTCTCGCGCTAGACGGTTCTCATTAAGCCCCGCAATTGATCTCCTGTCTTTAAAGGAAACAAGAAAGAAGGAACAAACCAAGAGGGATCCTCCTTCCTTCAGCCCAGGGGAACAAATCTGGCTTTAATTTCTTTGCCTTTTGTCATTCCAGTCGGGGATTTCACTTTAACGACGCTGCCTTCCCCATTCCTCTTCTTCTGCTCTTCGAGAAACAGGAAAGTACCCCCTCTGCTTTCTATGTTTCCTCCCTTTGTTCTCCAGGCCGCTCCGCTGATTTATGAAAGGACTTTTCTCTCCCCTCTATCTTTCTCGTTGGGAGTCAAGGACCCCAAAAAAGCGGTGGTCCCCACCCTGGAGTTCAGAGGAGCCGCTCTGCGGCTTGCTCTGATGTTTCTGACGGGCGCAGAATATTTCCTCTCCACTGGGAAGGTGCTGGAGGACCACACCTTTGGAGCTACCCTCTGGCAGGGGGGCTTCACATTTCTGCTACTGAACGGCTTTGATTTCCAGTAATGGGAGAAAATCCGCTCCAGCACCCAGTATAATTCACACCCAGACAGGTAGGACGCCGCAGACAGACCGAGCTACTGAGATTAACCTCTCCAGAGGATTAAAGCCTGCACGGCAGCGCTGTGGAAGACCCGGGAGAGACGGTAAAATCACCTCCTTTCCCTGACCTGGGGGCAGACCCTTACAGGCACGAATCCCACTGGTGCACACAGAGGGTGTGAGAAGGAGCCTGCGCTGCTCCAGGGGAGTGCGACCATAGCACCAGGAAAAAAGCAGGATTGAGGTGGGAAGGAGCATGGAGCATTATGGTCTTTTAATCAGAAAATGAGACAAAAATAATGGCCTTTTAAGCAGAAAATGAGATCAAAATATGTTTTTTTTTTTTTCATTTGGCATGTGCATCAAAAAGTTATTAAATGGAACTGGTTAAATATTTCATTAATGAAGATGAATGATGCCTCAGATTTGTTTTTAAACAGTTCAAAGCGGTTTTTTTCTGACCTCCCAAAGTGTGTGTGTGTGGAGGGGGATCTCAATGGCTCAAAATATTCTTTTTTTTTTTTTTTTTTTTTTAAGCAGCTTAAACTGATTTCAGTGTTGGAGCTGCTGCTGCACACCCTGGGAGGGAGAGATCAGGCTGGGACATGAGAAAATCAAGTTTGCTGAGCGCAGAAACACACCAGGGATCTCAGGGGCTGCTCTGCAAAGCCACACTCCCCATCACGCCGCGAGATGTTTGTCGTCGGGGCTGAACAAGCGGCCAGAAAGCGCACGTGAGAGCCTGGGATGAAACAGCTCCAGGGGACGAGGCACCTCATCCCCCCACCCTAAAATCACAGCGGGGCCTTCCCCAGCCGGCCGGCTCTGGAGGACGCGGCTTGTCCCACTGCTGCGGTCACCAACACCAGCCCAAGGTCCAGCCTCGTCCCGGGGATCGGGGGGACACGGGGTGTCCGCCTGAGCTCTCACTCACACGGCCAAACCCCCCAGGCTGCCCCACGACCCCCCCCAGCCCAAACTAAAAGCTATCCCAAGCAGCCTGCAAAGGCCAGCGGCGGGAGGGCAGGGGAGGAGCGCGTTTTCAGATGGGTTTTTGATACACAGCCTGAAATAAGGCACAGAGGAGCTGCTTTTAAGAATGATGGCATTAAAATAGCCCTCTCCATTACACAGACACTAATAGAGGCTCAGTGCATTATTTCTATCAAAGTGCAATTTGCATTTACAAAGGGATCCTGGGAAGTGATGGATGGGGAAGGAATGGAGAAAGGCTTGTAAAGCCGAGCGTGCTCATCTTGGAGTAACTTTCAAGCACAAGGCGGTTTTTCTTACACCTTCCCCTCCAAAGAAACTCGTGACGTCTGCTTAAATGAACATTCAGGCTCTCGCCTTTCACCCCACAGCCCATCAATAAAAGCCGGGGGAGCGGAGGAGAGGGGGATATTCATTTATCTTCATTAGGACTCTGGCCAGCTCCTCTGATCACCACGTCGGCGTCGCCGGGAAGAGAAAAAGCTACTGTTCCTCTCCCCGGCTTCCCTGCCCGCACACGCACACCCCAGCACCGGGCTCGCAAGCACCTCGGGGTGGTGGGACCCCACTCGGCACCCGCCCGCAGTCAAGGGAAAAAATGGGATTTTGGGGGGTGTTGCCCTTTTCTCTGCTCTTTTGTAGAAGACGAGCTCCAGGAGAAGAGCGGGCAGCAAGGGGAGAGCGAAGGAGAAAGCCAACGCACGTCATGAGATCCCCACCAGTGGAGGCAGATTAAAGAGGAGGGTGACCCTACTAGACAGGCAGAAGATGAAACGGGTGATACCCGGCTTGAACATCTCAAAGGGGTGATATCTGGCCTGAAAGCTCCTCCCCCACCACCAGTCTCCACGTTACCGACCTGCACGCGCCGTTTAGCGTTCCGCTCCCGCTTTGGACAAGGGGGATCTTTTTGGGAGAGGCGCTTCACCCTCCCTGCCCTGCTCAAGGTTTCCTCCCATGGACACGTTAAAAGACCCTCTCCTTCAAAGTCCTCTACAAACCTTGCTGGGAGCCTGAGGACCAGAGCCACCTCCTGCTGCGCTCAGGGATGTCACGCAGTCGTCCCTGGATGCTCTCCCGCCTCTTCCCATGAAGGATGCTCCTGGGAGCCAGGTACTCGCAGCCAAGTACCTACGGAGTGAATGGAGACCTCAGGTTTGGGTTCCATACCCCTCCTGAAACCCATCAGCAACTCTCTGGAAACCCCCTCCTGAAATGTGCCATCAGCTCTCTCCCTGATCACCCTGACAGACATCCAGCTCTTCTTTGACCCTTCATAAATTTTTGAGCCTTGGTGGCTTCCAGAGGCAACAAGGTCTGCTGTCCAACAGCACTCTGAAGAACAGCCAGGGGGACCAGGCCTTGAAGAGATGCCAGCAGTCACATCTAGCCTACCTTTTTGCACCACCACAGTAAAAAACACTCCACACAGCTTTGTGCTGCCTGGTGTTCAATGCTTCTTGTTTCATTCTCACGACATCCCTGGGGATGGAGGTCCAGAGCAAGAACATCATGCCTAAAAAGAGATCTGTTCTTTCTGACCTTGGTAAATTTTCTTCTGATGTTTATCAGAGCCCCTTTGGAGGGGAAGGCGTAAGGTGCCTCCTGGCATCTAAAAGACATGACGTGAAATGGGGGGGAGCCCACAGGACATGTTTCATGAGCTGCAGGAATCACTTTACAGTGGAAAAGTCACCTCGGGAACCCACTGGTGACAGTGGGTACGGGTCATTCCACCCACGTGGAGCTGTCCGCAAAACAAGGCATCTGCTCCAGGCTCGCTCTTGGAGATCCCCTGGTACATTCAGAGATGGAGGCATCTCCTCCCAGGACTGGTGCTTCAGAGAGGCAGGATCTGACCTCCCATGGAAGTGCCTATGTCTTAGGATGGGATGAATCTCTCCCTGGAAGTGCCTTATGGCCTGGCATGGCCCCACTTCAGCAAGAGAAGGCAACAAAAAGAAGATAAGGGGGGGGGGGGGGGGGGAAGAAACTTGGCCGATACACTCTGGGGTGGAAATTGTGATAGGAGACCTGAACGCTCTCTGGTCTAGCAAGGACATTCACTGGGAAGACATCAAGATTCACATCACACGCGTTTCTTTTGGTTGAACACAGACATTTCACCCGAGAGCATCTGTTCAGGCTTCCTCTGGGCTCACAGTGACACAAGTCACCTCGTCCTGACCTCGCCACCTAAAACCAGACCGGTGAATCCCAGGGGGGAGGGTCTACTCTGGTCCTTCAGCTCTAGAAAGATCCCAGGGATCTAAAGCCGGGTGAGATGAATCCCTCTCCCACGTTTAGGTGGGAAAGCAGGATTCAGGGCACCAGCTTCCCAAGAGCAGAGAGGGAATCAGGGACTGTATCTCCTCAGCAGTTTTGGGAGCATTTTTTTCTCGGATTTTTGTTTTCTCTGCTGCTCTCGCTTGCAGGGTCCTAAGCCACACACGAGGTACAAGCCCCAGCAAAGAGGTGACACCAAGCATGGAGCAAGGGGTGATCCCTTCCCTTTCGGCCCTGGGTACAGCTGGGTGGCCCAAGGAGGACCAGCCCCTGCTCTGGCCACCATGAGAATCGCCACGGTCCCCTCTGCCACACCATCCCCAATCATGCCTCAGCCTTGCTCACCACCAGCAAAAACGCCCTGGAAAGAAAAAAAAACAAAAAACCAACCCAAGAATAAAGCTTGTGACTGCTGGGCACTAAAGATGATGGATTGAAGAGCAGTATTGCTCTCACAGCGTTTTACAAGCTTCCCCAACAGCAGCTTCGCTGCATCATAGGCAGTTATTGCCTCTATTTTCTCTCTGGTTTATGGGATTAACGACCATATCACCTCTGCCCTTCCTAACCTACCGTTCTGCCTGACAACCACCTTTTTTTTGCCTAATTGCCCAACTGACATCATTAAGTCGCACTCAGTCATCCTCAGCCAGGACTTGCCTTGAAGTGTGCTCTACTTTGGACCCACAGAAAGGTTCGCACGCCTGAAAAATGTGTCCCACACCACTCACAGAAGACACTTGCAGAAAATATTTCTACCTGCAGCCCCACCTCAGGGCTTCGGAAAGGAGACAGAGCAAACAAAGTCCTTTCTCTCACAGCCCATCGGCGAGATCGGAGCTGGCTCGAGCATCTCTCTGCCCCACAAAGTCCTGCAGGAGGGATGAGGACCCACCACGCACGTTTTTCACAGAAACACGGAGCTTTCACGACGGTGCGTGCCACGAGGAAGGCGGGATGACGGACAGAGGTACAAGGATGTACAGCTGCTTCCACACTATCCAGCGCCCAACGCGGCTGAAGGCTTACTCTCATTTGCTGCCTTCTCTCCCACCCCAGCTCAGGGCAGTTCAGTTCTGTCAAGCCACAGCACCTGTCCACTCCCAGCCCCAAGCAGCATTATTCTGTTGCTTTTCTTTCCCTGTTTGCTCATGGAGGAGCGTGTTTGAACAAGGCATTTGCTTTGCAGCCAAGGCATAAAGAGCTGGGAGTAGCTCTCTGACCAAGGGTGACCTTCAGCCCCGCGTTCACGCTCATGCCGGCAGCCCCAGCAACCTCCCCACGCGCGGTGCATCTCCAGGCCAGCGCGGCTGCACCTTGCTCGGAGAACCAGCGTGCTCTGTGGTGACCCTCCGTGTGCGACGCAACCGCTGGGAGGGCTCTCCGCACCCCGTGCTCAGGTCCTGCTGCCTTACGGGTGTGCGTCGTCGTGGGCATTGCAGCAGATAAGAGCAAATTCCTTCTTGTTCTACCTCCTGGGATATTTCCTAGCCTGTGGAGGTCTTCTTCAGCTCATGCCAACCTACGCTTGGTCAGCTGGTAGCTCTCCATCGCGTTGACCACACAGACCAGGTCTTTAAGGCAAGTCTCAGTGGCCCACGCAGAGGTACGAAGCGGTGTTTGAGGTGCTTGGGGTACCCGAGTCGTCCCTACGGAGCCGAGGGGAAGAGCTCAGCACCTCTGGGAGAACTGCATCCTCCTTGGACAACAGCGGGAGGCCAGGTGGGGTCCCCGGCTCTCTAAAACTGGCACTGGCCCCCCCCAAGATGTCCGCAACTGAATTTCACCTCTACCTTTGGGTGTGGGAGTCTGGGAGCTGCATCTTGCCCAGCGTCCACCTGGAACCCATTTACCAGGGACAGGCGAAACCCTCATTGGTATTACTGCAATAAAGCTGGAAGGACCTCAAAGGCCATCCCATTCAGGGAGCCCCAGATTTCACGAGCTTCGCTTCTAAGTTTGTGAAAGAAAAATGCACCTTGGGGGAGACCCAAGGGAAGAGGGGGTGACGACGCTACTGCGTCTGCAGCGGCAGAACTGCTTTAAGAAGTCCCGTTCCCAGCTGACTTGGCCACAGGATTATTGAAAAGATCTGGGTTTGAACAAACAAGAAAGAAAACCCTGGAAGCAGTATTTAAAACCACTCGGTTACCGGATTGCTTCGACAATCAAGCTCGCATCCTTGCTACTGACAAGGCGGCAGCTCCCACCCCGAAGCTGGGGAGACCTGAGCTCCCTCCTCCCTGTGCTGCTGAGCGTGACTCAAAAAAAACCTCTCCAGATGCATTTTTCTGGCGTGGCGGGGCGTTCCACCCACCGCTGACCCCGGATCTGTGCAGGGGTCCCCACGCAGCATCTGCTCCAACACAAACCCCTCCTGACACGTGTTGGGTCCTTCCTCTTCTCAAACCTCCACGGAGGGAGACGCTGCCCCGCTGCAGCCCCCGACACAAACGCCTGTCCTCACCATAGAACAATGTTCCTCCTCACTTCAACCTCTCTGGATGTAATTTAAGCCAATTACCTCCTGTCCCATTCCTGGTGAGCAAGGAGAACGGTTCATTCCCTTCCTCTTTGCAGGAGCCTGTTACATATTTGTAGGCTGTTATAAAGTTTTCCTAAACTAAACAACTGCAAGCTTTTTGATCTTCCTTCCTTGGCCATGATTTCCAGTCCTCTGGTCTCTTTTGCAGCCCAACTCCAGACTGTCTCCAACCGGTCTGTGTTCTTCCAACACTGCAGCCCACAAATTTGGGCTCAGAGGTCTCGGTAGCACCAAGCTGGAGAGGGAGACTGGATGCTTGGACCACGCCCAGGTAGAACCGAGCTCACACCTCCCCTCTTCCACCTTTTTTTTGCATGAGGAAAATGGTTTCCCTGAGCAGCAGCTCTCCCTGGCTCTACCTGGGCACAGCACTACCCAGACGCAGACGCACTCAGCTCTCCTTGGGTGCAATTTCCCCAGCGGGGCGGGAAGAGCGGCTGTAAAAGACTATTTAGAAGGGAGCCAAGCAGCTAGGCGTGTCTCAGAAAGCCCAAGACGTACTTTAGTCATCGGCTTATCTATCTGGGAACAGGGTCGGGGTGACTCTGAGGTTAAGGATGTCCCACGTCACATCGACCTGCTTTCTAGTAGTCCTTGGGGGGAAAAAAACCCATAAAAGGTTGTCCACTAGCTGACTAGGAAAACAAGTAAAAATATAATAAGCCAAAAACCAGGGAAAAAGTCACTCCCCTCCAGACCAGGGAACTTCCTCCTCGAAATTCCAGCATGCAAATCTCTCCCGCCCATCCCACCTCCCCGGCAGACAGGCAGATCACACGTACCAGGGAAGCACGAGGGTTTTTACGAGGTGCACGGTGCGGGGAGAGGAGGAGCAGGCGGCTCGGGCAGCCTCGGATGGTGACAGAGATTTCGCTGGTGCCAGTTGATACACGCACCACTGCGTCCCAGTTTCGGGGAGGAAGCGGCTTTCCCAGGAGGGCTGGGAGGCAGGGCAGGAGCCCACGGTGTCTCGCCGGCTGGTGGAAAGGCGAGGGCTTCTTCTTGTGGCTGCTGCCAGGAATTAAGCCTTTCCTGGTGACAATACCAGCTGCCACAGGCATGGCCTTCATCAGCAAAAATAATCGTCCTGGCAAAAAAATTAACATAAAATAAATTAAAAACGATGCTACCGTAGATTAATATGAACGTTTGCAATTATAATTAATTACTATCGCTTAGGTAGTCACGGCTGCACGTCTGGTGGCTCTCCAAGCTGTAAAGACTTGAGCTGTAGGTTTGTTAGACGAGAGCCTGGTTGACCACATCTGCGCTGCAGAAGCACAGCGCTTACCTCCGTGTCTGGGACCGTCCTCCGGCCCCGAGGCCATCTGGCAGGGACAAGCCTTGGCCCATCGAACTGACCTCCCCTACCCACCAAAACAGGGCGGCCACATCCAACCTGCCTACTGGGAAGGGTCTGGGGCCACGCACGCTCCCAAAACCATGCCTGGGAATCACCTGGGCGAGCGCTAATAATTGCACGGCGAGGATAATTGGCGTCTGAAGCCTGGAACTGTTTAATTTGCTGGTATAGACACAGCCTCAGGGCTTTTGCTACAGCCCTACCCCGGGAAAGCGTCCCAGGGGCTTGAAAGCATTCGAGCAGGTGTGAAATGTTTTCCTTGGGTTAGGACTGAGGGTTTGGGCTTCAGCTGAAGTCGGTGGTGGGGAAATCTTGCCCTGGTAACCCCGAAAGGCCAGTCCTGACATATACTGTGCTCAGGGTCCAACACCAGGCTGGGTTTTCGATGAAGCCAGCGCCCTCACGCACTCCTTCCAGCACCTTGGGGCCAAACCCCAGAGAGATGCGATCTACCCCTGCGTGCCCCCACACGCGTGCACAAGCCCTGGGCTGGCCTGCCTGCAGTAAAGCTCACGAACCGTACCTGAAGTCAGGGAACGCTGGAGCCAGGCAGGAAAACTAGGACTCCACCGCTCCTGGGGTCTGGATGTGCAGGATCATCCCCAGGGCTGCTTATTCATGGGGATTTTCCGCCTGTGCCGGTCGCCGCAGTCAAGCTTTCGATGCCGAGACGTCCAGAACGTGACCTTGAAGGCTACGTGCGGCCCAGTCTGCCCCTGGGGTTGAGCGGGCTTTGCATCCCTTCCGCCAAGTTGACAGTGGAGTTGTCTTCTCCCAGGCCATGCCGGAGTAGGGTGATTCTGGGCCAAAGCAGAAACTGAGGCACGGCGTGTGGCTGCGCTGATGAGCTGCTTGATTTCTCCTGGGTCTGCTGGCGAGGCGAAACGGCACAGGAGGGTGGGAACTCAAACCTCGCTGTAGTTCCACAGCACTGGAGCCATCGCTTCCCGAGAAGCGTGGGGGTTCCTGCGGAGAACGAAGGGCATCCTGCCCGGTGGTGCTCACGTCGCTTCTGCGCACCGAGGGCTTGCTCCACGCCGCGCCGCAGCTCCGGGGGACTTTTGAGCAGGTCCTCAATAAATAAAAAAAATACAGGTCACAGGGCTGGGTCATCCCTGGCTGTCTGCACTCACCCTTTAACCTGGTGACACCCTCATGCTTCTGACAGCGCGGGCAACCTGAAGCCCAGCTGTGCTATTGCAACCTCCCACCTGTAAACGGTGTTGAGATCCCTCCTTTCACCACCCGCCCCGAGATGAACAAAATACTCTCAGCCCCTTCAGCCACGAAGTACCCAAAGGGATCTGAACCCATATGTCAGGTACAAAGATGCTTCGATCATCTCGCCAGCCCCGTGCTGGGCATGCTTTGCTCGTCAAGCAACCAGACTCCCAACCAGTCCCACCAAGGACGTTCATTCCCCAGCCAAGTTTTGCATCTCTTAAGCAATTGCCTTTCCACAGTGAGGAAGGGAGGTTCCTTGGAGCAGGATCTCTCTCAGCAGGACATGACAGACCGTGATGGGATGGGACTGAGCATCACAGACGTGCAGTGAATGCTTAGCTCAGGCCCTCGGGCTGTTGCACCACGTTCTGCTCCGCCTCTTGTCAATGGTCTGATGCAAAACCCACATGTTTCCGACCACAGTGACTGCAGGCTACCTTATATCCTGCCCTCAGCCCTCTGAGCAGATGGAAATAAGTGGACATACCCCAGTCTGTACCTAGCAAGTGGTGCACATGAGTGCTGGAGGGGTTTCACAGCGCAAGCTGCGATGCCGAGGCCAGAAGCAGGTGCTGAACAGATAAACCAGGGATTTCCCCCTCCAATGGCCACGGTTTCAACAGAAGCTAGTCCAGGCGCACCCTGCCAGCAGCTGCTTCAGGCTCTTCACATAGCTTTCTGCTTCCTCATGAGCTGGTGGAGCTGAAGGCAGTTGAGGTCAGGAAAGGACCCAGCCGAGATACAGTTACGCTGATATCTCAGTCCCTGGGGAATGTCAGCCAAGGTCTTCCTCTTTACAGCCCATTGGTATGCGTTTAATATCCACCAAAAGCAAGTCTGGACAACAGATAGTAGTTTCCCAGTGATCTCTCCCTTATAAAGCAAATCACGCTGCCTCAAAAAAGCCCCAAAGCTGTGCTGCAGTGAGCAGGAGAAGCTGCAGCTTCAAGTGGGGCTGGGGGTGCTGAGGGAGGAGGAGCACCCACGGTTGGAGCCACTGCCAGCTGGCCTTGCAGAGGGTCCATCCCTCAGCGGGGGCGATATTAAGGATATTCACCTAAAGGACACTTTCCCCCTCTTCTGTGGGTTCCTCTAAGCTGAATCATGATGCTGTGGAGAAGTGGAAGAGCGTGTGACAGGAAGGTAGGGAAGACCTGTCCAAACACGACAGCTTAGAGGCTGTTGCCCACCCTTTCTTGGACAGATGGGAACACAAACATCCCTAGAGATGGTCACCCACCAGGTGCTGCCCTGGAAAACCAGCAGCTTTGGCTTGCTGAGAGGCTGGCAGGGCAGAGTGAAAACTCAGGGCCAAAGATCTGGGGAGGAGAAGAGCCAAGTGCTGCCTTCAGCCAGGGCTTTTTCACCTTGTGGTGGAGAAACATTACTAGAGCTGCAAATGACAGCGGTGGGATGGGGCTGCAGAGCATTCCCTGTACTCCCTACCCATTGCAGCTTGAGCTGCAAAAATGGGGACAGTAGTGAAGAAGACTGAAGTTCAGGTTCTTCCCAGATCTCCTCACGCCCCGTTCCCTGCAGGCAACGGCTGCCTGGTCCCGCTGGGATGGTTTCGTTACCAGGACTGCGGATGGAGGAGAAACAGAACCGCCTTCCTCAGACGGGAGTCCCCTGCACGGTGGAGCAACAAGTGCCTGGGGCCACCAAGGGAGAAGAAATCAGGTCCTGCCACTTCACCGAGGACCGTCAGCGAGGACCCGGGCAGCGAGCGTGCGCCTCGGCGCCCCCTCAAAGAGCGAGCCGACATCTGCAGCGGGCCGGCTAATGAATACAAACGACTGCCCCGTGCCCCGCCGGGGGGTCTTTAACACTTCACACGTCTCGGCGACGTTGAGTAATCGTCTCCCAAAGCCCGCTCGGGCAGCCCCTCCATCCCAGGGCAAGCGGCGCGGAGATGAATGACTGCCGAGAAGACGCGGCATCGCAATAATTTTTCATCCACCGCGTTGCTTAACCTTTCGTGAGCAAATCAGGTTTCCCTGACACCGGCCTGGGCGCCGTACCTGCATTAAGTACCGCTGGGTCAGGGAGGGGCAGCCGTGATTTATGCCTTCTCCCCGCTAATCGGATTCTGGGGCAGGCAGATATTGATGGGCGCCCGCCTTTGATCCATGGCTCTCGTGAGCCTTCATTCAATTACTGCCCCGCGGAATGCAATTAGCCGGGCCGCGAAGCCACGTGGGCCTCATAATCACGGCACCGAGCGAAGATGAAGGGGCTGTCACCAGGAGGAGCGGTGCCCGGTCCCACCTGGGGATCGCGCGCACCGCGGTGCGTTTGGACAAAACGCCGTCAAGGAGGAAAGGAGAAAAGGCCCGCGTACCCCAAGCGGGCCCACCTTGCTTCTTCCCCGCCACGCCGCATCACCACACGATGCTCCCACCACCCTCGCCTTCGTGGCCGCCTGGCTTGCCCACCCTCGCCCTCACCTGGCGTGGCGACCGCTCTGCCGCGTTACTCCTTGCATGACCCAGTTTCACACCCCAAATCCGGTTGCTCCACCTCCCGTGTCTCCCTGCCCGCATTTCTTCCCCCGTACGTAATGCTCTGTGCTCATTCCTCTTGGAGTTCATCCAGTCTTCTTGCCAAAGGAGGTGCAATCCCTTCCCTAGCTGCTCCATCTCCATCTCCCTCACCCACCCTCATCACAGGCCAGGCTATCTCTGGGCTATCTGCTCCTCTCCCTCCTCCCATTTATCCGCTCCAACAACCTCCTTCACCTGTGCTCTCCAGGCACGGGATGACAGCTGTCTCTTATCAGCTTTCTTCCTCCACTTTTGCTTTACTCTTCACTCCTGCAACCTTTAGCGGTCCTTCTGGCCCAGTGTCCACCTGCCCACTCATTCCTTGCTCTCGGGGGTGGGAAGAAGTTGATTGAAGACGGACGTATTCTCTTGTCCGTCTCACACCATCTCCCCTATCCCGCCAGAACTGTTTTTTTGACCCATGGCAGAAGAAATCTGGCAAACCCTCCGCAGCGCAGCAACGCCGCCACCGACGGGGATCGCGGCGAGGTCAGCTGGGGAGAAGTGAACGGCCACGATGCGCAGAGGGAAGGCAGGAGGGCGAGAGCCGTTAGAGCCAAGTGCAGGGTCACGCACCAAGCAAAGAGCCCTCCACCTCGAAGTGGCCAACGAGAAGGAAGGCCTGGATGTGATGGTCACTGCCTACGACAAAGCAACTCCGTCAGCACTGAAAGAAGGCGTTTGGTATCTGGTGAGACATTTCCAGTTGAGACAGCGAAGCATTAATGCCCACGTCAGCGCGGGCAGCTCCTTGCAGCACGTGCTGTTTCGGTCCACCATGTCGAAAGAGAGGCTCAGACAGAACATGTATGAGAGATGGGAACATGTATGGGAAGTGGCAAGCAGAATATGGAGAGGGACAGGGATCCTAAAGCCCCTGGGCATTGCCAAGGCAGGGAAAACCCCAGCTGAGAAGACAGGGTGATTTCTCTCCCTACACATACCAAGAGAGACAGCACCGAGGAGAGGAAAAGAGCCAACGAAGGAGAAGGGCTGACACGAAAGCAAGCAAGTGCAACCTGGTCTCAGATAAACACTGGCAGGACATGGGACAGAGACTTTTAAGTATCTGAGAAGTGAGATGCTGGAAAGACTTCCAAATAGGTGTCCAGGAACAAAACCCTCACTTGTTCAAAGCGGGGATTTAAACATGATGGATGTCAATTTACCACCAGAGGACCTAACGAGATCAGCCCAACACCTCCAAGAAGCAAACTGCCAGACAGAGGCTTTGAGGTCTGATGTGAGACCAGGTGTTTTGGGGAGCATTCCCCTGCTTGTGTGCAGAGACCTGCATCTGACCTAGTCAACCTTTGGAGCCAATGAAGAGAAGGGGAGGTCTGGGTCACCATTATCCAGCGCTCAACCAATTTAGGGGTTGGTTGGGAAGGTTTTGGCTCCCCTGCAGCCTCCTGCCCGCAGCCACCACCCTGACTCAGGGTTCAGCCATCACCCAACAAGGTTTTCTTTCTTGTTGCATTTGCTGTAGCTGTTTTCCAAAGAGCTGGAATCCCAATCCCACAAGCAACCACAAGCAGGGAGGTTTTTTCCCTCATTTTCTTCGAGGCAGGCGAGACAAACACTTTCCAACAGATATTCCTGAGCATTTATTTCCTCCTGTCTCTGTCCCTTCTTGCCTTCACCTTGATTTACCTCTTCACCTCCTTCCTTGATGAGATTGGCTGAGGTTGCAGGAAAGTGAAGTTGTCAGATGAGCCTGTCTCCAGCCCATGGGATTTTCCTCCTTAAGGGAGCCAAGAACGGAGCTGCCACGGGACAGGATTATGGCTTGGGACTGGAGGATGCCTGCACCAAGGTGTGGGTTTGCTGTCTCGTCATGTCCCACGTACAGGACAGTCACCGGTCTGCACGCTCAGCACCCGCGGTACAATGGTCTGCCTCGTGTCACCCTTCACGGAGTGGGAACCGAGTGGCTGAGTATCAGCTCTGTTGGACCAGACCTAGTGGTGACAGTGACAACCAGGTTGAGCACAAGCCCCCAGTTACCGTCCTTGCGAGCACAGCAAACCACCAAGAAAGTCTTTCACTGGGAGGCTGGTGCAGCCCTGGGACAGGCCACCAGAGCGGTGGGGGATGTCCATCCGCAGAGGTTCTTCAAGACTTGGTCACGTAAAGCCACAGCCACCCTGATCTAGCATTAGCAACAGTCCTGCTTGGAGCAGGAGACTGGCCTAGAGACCTCCAGAGGTCCTGACCCACTGGAGAGGGTAGGAGCATCTCTAGGTCCAAGCATGTTAAGGCTGTGTTAAGGATCACCTTCCTTGTGGTGCCCTGCAGACCCCACAAAGCTGGGTCATAACCCAGCCAGACTGGCCCGTTGGCCTCCATCCCAACTGACTGGGAAACACAAGGCAGCGAGCCACCGCACGGAGATGTTAAATCCCAGTGCAGAAACTCAGCGCCCCGCAGAAGATGTCCATTTGAGAAACTCTTTTATTTTAACCATGAAAAAAGCAAGGCATGGACAACAAAAAGGAGCAAGCCAAGGGCTCGGGGCATGCTGCCTCCATCTACCCAGGGACACAGCATCAGGCCAGGGTGCGAGCAGGGGTGTGGGGCTGCGTCTCGCCCCCTTGGCTGCACCGTCTCAACTTGCTCTTCTCCAGAGGTGCCCGGGCATGTTCCTGGGGAGGGTTTGCTCCAAGGACTGCTCCTCGGATGGATGGGGTTACCCCCAGCACCATCCTTCAACGCTGGGTTGCAATAGGTCCCTAGGGCTGGGACAACAGGCTCGCTGCTCTGGCAGCCTCCTGCATGGGCTGGGGGGGGGGGGGGGGGGTGTCACAAGAAGACCTGAGGACACCTGGGGTGAAAGGCTTGGTGGCACAGAGGCAGCCGAGCGGCTCTGGGGGTGCCACTCAGCTGTGGTGAGGTTTGGCCCTGCTTTGTGCACCGATTTAGGTGCGGGCAGAGCCCACCACCACCACCACAAGCACTCGGTCTTTGGTGCCGCATCGCTGCGCGCTGCAGCATCCCCCATCGTGCCCCAAAACGTACCTGCAGCTGCAGAGCAACTGATCCACCGGCCGGGATGGTCCGAGGAGATCTCAGCCCACCGTCTCCCACCGGAGTCCCACGGCGCTGGACCACTTCTCAGCTCCGCAGGTGCTGCAGAACATCTCCGTCTCTCCTGCCCCGGGGGCTGCACGTCCCCCGGAGCACGGTCCTGAGCCTGGAGCATCCAGCCCGCTCTTTGCACGGCTCAGCACTCACAGTGCACCAGGCCAGGGGGACGGGGGCTAACGCTGAAGCCCTTAACCCAGGCACTTTGCAGGGAGCTGCCCCACGGGAGCAGACATCAGGTCGATCCGTGGTGCCTGCGCCAGCTGCAGGGTCCCAGGGTGGGCTGGCCAAGCCTGTGGGGGGGGGGGGGGGGGGGGGGGCTTCGTGCATTTTTGGGGGCCCACCTGGACCTGCTGTGGGAGGAGCTGGCAGCTTCCCTTTTGTTCACGATTGCCATTGCCAGATCCCACCCAAGGGGACTATTCTGAGGTGGACAGATTCAATTTGGGAGGTTCGCATCCTCCTTTTAGCCTCTTCTGCAAACGCCCCTGGCAGAGGGTTCAGTTTAAAAGAAGCACCAGGGAGCACTTTCCCTCCCCACTGCACCCAATTCACACATGGGGCTCCCTGCCCCAGGACGTGATGGAAACCCAAAGGGATAAACGGCTCAGCAAATGGTTTTAGAGGAATTCATGGAACACGATCCATCCAGGAAGCCTTTTACACAGCTGCTGCTTTCCAGGAGGGAGCCCCTCAGCCCATGAACATTCCCTAAATCCTTCGCTCCTACACACTGAACCACATCATCTGCCCGAGCCCTTCCACCAAACCTCCCCATCGCCCCTACCCGGGCGGTAGGACCCCCCAAGTCATCCGTCCCACCCTCCCCAGCCTGGTGTGCTCAGCGTCGCCCAGCCCCATGGAGATGCCCCGGGTGCTGCGCCTCCATTTGGGATCACACGCTGAGATATCCCAGTTACCCAGCTGTTCATTACCCTGTGGCATGTTGGTTTTACACCATTTTAACTTCCTAATCAACGTGCCGTGTGGTACCAAGTCAACCATCCCACAGAAACCAAAGTCTACTGCACGGTCAGTGCCAGGGCTGGGAGGGACTCTAATACCCTAACGGGCTGGGAAAAAACCCAACATAATATAATCACCAAATTGCAAAGGACGATAAATACCACGAAAGGAAACGGGCAAAAAGATTTCCCATCGCTCTCTGCCTCGATGAACCGCCTGCTATCTCTGCTCTGCTTCCAACGCCTTAATTTCTACTCGGGATTACTTTCCCCAACTACAAACCTAGAGGTAATCAATGAGAGCACGGCTGCTACTTCTTCAACTCCAGGCTCGGGTTTAATCACGCTTGTTTATGGCAGAACCCAACTAAAATTGCCACCGAATCAGGCAAAACTCGGCTTTACCTCGCAGCACGGCAATGCAACATGGGGTGCGGGAGCCAGCGCTCGTTAAGGGGTTGTTCCCCCCACGGGACAATCTGTAAATCTGGGTGTTTCAGCAGCAAATCTTTGCTGGATGTGGAATTTTGTCTTTTATGGGATTTAGGATATTTTTTTTTTTTTTTCCCCCACCCGGTGCCTTCGCAGCGGTGCACACAGCCACAGCAAGCCCAGGCGCTTATTTCAACAGTTATATGCTGTATTGTTTAATAGAAGTTACAATAGGATAAATGTACAGTCGAAATCAACATGCTAAATTCTAACGCAATTTAACCTGTAAACCATGCAGTCCGTTTTTTAACCAGTCCACCTCTTTTTTCTCTCTTTTCATCAGTAGCTCTGCTAGCGAGTTTTAAGGAAAAAAAAAAAAAAAAAACAAGTTCCCTTTAAAGTTAAACCTAATTTACTAATTTTTCCCCTTATTGTGCAACGACTTGTGCAAAAAAAGCTGTTTTCACCACATTAGTTTACAAAACCACGTCCTTCCCCCCCCCCCCAAAAAAAAAAAAAGAAGAGAAAAGGCAACACAAGCAGCCAGTGGACAGGGAGGGATGGGGATGGGGGTGTGGGGGTGTTTCCGTGTCGAAATAAACCCAGAGGGATGAGCCAAGGCAGAAAGCAACTCGGTGCGGGCTGGATTCCAGAAGCCCAACCCTGAGCTGCCCCCGCGGAGGTTTTTGGGGTGCTGCCCCCCGAGCTGGAGGAGGGGGGACGTGGATGCTGGCTCCGGCCAAAGCTCCCCCAGCCCAGCTCCGACACCCAGCGTGGCCCCGGGGGCAAGAGAGGGGCTTGAGAGCAGCAGCAGCAGCTTTGGAGATGAAGCAAATCAACCGGCTCCCAGGTCGCAGCCAGAGCCCCCGCCTCTCCGCCCGGCACTTTTGGGGTGAATCCCGCCCGGATCACGGTGTATTTGGGTCGCTTCCCTCAAAACACACAACTTGCCCAGCTGACAGCAGAGCTGGGCCCACCTCGAAGTCATTTGTGATGGGATTTGTCAGCGAGTTGTGCTCCCTTCGAGCTCCCCAGCAGGGTGACAAACGCACGGGTGGCGCTGCTGGGGACGCTCACCCCTCACACGCACACCCCCCCCCGGGGTCTCTAGGTACCACGGAGCCATAGGAAATGGGGCGCAGAGACCCCGGTAGCCCCACAGCATCTGGGGATGGGACACGCCCCCAAATTTGATGCTCCAAACCACTTGGTGCTTCAAAAAAAAAGCACCAAACCCAACCCAGAACGGAAAAGCCGAAGGGAGGCGCGGCGGAGAGGTCGGGTACGACCAAGGGCACGGATGTCTCTGCTCGGGGGATTTGAGGGGCTGCTGGAGGGACACCTACCGCCAACCTCCCTCACCTGCCACTTCCCATCGTCACGACCTCGGGATGGGGTAAAAGATTTTTCCCCGAAAACCAGCTCCGGCGCGGGAGGTGCCGCCAGCAGCCGATGCCACCGGCGCGCCGCCGGCTCCATCTCAGCCTCTGCCTTTTCCACGCTGCCTCCCAGCAGCCTGCAAACAGTTTGGGCCCGGCCTGCGAACGCCCACGCCTCCTGCCCGACCATCCATTTTCGTAGCAGCACAAAAGCGGCCAATTTTGAAGAAAACAAACCCAAACCAGCCCCTCAGACAAAGCAGCAGCCAGCTTCTCCCCCCCCCCACCACCCCCTTCCCCGCACCAGCGCCTGGAGCTGCGGTTGGATGTAGAACAAAGTGCAAAATTGCGAAGAGCATCTGACTTGAACTCCAGCCCTAGGAATAAAAAAACCCAACAACAACAACAACAACAACCCCCCCCCCAAAAAAAAATCTCCTCTTTCTCACACACACGCACACGTGCTGATGTCTCCCCCTCACGTACAGGTACGGTTTGGGCTGCAAGTTAGCACTTTCAAGACTTTATATAAAATTATTCCCAACCCCTGGGTTGCCTGCATGAGCCCTGAAGATTATAAAGAAAATGTGCAGATGCTTCTCAGGAAGCCAAACTTGTCTTTTTTTTTTTGTTGTTGTTTTTTGTTAATATTCCTTTTTTTCCCACCGGTGCTGAAATATGTTTGCTTGGTCGCGGAAGAGGTGGGGGATAACCCAGTCTTTTCAACAGCCACTGCTTGAAAAAAAAAAAACCTAAGGAAGGTTCAATGTATGTACACGGAGGTGTTAATAGCAGCACTATTTGTTTTGGGGGTTGCAAATCTTCGGGTTCTGCCCCCGTTTCCCACCTCCCTTATAAATTTATAGCAACAACCTTTCCCTCCTAAGCAATACCATCCGTATCGGAGGATCCCAACCATTAGTAAGAGATTTAGAGGGGATTTTAAATGTCTTCCAGGGCTTTTTAAGCAATCTGTTTAAAAGATTAATTTTATTTTGAAGGGATGGAGCTGCATCTCTCAGAACAAAAAGTTAATCAGGACCAGAGCACCAAAATGCCATTTTTCATCCCGGTCTGTGACTTGCGGTTAGGCGCTTGACCTCCCGAAATCAGAAACTCGCTGAATCTCTCCCTTGGCCGAGTTTGACTTTCCCAGCAGCAAGTCCTGAGCGCCAGAAGCCGGTTTGCAGGATTCCAATCCCAGCCTCTGCGAGCAGAGCTTCAAGGAGCGAGGAAATCCATCCCGGGCAGGCATGGCAAAGCCGTGTCGCTCCTCTTGGAACTGATTCTTGGCGGAGATGGGAAAGAGAGCCCAGACGTGGGATGGGGAAGGCTGGGAGCTGTCTGGAGCATCTGCAACAAGGTCTCGCCCCGAGACGCAGCTGCTTTGGGGTTTGGACGCGGGTCTACCTTGTGCAACGCAATCCAGGGGTCACCCCTTGGGGGGGAAAAAAATGGGAGTTTCAAGGCGGCGGCGGGAGCTGGATGCTTTTTTTTCTGCTCGATGGCAGCACAAAGCCCCTTCCCCGTGTCTTGGGGACCAGAGGGGCGACGCTGCCCGGCAGTGCCTGCTCCTCCTCCCTTCATCCGGCACCCAGCACGGAGGAGAGGAACATCACCCCGGCTGCAAAGCACCGCCTCGCCCGGCCGCGAAGCCAGCGGCTGACAGAAGCGATTAAAAATTGTGTTTGACGGTCCATCCTCCCACTAAGGAAAACGGGAGATGCCAGAGTGCCTTACTGGTCATGCTTGCTGATGCTCAGCGGCGCCGTTGCCAGCATCTGTAGCAGCTTGATTCTGAAGGATTTTAAAGTGCTTGTTACTACCTAATGGCCCTCAACTGAAGTGCCCTGCGGGCTGAAGCTCCCCGTTACTGTCGCCATCCGGTAGCTGGGTTTTTTGCTTCCATCTCCAGCCTCTGGGTGGGAGCTCAGGTGCTTGAACCAGCCGATCCCACCGGCTTTTGCCACCCCCTTCACACCCTTGTCCCCACGCCTCTGCCGCGGTGGCACCGCTGAGGGACGGGGAGGAGGAATAAAGGTGCCCCGTGGTCCCGCGGCTCGTGGGACACGGCTTGGCTGGAGGGCTGAGGGCTCTCCCATCGCTGCCGGGACCGTGAGGACCACTCCGCTTCCTCCCCCCAGCCATCTGGCGAGGAAGAGTTTCCTATCGGAGTCCGGCAAGCCGGGCAAAGATGCCTTCTCAGTTGTGCAGGATTTGGGATGCCAAGACGGAGCTGGGGATTCCCTTGGGGCTTGCAGGGGCCCTGGCGAAGCCCCCGGGCTGGTTCACGCTCAGGCCCAGCGTTTCAGACAGCAGGGGAGAGGTCACCAGCGGGGAATGGAGTGAGTTCATTGTCACTCGTCCCTCTGAAAGCCTTTGCTGGGTCATACGCAGCTGTACGTACAAAGATGATCCATTTCTGGCCGTGCTAACATCAACTTTCATTCAGCTGCTTCTTTTTTCCTCCATCCTTCTTACACGTACTGCAAAGAGGCATTAAGAAGAAGGTAACCTCTGATCCACCCCCTCCGAAAGCAAGGAAGCCTAAGGCCAGGTTTGGTTCTTCCCTCTTATTAATGAAAATAATCCACCGGTCCGCGTGGCTGGAGGCTGCTGGGACAGGACAACAGCCCGAGAAGGTCACTGCTGACAACGTGCCTATTCACTTTCAGGGTTAATTAACACGTACCCTTATTACAAAGAAAAGAAAAAAGAAAAGAAAAAGTATTGCTGAGCAACAAGGAGGGAAGATAAAGCACCATCCCCTTGGTGTATCCAGAGCTTGAGCGTCAGAGGAGCTCCCCAGGCCAGAAGCACCGAGCCAAAAGGGACTGACTGCACCAGGGAAGCGCTGCCGCCCTTCTGCAAACGCCACGTGGTGACACCTGAACAAACCCTGTCCCTCCACAGCTCCGGGAGCCCGCGCCGAGGCAGGGGAAGGAGAAGGACCCTCGCTCCGTCGGTCGGCGAAGCGCCCCTCGGCTTCCAGAGGCGGGCTGAGGGCCGAGCCCCCCGCCACCTGCGAACGAGGGGAGGGAACGGGCACGGCTCGCGCCCGCGCTGAAGCAGCGCTGCCAGGGCTGTAACATCCACCAGGAAGATTTTAATTCCCTTTAACATCGGGGTTTGGGAGGTGGGGGAACCGGCTGGGTAAGCTTTCGCCTGCAGTAATTAGAGGGACAAGGGTAACGAGAAGATAAGGACAGAAGTGCCCTCTCTGTGGAACCTCAACCCCGGGATTGAAGTCCTGTTGGTAGCGTTGCCGTCCTCCTCAAAGGCTGTCTTGATGTGAGCAGAGGGCGTCTGGGCACCTTCAGAGCCCAGGGGAATTTTGTCCGTAGGCACTTCTGAGCCGGGGGTCGCTGAGCGATGCTGCTCCACGGGGCATCTCCTGCTGCCTCCGCTCTGGGGACCTCCGGGAGGTTCCTTCTCATCGTCTCGGCCAGCGGCAAGTCTGCGGGGCTGCTCCTCGCGAGGGGGCTCACGGGAAGCAGAGAGGCTTTACCCCATTGCACCGTGTCGGGAGGAGAGGGGAGACGGGACATCAGCATGGAAAAGAGGTGCAAAGAGAGGGGAAAAAAAACCCCTGAACGGAGCGCCCTGCACCCCCGGGAGAGCCCAGTCTGCCTTTGCACCATCCCCGCTGAGCATCCCTCCTCTCCCGCTACCCGACCGTGCTGGATGCGAGCAGCAGCATCCATCCCAGGTTACCTTCTGGCTCTCCCTTTCCAAATCTAATTAACGAGGCAGCTCTTGAAACCCTTCTACATTCAGCGCAGGTCCAAAAGCCACCGGCAGGTCCTAGAGGTGGAGCTCAGGGGGTGGTTATGCTGATTACAGACGCAGGGGAAAGGGTTGCAGCCCCAGCAATCGGCAGCCTAAGGTGGAAACCAGCCCTTCCAGGAAAAAGAGAAAAGCTGGGAAACCACTTTGCCTCTTTTCCTACCTCAATCCGACACACCCGCTGGCAAGACAAGCTAACGGGTGACCCTCTTTCCAAACGTGTGCTCCTCTTACGGGAGCCCACGAGAAGAACCCGAAACCACGACTCCTCCTCCCTGTATTCTTTGCTTTCATTTCTCCTGCAACCGAATAAGTGAACAAAAGGACGTCAGATCGGTTCTTTCAATTTGGCTTATAAAAAAACCCCAACAAACCCCAAAATAGTCTGGGTGTGAACTTCTCTCTCAAGCTTCAGGATTTACTGTCACTTTATAAACCCCTGAAAATCGGAGTTTATCACAGGAGACTCCTGACACCACCGTCACGAGCAGTGCTGCCTATCTTCCCCGGGATTGTTTAACCAGGAACCTTCTCGTCATCAGGGTAGGTTTCACGAATACTATACAGGTGAATAAAAAAATACATAAATTCTCTTTGAACAAGAATCCCAAGTCCAGGCATGTGGAAGGCTGCGGTGCAGGGACCGGCGCGGGCAGGAGGTCCCCGAGTCCCTCACGAGTGATGGCTGTTGATCAGGCTGCGGAGCTGCTTGGCCACGGTGTCTATCAGCTTCTGCTTATCCCTCTCGTTTTTCCGAAACTGGGCAAAAACGTTGTTTTTTCTGCTCGTGTCTCTCATCCTGCGCAGAGCAGAAACAGGTTATGGCACAGGTATCGCTGCCCGACGTTGCACCCAAGCCCCGCGAAGGAACCGCACGTCAAGTGCCCGTACTCGGGCTCTGACAGAGAGGGGACCGCATCTAAAGGCTCCACCCCAATTTTTACCCCATTTTTCTGCAAAGACAGGCGTACCAAGCCATGTGGAGGATTGACACCGGTTGCATTTTTGCTTTAAACCCCGCAAATCCAAATCAACGTCACCGTAGGGTCTACCCCTAACGCCAAAAGGCACGAAACCCTAAAGCCAAACAGCTTTTGCTACGTCCCCACGTCACCTTCTGAAGTGGCAAACGACCACGCTGTAGTATTAGGAGGAAAGTGAAAAATTAGCATCGAATCCACAGCATTAAGGCTTCTTATTTGAAGTGGTGCATTGCATGGGGCCAAGAGATGCAGCTTTTGTGGCAGCCATAAAGGTTTGGAGCTGTTAATTTGAAAATACTATACAATATTATGTAAAATAATCTATATGAAAGGAAGGAGCCCAGCCCCGGTTTCCTCAATTTAAAAAATCTCCTTGAGATTTGTGGGCTTTTTTAAAATTACATTGAATCCATGAAGTAGCGCACTGGTCTCCACGAGGTCTCCAAAAAAGCAGAGACAAGACGAGCGGGTGGTGGGACGGGACCTGAAAGCGAAGCTGCTGCGGCTCCATCTCTCTGCCACGCCAAGCTGGGGGGTCATGCACGCTGGCATTCGCGGAGGCGTATTTTCAGGGGGGGTGTGCAGGTCTCCTCGTGAGCTTTAGGCAGGCAGGGCACGTGCTGGGAAGGGAAACCACCCCACGAGGGGCAGCCCTTCACCAGCTCCTGAAGGTATCAGCCTCAACATCCAACCCGCTGGTTCTCAGCCGGCACCGCTTTTTTGTAATACCACAGTTTGTCCATGATTTTCTCAGTAAATCAGATCTGGCAGAGGCAGATGGCTTTGGGCGAGTCACAGAAGCCTCCGTTTTCGGCTTCGGGGACCTAAGTGAAGCATTAAAGTGACGGACACAGTGCTGAGAGTCCCTGGGAAGTTGGCCCCTTATCAAACCGGGGCGGGGGGGGTGTGTGTTTGAGTTAACCGAGCACAAATCAAACCTCTTGAAACTTATTTACCCGACTGAAAAAAAAATTCTAAGGTTTTTTCATGCTTCAATCTTCCTAAAAAGAGCCAAAGGGAATCTGAAATGTTCCCAAAAACATCCAGCTTGGAACTGGAAGCAAGGATAACAACTTCATCCCAAAGGCTAATTTGCTAAAGTTACAAGTGCCCAAAGACACGGGATTACAATCGAGCTGCTTTCCCAACAGTAACAGGATAGCTTGGAGCACTTCTCCTCAGCAAAGTAAGTTGGGTTTTTACTTTTTTTCTTTCTCTACTTTGTTTTAAACCAAAGCAGGTTGCCAGCCGCTCCGCTGCAGAACCACGGAGCGATCACGCCGACGGGAAGCAGAGTTTTGGAGTCGCGCAGGGTAGAGCTGCCCCAGTACCGTGAATTTTCGAGATACCCATCCTCCCGTGGGACACCGGACGGCTCCAGCGGGTCTCAAAGCACTTTACCAGCAAGGCTGAGAGCTCTGCTTCTATCTCACAGGCCACGCAGGGACATCTTGCAGAAACCTCCACCCAGCGCTGTGGCCATCGCTCCATCGCTGCCTCCTGCACTTACCCCCAGGGAACAGCAGAGCATCCTCTGCCCTAAGAGCCCTCTCATCCTGCGCCTCCTCAGAGCCATCTCCGATCCCGTGGGACCCGTTCAGGCCCGTGAAACTTCAGGGTTTTGAAGCAACACACGTTGTACGCAAGAGAACTTTGGCACAGGGTTGAATTCGAAAGGGATTGCATGGATAAAGCTACGGGGTCAGGATGGAAAAGCAGTCAGAGCACTGGTCCCACAACAAACCCACGCAGGTGGATCTGTTTAGCTGGGGACAAGTGTCTGGGAGGGATGGGAGCTGCTGGTATCTCCAGCCACCGCGTGAAGGTAGAGGCACTAAGCTATTAAGTATTATGAATGGATGGAGTTGCTACAGGACACCGAATCCGGCAGAATTTGGGTTGCGCTGCGCCACGAGCGGCCGCATCCTTGGGCGAGGCTGAGCTTGCAGATCTGCTCGAGGAGACCACGCTGGCTCCCGTCCCGCCGTCGCAGCCCTGCAGACGGACACGGAGCCGACACCGTGTGGCCGGTGTCACAGGCGCTCGGCAACGCCAGCCTGTCTCTTTGCCGGCATTTGGCTGTAGGAAGCACCGGGTCCCTGATCAAGGGGGGGTCATCCAGCCTCCAGGAAGATCAGGTGTGAAAGCGGGAGGCAGTGCTTTCGAGCAGCTAAGCAGCTCTTTGGAGGACCGACACTTTTGTGTCTTTAACCGTGCGCCTGCAGAGCCCTGGGACGACCGAGCCCGGTTTTGTAACGTGGTCCCTGTGCGTTAGCGCGTGAATTAAATTAAGAGGAAGGGAAAGAGAGAGCTCAGCGCTGTCCCCACCCCTGTCAACAAACACCACCTTCAACAGAGCCAAGCTTTGTTTAAATTAATCTATAAGAAAAAAAAAGCAACGGAGTAAAAGCTCCTCTTTTAGCTCTAATTAGTGCATTTGAGACGATAAAGTTACCGGAGGGAACCGTTTCAAAGACAGCTTGCATTTAGATCATTTAGTGCTCCATTTAAATCAAACAATAAAGTCACTGCGAGGTGAGGGTAAAAGCCCAAGCAAGCAGCATACTTACACTCGTGATATCCTATGAGAGATGTGTGATTAGGAAAAGAGATAATGGTGAAAACAGGTTACAAAAGGAACCAGCGGATCAGAATTTCAGGTCGCCTTCTCGGCAAAGCTCGGCTGCCTACGGAGAGGGCTGGGGAGGCGGGCTGGGAGCACGGCGGGGAGCGGACGTGCCTGAAGCTACGGCCAGGTCGGCGCAGAGTCTCGGGGGAGCTGGAGCTGGTGGATGATGGATGGAGACTCCCCAAAGGGCCTGAAGCCCGACTGGGGAGAGGGCAGAGCCCGCCGGAGCACGCAGGCGATGCCATGCCACGAGGATGCGGGAGACGCAAGAGCCAACGCGGTGACTCCACCGGGGCTGCCACCGGCAAGCAAATCGGATAAATAAAAAAGATTGACCTTCAGAGGAGAGCCCTTTTGGGGAGAAGGCTGGCAAGCCAAGCTGGGGTTTGTGGCTGTTTAACACCACCACCGAGCACGGCTGCTGCGCGCTCGCGTGTACCTGGGGGAAACGGGCCAGGGAGCAGAGAGCTGCCCTCCTGCTGTCCCACTGCCTGCCATGGAGCCCAGCTCACTGCCTGCTCCTAATTCCCTGGCTCTTCCAGCTGCTCCATGTCCGAGCTCTCAGATTTTTGATAGCTCTCTATTTTACCAAGCCCTGAATACACCGCACGCTTTTCCGTCAGGGATGTCAGGTTGCGAGTACGTTGCGAACTAACACAAGGTATTACACAGCACATACCAATACGCACCTAAAACCAGTGCTGTAACGCATACAAGTACTTTACACGCAGCAACCACCTAAGCTCAGTCCCTGGGTACCATACTGATAACATTTGGGTGTCACGAGTCGCTGTGAAATCAGCTACTCTCTGTGGGAGAGGAGGCAGTGCGGTTACGTGGACCCCAGGTAACACAGATGCAGCTCCAAGGCTCAGAAACACACCAAGGTCAGGCCTCTAAAAGCGTAGCCCCAACTCTAAACTAGTCAGCTCCTCCTCTGCAAGCCACGGAGACAGAGAGGTCCTACAAAAACCAACTTAAACTCCTCCCCAGGGCCTGATTTTATAGTAAGCCTAACCAAACCCAACTGCAACGTGCTTATCCTGCCCGCTCCTCCACGCAAGGCGTAGCAGTGGAGTGCTCATGGCATGAGCTGCTTGGAAAATTATTAATTGTCATCTCTGTCAGGTTACTTCTCTGTCAGATCAGCTGGAAGACAAGCTGTGAGGTCAGATGGCAGCAAAGGGGCAGGAATGGGGCTGATCCTCCCAGTGAGAGCCTGGAGGTCAACAAGAGAAAGGGTCATCTGGGCCACCTCCTGCTACGGGCAGGACGGGTGACTGGTGGCACTTCTCTTCCACGTGCCAAAGGGGTTACCAGCAAAGCGACCCCCCACTCTTTGGGTCTGCAGCAAACACAAGGGCTCTCCCTCCTTGCTGCTGGCTCGCAGGGCCGGCACAAGCCTCCTCGCTGCGCTTCAGGAGGGACCCCAAAGCCTCGCAGGGACCGGGCGGCACGTCCCGGCACCGCTCCTCGGCGCAGCTCCAGGGCTGGGGCTGAAGCTGTGCAAAGCAGGCCAGGTACAGGCTTCGAAGAACCCCCGTCCTCGCTGAGGGCAAGCCCTGGAGCACCCAGCCACCTAAAGACACTGCCCCTGTCCCACAGCTGGGCTTTTACCACTTGATCCCCTCCACGGACCCCACAGAAGGGAGAATACCCCTGCAGGCCGGCAAATCTGAAATTATTTCGGGGGCTGAAGATACACCTCTATGTTGTAAGACAAGGAAAACTCTACTTAAGAGTGAGGCAAAAAGACGGACCCTCAGCCAAGTCAACGCGTTTTGATACCAAACCCGGGAGTCAGCTTAGTGGGATAAACCAGGATTTTTCTCTTTGGACTCCCGCTGTGCCCCCAGGGCTGAAAGCTTTGCTCCCTGGATCACCCAGAGCCTCCTGCTCCCCAGGCTCCTCCGCCCAAGCACCGCCCGTGACGGGATGAGCTGCTAAAACACGCGCCTGCCCAAAGCAAGATGGGGCTGAAAACCCCCGCGGGCGCCCAGCCCCGCACTCACTTTTCCAGCAGGATGAGGGCTGTCGTCGGGTTCACGCGAAGATACTTGCACGTGGGTTGCCCGTAGTCAGCCAAATACGTCGACCAGTCCCACTGGATGAATAGATCTAAGAGCTGCAGCAGCCACGGGAAAGAAAAAAAACAAGAAGAAATCAGATTTTAAAAAGGTGGCGAGAGAGCAGGCGGCTTATCTGAAAACCCCGGGCAGGTGGCACTAACCACTAACAATGGTTTGCAGCCTTTATTAATCTATTTAATAACATTCTGCTAATGTTTAATCGTTATCTTATTCATATTTAACTCAAAATTTATTTTTATTTACTATTAATTTATTTATGGCTATATTCATTTAGCCATAGTACACTCCTGCTATGTTATCACCACTTTGGGGGTGAACCAGCAGTACAGGGAATACGAGGACTGAGACACCCCGAGGAGGTGGGTGGCAAAGAACCCCAGCGCCCTGATGCCCTCAGCTACGGCAGGAGGACACTTTTGGGGTCAAAGGCACCGCAAATTTCATCTCTCCCCAGATAACCCCCGGCATCGATCGAACCACACCACAAGGTTTTCTCATCATGCTTCCTCCATCTCAACATCTTCCAAGCGCTCTGTAAGCGCCTCTAATGACGGGAGCTCCCTGGGGAGGTGTGGGACCCATCCAGGAGCACCGGGGTTTATCTTGGGTAACTGCAGCTGCCAGAGAGGACTGGGAGTCCCAGGTGGTTTCCAGACGTTTATAAGAGAAACCACCAGCCCAGGGGAAGGAAAAAGCAGATGAATTCAGCCGTTTGTGACAGTCCCTGCTCCAGCCCCCCCAAATTTGCACCTGAAGCCCTTCACCTCCACAAAGGAACCCCTCGGTGCCCCATCCCTCCCAACGGATTCAGGTGAGGGACGAAGCAAACTACAGCTTTTTTTTTTAGCTTCCTCAATGAGCTCTTCCACCCCACCTTCCACATCCTTATTTTCCTTAAACCGGGAGCTCCCACGTCTTTCCCAGACGAACACCTCCTCACCCCTAAGAGGACTTGCCTCTCCACCCGCCCGCTAGAGCACAGCTGAGGACGGACGGGACGCGGCCTTCATCTCCATCATCTAGAACAGGTTAATTAAGAGAGGCTGCATTTCCCCCCCCCCCCCCCCCGCCCCCGCCGCAACCTTCTGCCTTGGAGAGCTGTTGTGACCACTCTATTGCGGGACAGGCTGCCAAGCCTGTGGACGTCTTCATCGCCCACGTCTGCGCCTCCCGGCGCCCACCACTGAAGCCCCGAGAAGGAGGACCATCCCGCGGCCAAGCAAAGACCATAGAGGGCTCATTGTCCCCGCGTCTCCATGGTTTTCCTGGAGGCTCCAGCGCTGTTTAACAACACATCCCGCCCCGCCAAGAAGGGGATTTAGCTCCTCCGAGACCTCAAGGTTCAAAACAAAAATGTGCAACAAGATTCTTTTTGACTATGTAGGTCAGGGCAAAGAAAACAAGCTGTCGGGAACAATCCCCCGGGCTGGCGGGGGGGACGGATTAGCCGGGACCTAAGAGGGCTTTTCCAACCCGCGGTCCCGCGCGGCTTTGTACGGCGGGTCCATTGTGTTAACTACAAACCCGAGTTGAACATCATTGGCAGGAGTTTTTTCCAATGGGCACCTTCAAGAGACAACCTTAAATATGATTTCACAGGCTCTTTTCACACAGCACAGCGGGGCCAAAACTCTTCTGTCGGGTTTGCCGGCTGCTGGGGGGAAGCTGCATGGTTGTACAGGCTAAATCGGATCCCCCTCAACGCACCAAAGTCCTCTTGCTGGTGGCCCTGGGGGGCTGAACGTGCCTCTGGCAAACCACAAACAAAGCAGCACGAGTTATCGCCGCAGAAAGGGCACAGCCGGACCGTCAAGGGGCCAGGTAGCCATTCACAGGGAGTGGAAATAAAACCCCAGGAGAAAGGGACAAAAGAAGAACCAAAATAAAGAGGCCAAGATTAGAAGTGGGTTAGGAGAAGATGAAATGAAAAGCGTGGGGAGGTGTTATAAACAGGAGGTTGGCGGGAGGAAAGCAGAAGCTTGGGGAACCGTGCGGGAGCTCAGAGGATGGGTAAGGAAAGAGCTTGGAGAAACCTCCCACGCATGTCTCTGGAAAAGCGCAGCCAAGCCACCACGGGGAGATTTTTAAGCAAAAGTCCGACGAACGACCATCTAGGAGAGCTCAACCTTTGCTCAGAAGCTTGAGCCGACGCTTGCCCTTCCCACCAGGGCCAGGGGACACAGCACACAGCCCTTGGCCTGACAGCCACCCCCGTCCCGCAGCTTTGCTTCGGCTCTGCTCCATCTCCGTTAGACTCAGCTGGGTTGAAGCAACGCAGCTCTCCTGGACGAGGCTGCTGGGCTCTGAGGGCGTTGAAGATGCACCACCACAGCTCCCACTGTGCTGGCATCGGCCTGAAGGGATGGTTGGGGTAAATCAATTTATGGATCTGTTTTAGCAAGGACTTGCTGGAGCAGGTCCAGAGGAGGCCGTGAAAATGGCCAGAGGGCTGGAAGAAGACAGAATCACAGAATGTCAGGGGTGGGAAGGGACCTCTGGAGATCATCCAATCCAACCCCCCTGCCAGAGCAGGACCACCTACACCAGGTCACACAGGAACGCATCCAGGCGGGTTTTGAATGTCTGCAGAGAAGGAGACTCCACAACCTCTCTGGGCAGCCTGTTCCAAAGGCTGAGAGAGCTGGTGTTGTTCAGCCTGGAGAAGGCTCTGGGAGGACCTTAGAGCAGCCTTTCAATATAGAAACGGGGCATACAGGAAAGATGGAGAGAGACTTGTTACTTGTCCTGTAGTGACAGGACGAGGGGCAACAGTTCTAAACTGCAAGAGGGGAGATTGAGATGAGATCTTGGGAAGAAATTCTTCCCTGGGAGGGCGGTGAGGCCCTGGCCCAGGCTGCCCAGAGCAGCTGTGGCTGCCCCCTCCCTGGCAGGGCTCAAGGCCAGGCTGGATGGGGCTGGGAGCGACCTGCTCTGGTGGGAGGTGTCCCTGCCCAGGGCAGGGGGGTGGACCTGGATGGTCTTGAAAGTCCCTTTCAGCCCAAACCCTTCTGTGATTTTACTCTCATCCCTCGCACTGTTCAGGCAGCTCCAGCTGCGTGCATTGCTACAAAAGTGCAACAGGTACATTTGAGGGGAACCCCAGTGACCTGGGGGTGCTGGTCGGCAGCCGGCTGGACATGAGCCGGCAGTGTGCCCAGGTGGGCAAGAAGGCCAACAGCCTCCTGGCCTGTGTCAGCCATGGGGTGGCCAGCAGGAGCAGGGAGGGGATCGTGCCCCTGGACTGGGCACTGGTGAGGCCGCCCCTCGAATGGTGGGTGCAGTTTTGGGCCCCTCCCTGCAAGAAGGACATGGAGGGGCTGGAGCGTGTCCGGAGAAGGGCAACGGAGCTGGTGAGGGGTCTGGAGAACAGGTCTGTGAGGAGCGGCTGAGGGAACTGGGGGTGTTCAGTCTGGAGAAGAGGAGGCTGAGGGGAGACCTCATCGCTCTCTGCAACTGCCTGAAGGGAGGTTGTGGTGAGGTGGGGGTCGGTCTCTTCTCCCAAGAAGCAAGCGACAGGACAAGACAAAATGCCCTCAAGTTGCACCAGGGGAGGTTTAGATTGGACATTAGGAAGAATTTCTTCACTGAACGTGTTGTCCAGCACTGGGACAGGCTGCCCAGGGCAGTGGTGGAGTCACCATGAGGCATTTAAAAGACATGTAGAGGTGGTGCTGAGGGACACGGCTTAGTGGTGGGCTTGGCAGTGCTGGGTTAATGCTTGGACTCGATGATCTCAAAGGCCTTTTCCAGTCTAAACGATTCTATGACTCTAAACGAGCCCCATCCTCAATGTGCCCCCACCCCGGGCTGGACCTTCCCCGAGTGCCAGGAGATCCAGAGTCTCCCCGGCCGGCTCACGACAGTGACGGATAGCCTGTGTATTTTACAACTGTTTGCCCACATCCATCTTGCTGTGAGGAAGGCCCGAGGATAGCCAGGGCTGTCACCTTTGGCCCCCAGCTGCCGCACGGCGCAGGGCATCGCCGGCGTTTTTAGGGCTCTGCCGTGGGTCGTGCTCCGCAGGAGAGAGGTCTTGCAGGAGGAAGCCTGACGGCTCAGGGCAAGCTGTCTCGAAACGATTTATCTGTCACATAAATGTGGTTTTATTGGTTTTACTGTTTAAACTTTTCACCTCTGCTGCTAAATCTGAAAGACTGAAAAAAAAAAAAAAAAAAAGAAAAAAAAAAAAGGAAAGGAAAAACCCGCCTGTGCAGCGGCGCTGGGCCTGCCAGGGGAGATTCCAAATAAAATATGCAAATACCATTAATTCTTCAAACTAGAGTCTCCTTTTCAAGGCTATAAATCAAACTCGACAGGACGTACACTGGGGGGAAAGGAAAAGAAGAAGCAGGGGGGGCAGGGGGAACACAAGAGGAGCTTTTACCGCGATGACATGAAAGCGGAATAAGCTCAGAAAGCGGCGGCCGTGCGGCGTGGGCAGAGCAGGGCTGCGAACCTGCAGCTTCCTGGGGCACGAGAAGCTGCTTCGCTGCAAGAGCGGGGAGAGGTTCATAAAAACGAAGAAATGGAGAATGGCCTGAGAATGCCTCCAAAAGAAAGGTACTGGAAAAAAAAAAAAAGAAAGAGAAGTCTTTTAATACAAATATTTGAGCTCTTTTACTCAAATGGTGATTCAAGAGAGGGCAACCCTGGAAAGAAAGAATTAAAGTGGGAACCAGCTCCCAGTCCTGCCCCAAGATCCCCTTGGAAGGGGCTGAGAAGCACTTTCTCCCCATATCCCTCAGTTCCACCTGAAAAAAACACTTCCTTTTCACTCCCCTCGTAGTATCGCCACCTCAATCTCTTCAAAAACCTAATTTCTTTTCAAAGCAAAGGCACGTTTTCACGGCCCTCGCATCACCTATAGGGAAAGGACGGTTGTGACTTAATCGCACGCTGGTGGCAAAGGGAACGGGGACATCGCAATGACTTTGGCAGCTTCTCCCTCCGGATGCAAAGCGAAGCGGGACAGGGTGTTCTGTCTGACACCAGATGACAGCGCTGAATCTGGATAAAATTCTTCCAGCCAAGCCCGAAATCATGTAAGGGGAATCCGAACCGATTCAAAACACAGTCTGCAAGCTCTGCCAGCGCCCCTGGAACACGATCAAAGAAAGCACCAGCGTTTGCAGGCTTGCACCAGAGTCACAGCGGGCTCTGCACAAACCTGGGAGGTGATGCGAGGTGGCCAGAGATAAAGATGATGGCAGGAAAGGGAGACTCATGTTTTCTAGGGTGAAAATAAACCCACGCAAAAACCCCCTTGTCCTATCTCAGAGACGTCAGGATGATGTTGCAGGGATAACTCCAGATCTGGGATCCTCTCGGCCCCAAGGACCTCTCCTCAAGCTTAAGTGATGAAGGTCAAATGCTATAGCAGGGCAGATGAAAATTCCTGAACTCCCCACTCGTGCAACACCAGGCTCCTCTGTTTTCCTCTTCTCCCTCTTCTGAGCCGATGCAGCACCACTCTGAGCACCCACAAACAGGGATTTGCACCCAAACGCTGCAGGAAAACTCGAGACACACCAAATGCTCTGGGCTCACGGACGAGTCTACTGGAAGAGGAGTGTGATCATCCCCTCTTAGCAGAGGGAAGAGCTTCCTGGGACAGAACCACCACCACACCAGACACTGGAGCAGGAAGCAAAACTCATCTGAATTAAAAGCGAAGAGAAACTGTTCCCACCTGGAGCCGCCCCAAGAGACGAGGGCAGCCTGCAGTCCAGCCCAAAGAGTTTCCAACATCAGCGGCCACAAACAAGTACATTCAAAATAATTTATTTTGGTGAGGTTTCAATTATGCCTCGTGGGAAAGTAATACTGAAGGAGAAAGAAATACTCTAGCCCACGGGGAGACGTGGGTTTGGACAATAGCACTACTAAGAAGAAAAGGCACCAGGAATTGGAACGTGATGCCTGTTCGTTTCCTTGTGAAAGACACGGAGGGTAAAACCACGGCCTAAGTGAAGGCAGGAGCAGATTTATCACGGATTTCACTGGAAACTAGGATTTGCTCTATGTACTGAGCGTACTTTGCGCGCGGGAGTGGAGAGCACCCGCAGCAACCTGATGTTGCACAAGCCAACCTGATGCGCAAGCCAAGGGATTGACACCCACGGCGTGCAGGAGAGGTTAATCTTATTTTAGGTGCTCACCAGACCTGCCTGCAAGAGAGAGACGGACTTCTAGGAGTTACTGTAGATCAGAGAGTGCTGCAGGCTGCTTGGACCCCTCTGTAAGGCACAACAAGTCTACGCTCAAGTGACCCCTCCAGGTCTCCTGGGCAGATGTCCCACCTGGGGCTGCCCTTCCTCCTGAACACTCAAGCTGGAGGGAGGAGAACTGACTCCAAGTTCCTCATCTCACATTTTAACTGGATCGATTTTGCAAGTTAAGGCAGCAATTGTATCTTTCCTTTTTTTTTTTTTTTTTTTCTTGCTTATATCTGCAAAAGTGAAACAGTCCTTGGAAAAAACATAAGAATCTGGAAAGATTTACGGCAGATGGGACAGTATGAAACAGAGAAAGGTTTGAGACCAACAAAGCCCTAATCTGTCCAGTCTGGATTATTTTCAGGTTTGTATTATTGACTGTTTATAGCTTTTTGTATTACTTACACCAGATTTCCAGGGAAAGGTCTCCAGAAAGCTTTTTGCCTGCACTGCATGAGCAGAAAGGTCTTCTGGTTTTGCATCTGCGCGCGTTCATGGGTTATTAGGAGGAAAACTGGCTTTTCACCTGCTTTGAAGTAACACTGCAATTACACGGGTTGACTTTTCTACTGTTTCAGAAGATATTTATTCCAAGGGTCTCATTAAAATCTTAACAAACCCAATTTCACCCCCCAAAAAAAACGTTGTGCTTCTGATGGAAGGTCACTTCCGCACCTAGGGCAAAAACAAAACTCCCTTTTGGGTTAAGTAAGGCTTTGAGGAATCCACCTTCTCCTCCCATCCTGCGACACGAAACCACAAGAAAGAGCCACGAAAGGTTGTTGGGCTTCATGAGAAGCGAGGCAAAGCAGCCCAAGAGCGAAGGGTGGGGACGCTGAGGATTAGCACATCGTGTTACGATGACAGTCTCGAAGACGGCTGGAAAGTCCCCACCAGCTTCGCTCACGCTCCCAGTGACTGCGATGGTGCAGGATCGTGGCTTTAGTCATTCCCTGGAGGCTTGCCCGCAGGGAAGGCTAAACCAAATTCTAGGGAAATCCCAAGTGTCTCTGACCAGCGCAAAGCGCTGCGAGATGCTGCTTGTAAAATAAAAAAAACCCAAAACCCAACCAAAACAACAAGGCATGAAAATTATTTGGTACAAAACCACTGGGATTTCAATGGTTCAGAATCAAATCAGTCGGTTCAAGCGATAACTGCCCAGACAGGAGATTTTATGAACGGCCAAAAGAACACAAGGGGAGCTCGGCCCTGCTGGATTCAGTAGCCAACTGGCGCTCATAAAAATAAGTATTTAGACTCATCAAATCCTCCACGCAGGTTCACGAGTTTGCCTGGTGCTTTCCACCCAGAGAAGACGACCGTATTTCTACCCCCCAGACCCTACAATCTGCGTAAGACAAAGAGACAATACTGGGCAGCAGCCAAGAGAAATGAAAGAGCCTCGGAAGACCGTTCTCCAGGGACCGCTATTGAATAACACTTTGCGTTTCCATTGAACCACCACAAAGGGGGATTCATTCCCCAAGCAAAGATGTCTCCTTTACAAGCATCCCCCCGGTCGCCTCTCCAGCTCAGATCTACGGTGGGCACATCCAAGAGGTGCACCCATCGCTCTGCCCGGCGAGGAGGGAGCCTGGCTAAACGCTCGGGGTCAGCATCTGAGGTGACGGGAGCTGAATTTGGGCTGCAATGCTCGGCAAGCGTGCAGCTTCTAGATAAGCATGCTTAGAAGCGGTTTTGAAGCTGTTACGGGGAGCAGAAGCTGGATTTGCTAACGGTACCAGACCCCCTGCCCTGTGGTCGGGAGATGACAGCACCGTGCCCGCAGGTACCCCTCGTATACACAGAAAACACCTTCTCTGCTGCTATAGTCCGGGTGCACAGAGCCTCGTGCATTTATCTGGCCCGCCCTGCCTGACCCACGCTTCAAAATCAGTGGCTCTGAAGAAAACGTTGAGAAATAACAGGGAAAAAAAACCCCAAATCTCGGCGGCAGGTCAGGATGCTTGAGTAAGGGAGGAGTTAACAAGAGCACAAAAGAAGCACAAACCCCCCTAAACACCGGAAAGTGGGCTGAGAAGGGGGAAAAGCAGCAGTCCTCCTGTAGCCTATAGACACACCACCTGCATCACCGACCCTACAGAATCAGAGGGGAAAAAAAAATCACTTTAAATGCCCCCTTTCTAGGGGAAAACATTCCCAATTAATCCACAGAGCAGGTATTCGCAGCCAGAAAGCGTTTTGGCCAGGAGGGGTTAATGCTCCCCATCTGCTGACAGTTCAGCAGCAAATCTAGGTACCTCCAGAGTGATCAGGGTCTGCCCAGAAGACAACTGAGCCACCTCTCCCCATAAATACAGCCCCTCTTGGTGCCCCCGGCGTGATGGCCAGATACGCCGGTGAGGGATGTTTTCCCTCCTGGGGGGGTTCCCACTGGCAGTGGGGAGGCAGGGCCAGGTGAGCCTGTCTGAGCCCAACATTTGGGGTCTCTCCTTTCCACGGTACAAGAAAGCCACGATATTTCAATTAAACCGCCCCCGGGTGTCCCTAAAGGCGCCGGCATCGCTCTCCCCGAGCCCCGCCGCCCGGCACTCGCCGGGCACCAAACCTCTCACCGCGGGGCCAGCACGCCACCATTATTTCTCCTACTGCTCCGCTGATGCCGAGCCCTCTGCAAAGTTGCATTTTTCTTTTGTTTACGCATCAAAAAAGGGCATAAAAAAAGCCAAAAAAAAAAAAAAAAGTCCCCCCCCCAAAAAAAAAAGCGGTGACCTCTCGCTAACCCCAGCCGGGCTATGCGAAGCTGTCGCTGCCTTCACCTCCGAGTGAACTTTCAGATTATCTCAGACAAGATTCACCTTGCGTTGAACTTGTACCCCGCGCGGCAGCCCACAGTCACGTAACCTTGATTAAACATCGCAGCGCCACGCGGCTATAAATTTAACGAGCGTTATCGGCGCGCTTCCTCCCGCCGTCCTCGGGCAGGGGGAGCGATGGAAACGCCGGGAGCCGCCGGGACCCAGCCCGGTGTGCACCGGCACGGGCAGGAGACGGAGAAGCAGCTCTTTGAGGGAACGGGAGGGAGACAGAGCAGCTCCTGCGCTGTCCTCTGCTCCTGTGCGTGCGACGAGTTGTGTACGGGCTCCGCAAGAGCGAGCGGCTCGGGGCGCCCACCGCGAGCGGGGGTGACCCGTGGGCGGCAGGCACGGCTTTCTGCTCAAAAAGCTCGAGAAAAAGCAAAAAAGAAAAGGGCAACGAGGTGCGTTAAGGGGTCCAGCGGTCCCTTCCCCCAGCAGGAAGCCTTTCTCAGGCCACGGCCTCCTCAACCCTGGCTGCCCTCCTCACGCCGAGCGGCGCAGCCCCTCGCCGGCCGCCCGGTTGATTTTCGGAGACGCACGCGGGGCGGGAGGCCGAGGCGGCCGCCTCTCCATCTCCCGGCTGACACGTGAGGAAAGGGCGAGCTCAGCCTCCGCGCTGGCGGCGGCGATTCCTGCCGCAGAGGTCACTGGGCCGGGCGGGAGGAGAGCGTCTGGGCGGCGAAACAGATACGCTCAAGTTCAAGTGCTTGAAATACCTTCCCCCCTGCCTTTTTTTTTTTTTTTTTTTTTCCCTAAAAAACACTCAAAACTAAACTAATATATCCCCCGCTTTTCATGATAACTTCCTCCTTATCCTCAGCGGTTTTGTTTAGCAGATCTATTGTTCTCGGTGAGCCTTGCCCTGGGGTCCAATTTGACTGTGTTCTCATTTTTCCCCCTATGTAACTGATGCTTATTTCTTTAAGCTCTACTGTAAACACAAAACACACCGCAGTGCCCTTGCCTGGCTTTGCAAGAGGCAGGCTCAGACCTGGAACTACTTCTTTTTTTGGTTTGGTTTTGGGGGTTTTTTCTTTATATATAGGAAACAAAAAGATTGGGCTTGCTTGCTTCAAGGATTCAAACACCTGCAGGATGCAGGAGGACGGCTGCGGTACCCGCGGGTGGTCCGGGCTCAGAGTGGGGACAATGAGGCTCCAGCCCTGGCTCTGCTGCTGCTTTGCTGGATAAATGGGACTTTTTCTGCTTGCAACGCTGGAAACACGCCGCTTTCTTAATTATAGACCTCTTTAGCGTTCATTAAGGGCAGCGGCTGAGGAGGTAAGCACCACGTTTGGAGACGGCGTGAAGTCCTTCGAGGTGCTCACGATGAACGAGAAAGCCACGAGACAGCAGCCCCCTCGATGGGGTAGCACACGGGGAACAAATATAAAATAAAAAGAAAACCTTTGCAGAGGGGAACGCATCTGGGACGGTGTGAGGAGACGGGGAGATGGGAAGGGTGGGTGACGGGGGCACCAAGATGCAGTTTTCTGCTTCCCATCATTTACTTGTCATGGGTTTGGTCCTCACCCAGAGAAACATCCTCACCCCAGCAGACAGCAAAGGGGGAGCTCGGGGGATGCAAGAACTGCTCATGCTGCAGCACTAAGGAAACATTTTAAGCAAAATGGGCATTTTTTCCCCCACCTGTTTGCTGTCCCTATGGCTCCTCTCCACCCTGGCTCTTACACCAGCCTCCCAGGAGAATCACAGAACCATTTACGTTGGAAAAGACCTTTAAGATCATCGAGTCCAACCGTTATTTCAGCATGGCTGAGTCCACCACTAAACCACGTCCCTCAGCCCCACATCGACATGGCTTTTAAATACCTCAAGAGATGGTGACTCCACCACTGCCCTGGGCAGCCTGTCCCAGTGCTGGACAACACTTTTGGTGAAGAAGTTCTTCCCAATGTCCAATCTAAACCTCCCCTGGTGCAACTTGAGGCCATCACCTCTCATCTTATCACTTGTTCCTTGGGAGAAGAGACCGACCCCCACCTCACCACAACCTCCTCTCAGGCAGTTGCAGAGAGCGATGAGGTCTCCCCTCAGCCTCCCCTTCTCCAGACTGAACCCCCCCAGTTCCCTCAGTCGCTCCTCACAGACCTGTTCTCCAGACCCCTCACCAGCTTCGTTGCCCTTCTCTGGACACGCTCCAGCCCCTCCATGTCCTTCTGGTAGCGAGGGGCCCAAAACCAAACATGGTATTCGAGGTGTGGAGAAGACTTGCTCCAGCACCGCACGCAGGAGCCTGCCCAAAGAAGATGGATCCACCATCGCTGCAGAACAAACCGGTGACATTGGGGTCTCTGCCCAAGGCGGGGGATGCAAGGGGCAGCGATGAGGGGATGGAGGAGGTGGCCTCGGATGCTGCCAGCTCCCACTGAGAAGGTTTGCTTGGCTTTACAAACACCCTGACTTCCAGAGATGTCCCCCCCTAAAAGCAGCATCATTCCCACTATCGAGCAGCGTCACCTGCAAAACCAATTTGGCCCGTGAACTAAGCCGGCAATTTGGGTGGTTGATCCGAACTATTTTTATAAGGCTGCGGGATATGTATTTCCAGAGTCTGAAATAGTGTTTGGAAAACAGCGAGAGCCATTTAGTGTATTCTACAGAGAGGCAGACGCACGAGCACATGGATATTTAAAACAGCTGTGGAGACAAGACTGGTAGGAAACAATTGGCTAAAAGCAAACACAGAAATAAAATAACTTTGCAGAAGGTTAGAAATCTGTGAATTTGTTAATGCCTGGCTTCGGGGAAAAAATAATTGCATTTCTTCGGCTTCTAGAGACTAATAAATTACCATAGAAAATGTAAAGATTAAAGTCCATTATTTGACCTTAAATTTTCCATCCACACTGTAAAAAAGTCTCTTTTTCAATTGAGCGGACACCACCGAACCTCCCGTTGGGACGGCTCACCACTCCTCTTAGCATCTACAGCATAAAGCAGATTTTACGTGCCAAGGCCACGAAATCGCTGGGCTCCAGTTGACAGCGATGGGCGAGCCACTGCTTCTTGGGGGGCTGCGTGCTCTAGACCCCAGACTTTCAGGTGAGCCCCCCCCCAAAGTGCTTCCAGGAGGGGGTAAAAGAGAAGAGTCTAAAATTCACACTCCCGTCAGGTTGGTTTGGGAGCCTGGCCAGCCACCTCTTGCCCTACAGCAACCCTCCCCTTCTGAGAAAATATTGAGCGTATCTGAACCTCTTACACTTCTGGTGCGTGCAAAACATCTTGGGAACTTTAAATTTGTAGGAAACTAATGTGTAGAGGGAAAAAATTACAGCGTTCTTGTGCGGAAAGCGTGTAACACTTGCTTTGGGCATCCTGAAAAACCTCCTGAAAAATGCCCAGGGTGACCAAAGTCCAGCTTCCAATTAATTAAACCCCCAAATCCTCACAGGACACGCTTTCCTGCAGCTAAATAACACGCGACGGAGAGGCTAAGCACCGGGAGGGACCCCAACCGCAGCAGCATTTCGTGCTGCTATGGCATCCCCCGGGTTTGCGCTGCAGCCGGGCAGCGCTGGGCACGGGGAGACCCAGGAGGATTTATGGCTATTTGTTGTAGGTGATTAAAAAACCCCCAACCAACCCAACCTTCGGAGCAATCTGAAAAACAAAAGCAAAGGCTTTTCCTTACGCCGTGTCACACTAACCTCTGGATGGCCTCGCGCTTATTGTCCCAGCCTTGGAAAGGTATAAACAAAGGCAGGTTTCAGATGCCAAGAGCGGGGTTAGGAGAGAAAGGAGAGGCTCCGCTGCTGTGAAATCCCTTTTGCACTGACGTCTAGGGTATAAATCCCGGGAAGAGATGTTTTATGATGTGCACACGGAGTTATCGCCCTGTTATAAAGCAATTTGTGGGGAAAAAGGGCGACAGCGGTCACGGCGAGGTCCCGGCGGAGCGGGGAATCCGGGAGCGGTGATGGGAAGGCGGTGTGAGGCTGGAGGAAATAGTTGGGAGTCCCTTTTGGGGTTAAATATGCTCTTTAAGCGTACGGGTAGGGCTGCCAAGGGAGGGTTTGGGGTGAGAGTGGGTCCCCATGGCTGAGATGGGATCCCAAAAGGTGCGGTCCTGTTGAAGGGCAGGTTGCACAGCGTGCTGCCCGAAGGTGATGCTCCCCTCATCCCGCAGTGGCCAGTCCCAATGATCAACAGCATCTCAAAGGCAGACCTTTTTAGAAAACTTTGGGGAATTTTAAGTGTGCCAGGAGAAAACTGGGGAGGGGAGAAAAAAAAAAAAAAAAAAAGGAGAAAAAATGAAAAGAAAGGAAAAAAGAAAGAAAAAAAAAACCTTTAAAAAGCAAAAATAAAAAGGAAAAAGAGAAGATGGAAAATAAAACTAACAGCAATTAAAAAAAAAAAAAACAGAGAAATTCCATGTAGAAATCATTTCAGAGGAGGGGGATTTGCCAGGGAAGATAAAAACTCCTAAACGGAGCCTGCATCTGCTCGAGGAGCTGCCGTCCAGAGTTCGGCACCAGACTTTTGGATCCGGCTCTGACGGACCCATTAACTCCCGACTACTTCAGCGTGGCCATAGGTGGTGAAAATCCCCCCAAACCAGGGAGACCCTCAAGAATTTGGCCAGCGCACGCGACGCCGGTGCACTCACGCCTAAACTACTCACGGCTCAGCTTTAAGTCCAGCCTTAGCAGCCTCGCTTATGAAGCCCAGCATCCCTTTTTCTGGGCAATTTCAGCCCAAAACGAGGGCGCTGGCACTACACAATACCACGCTGCGTGATTTCCTCCTATTGAAAGCGTTTCTTTTTTCTCAAGGTTTCTCAGACGTCGGGGCTCACCCGTAGGTACGTGTGTTTCCTTCACCGTCCTGCTGCCCCATTCCCTTCTCTCCTGCTGCCCGCCCCTTTGAGGAAGGATAAAAAGACATGGATTTGCCTTTATTTACACCAAACTGTTTACTTTCTTCTTTTGTTTCCATTTTATTATTGTTTGATAGGAACATAAAGCAGAAGCCCAGCAGATCAATGCCAGAGGCTCCCAACCAAAGGGCTCCTTGCAAACTTCCTTTCGGTTGCTGTAACATTTTTGAGGGGTTATGAACTCTTTAAACAAACAGCTGAGGTCATTGTTAGCTAAAAAAATATATATATATATATATTTAAAGAAATAAAAAAAGCAAGACTAATGTTACAACCAGAGTGGAAGCTGCTCTGCAGAAAAGGGAGCTGAGCTGGTGCACGGCAAAATCCCTGGCAAAACCATCAAAGAAGCAGGAGCCTTGCATGCGCTTTCCACCTGCCAGTCCCAGCCACTCTCTCCACGTTATTAAGGCGACAAAACCTGGACTCAGAAGCCCCACCATATTTTGAGATCTCAACCCCACTTCTGAGGGCCACAGCCCAGAGAAGAGGAACTTTTTTCGATGGCAGTAATACTCTCCCTTCCAATCTCTGGTATCGCAAGACAAGAGCGATCCCAGCCCTTCCAGGGCGCAGGAGACAGCACTGGAAGGGCAGCAGGTGGTTCCTGAGGTGCTTTGTCCTCCATTCAAGCTTGCCCAGAAAAACCATTAGCAAAGTGGCATCAGTGCAATAGTCATTTATCGCAGTCAGGCTTCTCATAATCACTTAGATCAGGAATTCGAAAGACTTTTTTTTCCTCCCCAAAATTCAACACTGAAAACCTCTACTTCTTCCTCAACAGGAGGAACTTTGCAAGAGCCGTACATCATCCCAAGAACACACCCAAGACACTGAGCAGAGGGTGATGGCATCGAGGCAGCTCATTTCCCCAGCAAAGACCAGCCCAAGGTTTCCTACTGGCAGACACAGACGTTTGCAAGTGAAGTCTCGCGTTGTGGGTGGACGGGATACTCTAAAACTTCCCAAGAACTGCAAAGCTTCAGGTCCAGAAGGAAAGAAATTCTGCAACTGGGGACTTCAGAAAAGAAGGTCTGATCAACACGAAAATACTTTCACTGGGTTTGTGTGCTATTGCAGCAGGAGAAGCTGATATCCTCAGCCATCTTCCTGCACGAGATGGTTATTTCCAGCAAAAACTTCCACCTGCCACCGCACCAGTTGCACCCACGGCAGAGGGCACCGCGCAGCTAAAGCACTGCGTGACTGTAAGAAAAGGGGTTTGGGAAAAGAGAGGGCAGGAGTGCCGACAGCGCTGTTCTGGGAAGGAAATAAATCACTAACAGGGCGTTCGTCGAAGCCAGAGGATGCCCGAGCGACCCTATCAAAGGCAATACACGAATATCAATAAATTTAGACAAAAGGAGGGAACGGGATATAAGCACGTTGCAATGGAAAAGGGAGAGAGGCCTCTCAACCTGGAAATTTACAGTCAGAAAGAAGAGTCTGCCTGGCTGTCTCTACACCCAACCTCTTCCCATCCCTTGATCCATATGGGATAGAATTACTCGCGCATCCCCAGAGGCAATCGCACGCAGGGTTTTCATTTCCAATTGCCAGCGATGCTACAATTTCCACTCAGCGGGATTGCTCTCACCCTTTGGTGAACTTCGTCGTTTTGGAGAACCAGCCCGGAGTCTGCCGTCGCCGTCTCCCCAGAGGGTTGCTGTAAATCACACAGGAAGAGCAGGAGCCACCTCCAACACCATTCACCCTCCCCTACAGCAGATCCAGCAGAGATAACCCCGGGAGAAGTTGGGTACACAGCACTTCTTGCACCCCTGAAACCTTCACGCAACGTCAAAACTCTGCAAAGAAATTCCTGTTTATATGCTGCTGCTCATCCCTCTTTGCTGCTAACAAGCCTCCCTCTGAGCCTCATTTTTCATTCCTGCCTTAATGTGTTCTCCCACTTTTCTTCCTCTTGCTTTGAGATTTTCCTCTCTGAACCACCAGCTGTGTCTGATACTCTTTTCTCTTTAAAAAGGGCTTGTTTTCTGAACGGCCCAGAAAACCCCCAGTCTCCTGAGACAGAAGCATGAATAAATTAAGACAGTGAATTCAAAAAGAAAGGAAAAAATTAAAAATAAATAAAAGCCAAGCAAGCTCATGGCATGTGCTGAACTCGCCTTGTGCTCAAATACAAATTTTTCATGACATCTCATCACTTATTTAGTCTGTGGGTCCGTGACCTTCTGCATATCGCTGTACTCCACCAACAGACGAGCAACACCTCTGCCCACCCACACCCTCCCCAGAAGAGACCGCAAAGCCTCCAGAAAACCCCGGCTCTGCTCGAAAGAACAAACATTTAAAGAGCTGATCGTACAACTGATCTACAGGACGACTGAGTTGAGTAAAAACGAAAAGAAAAGAAAAAAAAACCCTTGTAGATTGAGAAGATGGAGAAAGAAACGCCAGCGGAGACGGAAATCATACGGGTTATTAATCACCTGCCTGCTCAAAGGCTTGATCTAACGCCTCAAGCAGAAGCGAGAAGATGACCCGATGGGCCTGAGGGAAAACAACCCTGCTTTCAGCAGCCCAGAGAACCTCGGGCTTTTGATGTTCTCCTCCTCTTGCACTGCAGAAGTGTGCAACGCTAAATACCGTCGTCTGGGTCCACCAGAAGGGCTCCAGCTGAAGTTCTCCTCCTCCTCCTCACCTGAAGTGACCTCGCGGTCACGGCTGCTCCACGCAGGGCAGCACAGCTTTCTCACTCTGGAGGGACACGGGAAATAACTAAAGGTGGAAAAAAAGGACATTTTTCTGCAGACTTTGAGGAGGCGTCTGCGCTTCCACTGCGAAACCCTTCGGGGGGGGAAGGCACCGTGTGGGAGAAGCGGCTGCGATGGCGCTGCAAAGAGCATAAAGAAGCTGTGGGAAATAGTGTGGCACAGTCGTTACCACACGTAGGGATGATGCTGACACGCTCCGGGAAACAAAAAGGAGCAAAGAAAGCCCAGAAATGGTTTCAGAGATGCTGAAAATCAGCAGCTCCTTCTTTAAAGAAATAAATTAATTAGACCAGGCGGGACTTGAGGGGTCAAGTCATTTCCAGAGTCAGGCAGGGGCTCATGAAAAGGACCACGTCCCAAGTCCTAGAGAAGCGTTTTGGTGAGCACCAAATTAAGCAAGTGTGGCTTTACATAAATTTATGTCCTGTGACCGACTGACTTTGGTACAAGGCTGGGCCAACCCCACTTGAACCTTATCCCACCTACAAAACTCTCTTCCCGCTGGATTCTCCGGGTGTAACGAAGCGTGAGCTCTCGGAGCAGCCCCTCGCTAGGGACGGCGCTTGCTGGACTTCCCCTCTTATCCCATTTCCATGCAACTTGGGAGTAATTCAATAACCCTCCACCCTGTGTGAGATTTCAGGGAACTCTGGCGACGAGTTCAAAGAGGGTTGGGAGGAGCAGAGGGAGAAACACACGGGCAAAACTCACAGGCAGCGTGACTGCCTGGCTCTTGGTTTCCTTTGGAAAGGATTAGACTAGATATAAGATTATATTATTATATTAAATTATATATTATATAATATAATTATATACCATTATATATTCTATGTTATACTATATATATATAACATTACGTATTATTAAATATATATAAATATATTCGGGGGTTGGACTAGGTGGCCCTTAAAGGTCCCTTCCAACCCAAACCCTTCTGTGATTATTCTATATTCAACACATCCCAGGCAAACTACACAGGTGATTCAGCAGCCTCCTTGCCAGGGGGCAATGCAAAAGGGAAAAAGAAAAGGCTGAGGACGGAGAGACAGCGTAAGGAGCTGTAACGGCGACGAGAAAGCGAGCAGGGAAGGGCACGGAGTGTTTTCAGCTCAAGATTTTGGGTGCACGCCGCATGGAACGGGAGAGGAGCCACGTGAAGTTCTCTGGGGGCTTAAGGAAGCAGCAAATGGTTTACTGAGACCCGAGAAGGATGCTGCTGGACCTGGACCTGTTGGCACAGCCGCAGGCACGGACTTCAGCCACTGAAGGGATTCAACGGAGACAGGCTTATTGCAATAATTAATATTAATTAAGATCGAGGATCAGAAGCGGGATAAATCCGATATTGATATTTTTTTTTTTTTTTTTAGTAATAAACTTACTTGGAAGCAGCAAAAAAAATTTAAAAAAATCCGTAATTCATCTCAAATCCATGCACAAAAGTCATTTAACTCTGGGAAAGTGAGGAAGCCTGGAGTTATGAGTATAATTTAAAGCTGATAAGGATCTGACCCATCCTTTGTGGTTTATGGAGTCTGAAGGGAGGCAGTCTTCCCCAGCCTGCCTCCATGCGAGCGTCCTCGTGGAGGCTGGGGAAAGGGGGGGCTCGTGTCTCTCATTACTCCCCGCTCCGAGGCCTCACTGTAGAGTTTACAATTTAATTTTCTGCATTTGTAATCTGTAGCCCTTGTGTATATAATGTCTAATGAAAAAGGCCTTTTTTAAATTAACATGGTATTTGGGAAAAAAAAAAAAACAACAAACCATGTGTTTCTATTTCATTATCAAACTGCATTTATAAAGGGAAAAAAAAATACTCCAGCGGAGGGTGATCGGATTTAGTTGGCAGGGACAGAGGACAGTCAGAAAACACAGAAATCCTTACGTAAATGTCTGCACAACATCAAAACGCCTTTGGGTACAACTTTGTTCTTGCTCAATAAAACCCCTCCGCGATTCAGGGCTTGATGCATCAGCTGCTCGTGCATCCACCGGGCTCTTCTCAGCCTCTTCCCCTCGTCCCCTGACCCTGCCCGGTGCTGACCCCACGATTCACTCCCCTGCTGACAACATATGAAATGTGGATCCTCGGAAGAAATCTGCTTTTCTCTCCCACCTCTCCAACTCCTTCCTTTACGGGTGGGTTCCTCAAGAAAACCAGGCTTACGTGGTTATTCTTCATTCAATTGAATACTTCTAAGGGCCAATCGCAAATACAAACTGGCAGGTGGAGACCTCGAAGTTGTAAACCACAGAGTATCTGGGGCTCGAGGGATCCCTGGAGATCGCTCGGTCCCTGCTCAAGGCGTGGGAGCTGGAGCAGCTTGCTCAGGACATCGCTCGTTGGGTTTTAGCCTCTCCAGAGATGGAGACTCCGCAGCCCCTTGGGGCAGCCACCTTCGTTGTTTACTCAGAGCAGGTGACCAGCTAAAGACGACAAGACCACACAAGAGAAAAGCTCAGCTCCGTTAGACACCAGAGAACCCAAACCAGGGCGAGCTGACGAAACCGGACTTCCTAACGCCGCCGCTCCCAGCACAGTGGCGTTCCCCCTGTTTCAGGTACTCATCAGGGTGGGAAAAGACGCTCAACAAATCAACTGCGCATCTTCAAGAGGGCATCGAACCAACCTCTTCTCCGAGAAGGCTCCCACTGCCTTTTTGAAACTACTTCCCTCCCTACGATTTTTGGGGGAGATACGCTTTTTTACCCTTATTCTCCTTTCTTTTGCTACCACTATGTCCTCTGGCTCCAGGCTCTTCCTCATCCCTATTGCTTCATTTTTTTAATCCCAGCACCTCAGAGGGAGGAAGCCGCCCTGTTTTCCTTATTAATGAGAAATCTCTGGCATTGACCACAAGAAAAGCCTCCAAGAACGCTGAACTTTTTGGTTCAATGCATTTCATCATAATAGAGCTACCAGCATGCAGAGTTGATTTAGTTTTGCAATTTTCTGTGGAAATACCTTCCAAGCGCTCGCCTTGGCCTCCAGAAATCCTCTGCTACACTCTGAGACACGGCAGGAACGACTCAGAGAAGCGGTTGTGTTTTTAGCAGCTACCAAATTCCTCAAAAGCGCCGGTTAAGCCATCATCCCGACCTGTACTGAGTCGGCAGTGTTGAAAGCTGGGGGGAAAAAATGCTATTTCCATCTGATTCTTGGAACATCTATCATGAAAATGTCATCGTGAAGGAAGTCCAGCACTGTCAACACAAGCCCAGCATGTGTGTCTGGAAAGCCCCTACCACGATCTCAGCCGGTGTCCCAAGCTGGGGACAAGTCGTTCCTTCAAGCATCCTCCTCTGCACTGACAGCCCCCCTGGGACTTAGGGTGTTTATTATTGCAGGGCTGATCCGGGAATCATCACACCTGCATTTCTTCAGAAGAGTCTCGATACGGACAAATCCAGCTCTCCTGGTCTCCTCTTTGAACAGAGGCTGTTTCTCCCGAAAAGAGCATCTGAGTGTATTAAATAACAAGGCTCCCATTTTCCCAGAGGGGTTATCCCATCTGTTAATACAATCTCAGCACCCCAACTTCAACCCTCGTCCCTCCACCACCTCCTCTAGGACTGTAATTATATTCCATCTCTTCTTCTCAGCTGATTCAACACCTTCCCAACGCTGGAGAAGGGCAAACTGGTGCAACTGGGCTCTCCACCTCTAAGCAATACCAAACGCAAAGGCGAATTCCTGATAGGAGAGAAAAAGGGAGATGGCGATGGAGGAGGGCAAATACCGAGCTGCCAAACCTGCAGCGTGATCGAGACAACTGCCACGACCACGGTGCACAGCCACCACGAGGTTTATCTACGGGATGCTACGTCCACCCTTCACCCATCCAAAGTTGAAGAGCTTACTGAAGGAGGTAAGATAAAAAATCAGCATCCACGTGAAGATGGACAACCGAGGCACAGAGACGCTCCTGGTTAACCATTCAACAGGTTTCCCAAGGTGTAGGGCCTGAATTCATCCTTAACCTTCCTAAAATAAAAAAAAAAACCAAACCCAAACCCTCACTTAACCTTATTATTCCCAAGGCAAACACCTCGGGAGACGCGGTCCCCTGGCACACACGGACGCACGGTACGGTTTCAGGCTGGGAGAGCTCTAAGCTCTGAGTTTCCTTGATTTTTATCAGGGCTCCCTCAGACCAACATTATTTCGAGATTGCCTTTGGTACTTAATCCTATTTCAACACCGGATCTGACCTCGCCGTGGCGTGAGCTGTAAAGTGAGTGATCCTCCAAGGTTACAGCCGCGAGAGGGACGGGGAGGGCGGCTGGCCGGGGCCGTAAGTAATCCATTTTTCTGTTGCAGGGCTCATGTAATTCTATTCAATGCCATTTATTAATTGTCCTCCCAGCGTCTCGGAAATATTGCGTATCGCTTTCGAAGGGAGCGAAGCGGAGGGCACACGGGGCAGCGTCCCCGCGGGGAAGAAACCTCACACTCGCAGCGTCGCTATTGCCCGCGTGGAGACCCCCGAAAAGGAAAGGTAGTTTTGCCCAACATAAAGCACGTAACGCTGAAACACGACTACGATTTTTAAAAGTTCCGACCCGTATCCTGCAAACTTAAAAGGAAAGAAACAGAAAACCACAACACCTGGGAGGAAAGCACATTTTTTTGCATTACCGGCGAAACCTCCTTTTTTCCCTCGTATGCTCCTTTCTGAACACGCCTTTGGAAGAGTTAGGCAGCCTGTGTTTTAAATTCAGCCACATCAGCTTTGATTTACTGCGGCAGCGAACTGCTATTTATTAAAAAAAAAAAAAATCCTTTGTCAGGATTCAAATTCCCATCCCTTTCAGTTTAAGGCTTTTTAACTTCATTACCTTGTTCTCACTTAATGGGACAAAATAAAAAGCAGGACTGAACGGATTTTTCTTGCCTAAGGTTTTTTTTTTTCTGCTGGTTTTCAGCTCGTTCATCCTCTCACCACCAAGGAAAGCATCACGATTCTTTCTGGTTTTGCAGGGCCTCAGCTACTCATCTCTGCCTCCGCCACTTTCCCCTTCTGTTCTGCATTACAACTCAAAGCTCCCTCCCTGCATCGACAACTTGTTTGCGGCGATTCCACATGCCGTTAAGTAAACGGATCGGTTAGAAGGGAGGTTAAGAGAGGGCTTCAGCTCTCAAACACCCTGCAAGTCCAAGAAGCCTGGCAAGAAACACAGAGATGGAAAACAGGAGCAATAACGTCCTCCGCGCCAGGCCGCCGGTGATGCCGCTTTCCGCGATGCCCCAGCCCCAGGACACAAATCCTGCCTTTAATCCGCGGGCTGCCGGAGGTTTGAACCTCAGGAGGCTGCGTTGTTCCCTCGGCTCCTGGTTTTTACGGCCGCTTTGCCATGAATTTCAACCTGTGCCAGGTTAAGGCAGCCTGATGTGCCCTGGGAGGCTTTACTGCCGCTCAAGTCAGCGGTTCCCTCCTCACCTCGACTCCCTCGGCCGCTTCCCTTCTGCGCAGCCTAACCAAGCGTTTCAAAACACGCCGTGATGTTGTTTATGAAAACTAATCTTGCTTTAACGGCCTCTTTGGCCGGGCAGATTTTGCTGTGATTTCGTACCCAATATTTTTTGTCCGTGCAGACGTCTTAAATTTTCTTCCGAGTTTATTTATTGATCATATAACGTTGATAGGATGTTCCAGAGATAACTACAGACCAAAAGCAATTAACCCAGCGTTGAACTTCAGTTCCGAAAAGCAGCAGCACATCACCGTGCACCCGACTGGATGCAAGGGGTTGGGTTTTTTTTTTTGCAGCCATTCATGGCATCGTTTTACCCGGCCGTTAATAATAAACCGAGGTGGCTCCTCAGCGGGCTGGGTCTGACAAGCCTCGAAGAGCCTCCCGCTGGAAGTGCCGCCGTCGGACACCACCGCATCTACCTGAGCGCGTCGCTCGCGCCGGGAGCCAAGGGCAGGGCCGGACCCAGGTTGCTGCCGCCCTGTCGCAGCTCCCCGACGTGTTTCCCCCCCCAACGGGGAGGTCAACGAGAAACCGCAGTATGACCAGCCCCATGCTGGTGGAGCTTCTCGTCAACGCTGTGGAGCCTGCAGGGCACCCACGCTGCAAACCCGACTCAAGTTCATGCAGACATGCCCTGTGTGGTCCACATCACCCGCGCGTTCCAACACCGGCGATATCCCCCCCCCCCGAAAAAACAGGATCTGAATGAATTTTCTAGCCACCTCGTATCAGGGATAGATGCGGAATGAGCGAAGGTCGCTCAGCCTTTCCCCCCCCGCATCGCTGGGTGTTCGCATATTCCCCCTTCCCTCTCCCCCTTCCAAAGCCTCTGAAATCTAAATTACTTTCGCAGAAGAAATGGAAACTTGATCATTAAAATTAGATAACTGAACAAACTCGCAGCCGGGGCCGTGGCCCGCTAAATCCAAAGCCAAGATCAATTTTGTTAGGAGGGAAAACTGTCATTTAATCGATAGCCGTGTGCAGCCCATTATTCTGACGCTTGACAGAAGCCCTCGCGCGGCGGGTTAACGCGGCCGAACACGGAGACCTCGCCCAGCACAGGCTTGGCTGCTGCTGGGAATACTTAAAACGATACCATCTCCTAAGCCTTTAAAGCTGGGGTGACATTTTAGGTGACCGGTGAAGGGTGGAAGTGTTTAATTTAGGACACTTTCCGGTACAATCACAGCAATAGAAGATCTCATAGATAAGTTACACTTGCCAGCATCCTTCTGGGGGATATTTTTTTTTTTCCCGTTTTGGTATCCAACAGGACAAAGGGGCCTTTATGGTGTTTTTAGCAAGTCTGTTTATTTAGTACATATTGTGGCTGATCTGCTGTTGAAATATCATCCATTTCCCTCCCCTGAGAGACACTCAAAGAAGCAGCAAGTAATCAACTTTAAACAAAAAGGCCATCTAAATATACAAAAAGAGGAGAACAATAGCAGCATTAATTATAAACCAGGCAGGCGGGTTTCCAAGGGGAATTCATATGCAGGGAATTTGTTTCTGCACAATTTATTTCTCTCTCTGGGGGCTCAGAAGAGTTCAGAGAGGCTCGAGGGGAGCGTTATCACAGGGGAAGGAGCGGGAAGATGAGGATGGAGGGATGGGGGAAGAGAGAAGTGTCAAATAAACTGGAACCAACACAGGCCAAAACCAGCAGGAGAACCAAAGCCACATAATTTTGAACTTGGAAAAGAGAAGTACGCGCCTGGTCCTGCTTGGTTGTTGCAAACTAAACAGCAAAGGCAGGGATGTGTCCCACAGCTCTATGCAAAAGGGGGATTGGCTAAAATCCTCTTTATTGCTTTAATAGGACCCAAAAACCTTCCCTGTGTGCAGAGAATGTGCTCAGATACCCTGTAATCCATTCGACCCCTCTCCCACTGCTGGTCCAGCACCCTTGGAAAAAATCCCCCGGGATTCTACGGCAGCTGGATGCTCAAACGGGAGCTGAGGGCCGAGCACCAGCCAGCACCCCTTCATGCACACCTATCTCAGTGCTGAAAAGGTCCCCAAACGCGCCAGAGAAGTGGTTTTGTTTTCAGTTCAGCTCAAGAGGAGCAAGTTCACGGCAGGATTTGTGCTTTGCCAACCTGTCAGTTCTGCGAGTCTTGGCCCAGGAGCATCAGATCCTACAGCAAGCACAGGGTGCGAATATGGGGAAACCCTTGCCAGGAAGAGATCGTGCTTTGCTCTTCTTTAACCCAGCAAAACAAGGGGAAGAGCACATTTGGGAGATGCTGGAGAAGAACAGATAAAGGGCTCCACGAGGAAGAGTCTCTCTAACGATTATAACGACCCACAAATTAAAAGCCAGGTGCCAGCCCTGAGCAAAAGGCCTGTGAGACACATGGGAGTTGTCCGTGCGTCTTCCTCGTCCAGTTTTGGAGATGGTGATGCAAAAGGGATGGGGATGGACTGGAAAGCAGTCAAGGGACAGCTCTGGGGACAAGCAGATGCAGAAAAAATCCAGGATAAATATATCCACTCCAAGGAGCACCAGGGAATGACATGCTTAAATCAAAACCAATTAACACTGATGTTCAACACTGATGAAAAGCTTTGGGAGCAGCAAGCGTGAGGACAGACAGCGCAGGGGAGCCCGCGACCCCCCCCCCCCCCCATTGGGGTGTTTCTAAAGACCAAGGTGGCAAGTGATTGTCACAAATGGCTTGGGCGTAGTGACGGTGGTCTCTTGTCAGAGGGATCTTCCTGCGTCCCTTCCAGACCTGCTTTGTGTGGCTGGGTGGGTCAGACAGCCGTTCAGCAGGACCTTAAACACAAAGGGGAAAAAACTCCCAAAAGTGACGTGGTGCAGCAGTATTCTGTCACCTGCCACTTGTGAGCGCCTCGGGAGAGGGTTCATCCGGCACAAGACAGCCTCAAAGCACCGAAACCATCAAACCTTACGAGTGGCCTCCAAAAGATACCAAGCTCTATTTTTTTCCCCTTTTTAAAGAAACCTGAAAACACAACTGAAAACACCCCATTTCCGTACAAAGCAAGGTCTCCACCAGCTGCTTGATGCAGCGCCGAAGGTGACTATTAAAGGAAAATCCAAGTATTTTGCCCTACCAGCAATCCCCAACAGAGCGAGGCAGGCGGAGACGCTGGGTAACACCGAGGGTGCGGATTCTTTACGAACAGCCTCGCAAACCTAACAGAAAAGCAATAAATATTTGCACCGTGCGTCACAAGTGTACAAGGACACAGAGATCTGGGTCCCACCTCCTGCTGCAGAAGCCCTACAAGGCGGAATTGAGGCTCAAGGGGTGGATGCAGGAGCATGGAGAAGACACATCCTTAGTTTGCACCGAGCGTTCCCACCATCGTGTATCCAGCCAGGGGTACGGGGCGGTTTCATGAGCTTTCTGCTGGCCAGGTGACCACAGGAGGTAGCGACCGTGGTGGGAAACCACCACGGACCAGAGCATCCCAGCCTGTCTGCAGGGATCTCGCCACTCACCTGCTTCAGCAACAGGCACACCCACAGCACTCAAAATAATGGGGAAAATTCCTATTTATAAATCAATTCCCAGGAAAACGTCACCCCAAATCTCAGCGCCTTCCTACAGCACAGATCAGGGTTTGAAATACAGCACAAAACCACGTTTTTATCTACGGATTTTGAATGATAAACAGCAAAATGCTGGGCTCCTCAGCAGTTTATCGTTAGAGACCTCAACTGAAGTTCACAGGGCTTGGATCAAATCACTCAAACCCTGCTTTAGTTTTGCAGAATATTTTGCAGTATATAAAAAGCGGCGACTTCTCAGCACAAAACTTTTGCAACTTTATTTTTTATAAATATATCTTCCCATTCTCGCTAGCTCTACGGACGTAACGCACTGGTGTGACGCTGTGCAAACCAGAGCTGGGCATGATACATGATGGAGATGGAAAAGAGATGGTTTTTAAAGGATTACTGCCATCTGCTTCAGGGCACAAATCACCCTCCCAGAGCTGGGGCTGAGGAGATGTTTCCTCCCTGGCAGGTTTTTTTTTTGCACCTTCTCGGAAGCAACCAGGGAGCGCCAGCTCTGCTCCCAGACAGCAAACGCTGAGACACCACGATACGGCCACAAAGCAACAAATCCCGGCTCAGTTCTCCAGCTCCTTCTCCATCCTGGCTGCAAACCGACTTGATTTGGGACCAGGCGGCACGAAGCATCGTCCTGCATCCCACCAGCAGCCCCCATCACTGTGTACGTCCCCCGAGGTGACACCCCTGAGGCGACCCCCCAAGCCTCGCTGGTGCTGGCGCACCCACGTCGGGAATGGGTTTTGCTCCAGCTCCTTGTGCATCCCCAGCAAAAGCCCAACCTGCAGCCGCCAGCACCTGGGGACCGATATTTAAGGCTCGATGGCAGCGGGGAGAGCGCTGCCACGGCACCTGCCGACCCCTCCCGGTGCTGCCCCAGCACCGAGGTCGCCCAAAGGCTTTGGTTTTTGTGTTCCCCCAGCGCCCGTGCCCCAAACCTCGGCCACGTTATGGCAGAAGGGAGGCGGGCAGAGGCTCCGGCACGGCGCAGGCTGCGGTGAGCTCTGCCGCCTTACCGGGGCGCGGGCAGCCAAGGCACCCGGTGGCTGGCGAGCGGCAGGGTTGGCCAGTGGCCGCCCGGCTCGCCCTTGCTTGTCGAATGGGCGGCGCTGCTGGCTGGCAGCACCCCGCTCCCCGCCTGTCCCCCTCCCCGCCCGCCGGACCAAGGGGCTCCCCGCAACGGCACGGCACAACGGGGACAACGCCATCGGGGACCAGCAAGAACGAGCCAGGCCAACACGGACGGGCCGTGGAGGGTCTCACCTGCGTGCACGTCGTTTTAGTCTTATTTTCGCTTCTCTAAATATCTTTTTTTTTTTTTTTAATTTTTTTGGAGCAAAAAAGGCCGCGGCCGCGCTCCTCCGCTGACGCCTCGGCCGTCGTCAGGCTCATCGCGGCTTCGCTCCCAACACAGGCGCGGTTCAGGCTCCTTTCAACTCCAAATGACCTCACCTGCTTAATTTTTTTTTAATTCCCCCCCCCCCCCCCTCCCTTTTGTCTACGCGGACTAAATTTCTGTCAACAAAGCTGAAAGGCCAAGTAGAGTTCACGGTAACAATTCACATTTCTTAGCAGGTTGCCCAGAACTAAACCCTAACCTTAAACATGAATGTACAGTAGCTTTAAGAAAACGAGAAATATAAATCCTAGCACAGAAAATAGTAGTATATCAACGTCTGCTGGCCCGATTTCTACAAGCCACGGCCATAACTCAGCGAGCCTGGAGCACCTCATCTGTCGGATATTTATGTAGTGCTTTAATTGCAAGAACAAAACCAACTTTCCAAGCCTAACACATGCTGTAGTTTGAAATCCTGACAATGGTGGCTCTCAGCATCATAAATTACGCTTGTCCCCTCCGCGGAGCCAAAGCAACACGTGGATCTGAAGTTTCTTTCTGGCAGCTCGCTTGCAGGCAGGGTTACGCTGGCTGCAGGCAGCACAGTACGAGATAGCACCTTTGGCTGCGGGGCCGGGTTCAGCCTTGACTAGAATATAGGGATTTATATAGAAAAATATAGAGATTTATATGAGAGAACAGAGGGATTTCTATGAAAGAATATAGGGATTTATATAAAATAATATGGGGGTTTATATGAGTTAATATAGGGATTTATATGAGGGAATATAGGGATCGGGTTTGATGCACTGCCTTGGGTACCACTGGCAAGAAGATGCCAAGCATCTCCTGCCTGATTCCTGCCCGGTGTAAAAGGAGCACAAGGTGATGTTCCCGGAATCGCAGCCTCGAGGACCAAATTTGCAGGAGCTGCAAAGGGATGAGCCCCTCCCCACGGAAAGCCTGGACGGCCGGAGTCGCAGCAAGGCTGGAGTCAGGTTTGCCGTCCCGCACGCCTTCCAGGGAAGATTTTGGGCCTTAGTGATGCCGGGAAGGGGAGGTGAAACTGATTTTAGGCAGCCTGGTGAAGTCAAACGTTACCCTCTGCGAACAGCTCGGCAGTCCCGATCCGTTACCTGTAACCATAAGCCACAAACCCCTCGTTAACCGGGAAACCCTTACTCTGCAGCGGCACGATGGCACGGAGGCAGCTCACGGCTCCTTCCCAAGGACGGGACGAAACGGCCCACGGGGCCGCACGCTGCCAGCGCCGCCGGGGACAGCCCGGCGGGACGGAGCCACGACACCGCGTCCCCCGGCGGGAGAGCCCTTTCGGCAGAGCCCGGGGCCAGCGAGCCGGCTCCAGCCGCGGGCTGCGGCAGGACACTGCCCCGTAACGGGGCAGGTTTTCCTCTTTCATCAGGTTTTCCTTTTTTTTCCCCTTTTTTCCTGGTTTTTTCCTTTTTGTTCTGTTTTTTCCTTTTTTTCTTTCACTGCCACATTGTGCTGCAGTTTTTTCCCATTCTCTTTTTTCCCTTTTTCCCTTTTCCCCTTTTTTCTTTTTCTCACTGCCACATTACGCTGCATTTTTTTCCTTTTTCTTTTTCATTTTTTGTTTTCCTTTTTCCTTTCTCATTTTTTCCTTTTTCCTTTTTACTTTTTTCCTTTCCTATTTTTTCCTTTTTCCTTTTTCTTTTTTCCTTTCTCATTTTTCCTTTTTCCTTTTTTCATTTTTCTTTTTTCCTTTCTCATTTTTCCTTTTTCCTTTTTTCATTTTTCTTTTTTTTCCTTTCTCATTTTTCCTTTTTCCTTTTTTCATTTTTCTTTTTTTTCCTTTCTCATTTTTTCCTTTTTCCTTTTTTCATTTTTCTTTTTTCTTTTTTTTGTTCTCCTTTTTCCACTGCCATATTATGCTGCATTTTTTCTTTTTCTCTCTTTTTTCTTTTCCCTTTTTTACTCTTTTCTTTTCCTTTTTTTTCCTCTTTCATTTCTTATTTTTCCCCTTTTTTCCCCTTTTTTCTTATTCTCTTCTCTTTTTTCCCCAGGGAAGAGAGGTGTACCAGCACAAGGCAATCCCTACAGCCGAGGGTACTGGGACAGAACAGGAGCGATTCCCACAAAGGCCACCTGCGCCATGCCAAGCCGGACACTGGGACTGAATTAACCTCACAGCTCGTTGACGCTAATAGGGCTGAGCCGCTCTCCCGCATCACGTTCTCCTTTGCCATCGGCTTTTTGGGCTTCACTTCACCCCTCCGCAAACCTGAGGTGGGAGCACAAGGCTCTGGGACACCTGACAGTTGTTTTGTGTGGCTTGTCATCTGCAAAGCATTGTTTTTTTTTGGGGAAAAAACCGAATTACACTGAGGAACACAGAGGGTTATTAATAGTGAAACATATGGGAGGTGAGTGCACGCGAAGCCAAACTTCTCTATAGTCTAAACAGCTGTGACGCTCCAAAGTTATAAATCATCTAAAAATGGAATAAAAACAATCCATATCCATATTAAAAGAAAAAAATCACCTGTACTCAATTACACCATCAACTCCATCAAGGAATTTCACTGACATGGCAGAGCAGGAGCACGCCAAATTAACCCTTTCGCGGCCGGTCAGATCGGCCACCGCCATGCCTTGTGTTAGCCACGTACGCTCCCAGCATCACCATCATCTATTCTGCAGGTTTCATTTGTCTTCTGAATTTTCAAGACACTAGGAAGTAATGAGAAAGCAGTAAATTCTAATTCTTTAGCAGAAACGGTAGGAGTTTCAACGTTGACTCAAAGCTCCGCCATAAGCTACAAATCTAAACGAGCGGCGGATGATAAATGCTCTGAGGAATCTCCAAGCTGGTACCTCGCAGCAGTAAACACACTGTCATCCATCCTTCCTAAAATGAAACACATCATAAGGTCGGGTTTTCCACCAGGTCTCCTGATGTTTCACGTCCTCTCTCCCTAAGCCAGGGGGTCTCAACCTCTTTTTGATCTGCTGAGCTCTCCAAATTCAGCAGAGAGATGTAAACTCCTGAATAATTAATTGAAGCTTAATGGCAAGGGGCTTGTCGGTATGAGTTACCTCTTCTGGACCCCTCATAAGACCCCCAGAGACTCAAATCCATCGCTTTCACCTACAAAATCTCCAGGACAAGCCTTCAAGCAAACCAAACTCCATGACCCACAGGTTGCTTGCTAATGCTGGTGGGAAATCCAACTTGTGAGCAAGTGAAAAGCTTATCGGGAGCATCGCTGGGTACTGAGACAGTGCTGTTTAACCAAAACAACTGAAAACATTTTGAAGTGGGGCAATTCTTCAAAGTGGGGGCAATTGCTTCCAGGAAACCTCCCTGGAAATGTTCAAGGCCAGGTTGGATGGGGCTTGGAGCAACCTGGTCTGGTGGGAGGTGTCCCTGCCCATGGCAGGAGGGTTGGAACTAGATGGTCTTTAAGGTCCCTTCCAACCCAAACTGCCCTATGATTCTGTGTATTTTGAGGTTTTCAAGGTGTCCTTGCTTGTTTTCAGGTGGAAACCGAGATAGGGATGTGGCTGAAGATCTCAGAATGAAGTGCTGTTTGAAAGGTGCCCTTCAAGAGCACGACAGCACAGAGAAAAGGTCGCCTTAGCTCCTGCTCTGAACTGGTGGCTAAGAAAGTTACATCCCTTCATCCATCTAAAGAAAATACCAGAAATCCCGTAACTGGCTTCTGCCTTGGGTTTCCACTACCACCGACAGCATGAAAGGAAAAAAAAAAACCAACCCAGCATCTTTATTCTACACCCTCTTTCCACCCCTCAATCCTGAAGCGCTTTGCAAACACCGAGCCATTGGGTCCAGACATCCCCACCAGGTCCTGGGGGTTGTCGTTATTACTGGGAGCACTTCGCCTTGCAGCGAGGAACAGGGACCCCGGCCAGAAGCTGCACCCCACGATGCCTGCACCCCTCCAGGCCGCCCCCCCTTCTCCTCGCTGGACATCTCCCACCCCCCCGTCCTCGCGGAGGTGCCGGTGCCAAGGGCGGCGCAGCTCTAATTGACAGCATGTGTGCATGGGGCTAGCGATGTTAGACAGCACACATGGCACAAAATGTATCTGGAAAACTGAAATAATAATAAAAAAAAATCGCATTTTCTTTCCCTGCTCAGGAGCAGGGCCTGCGTAGCAGCATAACCCAGTGTACATACGTTGTTAGACACAGTTTAAATATAGCATCTAACTATGAAAACATGAATAATTGCGGTGCTTAAAACGTCTGGCTAATCTTTAGCAGAACTGCAATCAATCACCGGTGTCAGACTGGGAAGCATTTCTCAGTTTCATACACAAAACCTTCCTTCAAATGCAAACTATATCCACTTTCAGTGTTTGGACTGACTTTCCCATCTGATATTAATGGAGGCACTCTCGGCATGAAGAGGCACTGGTCGGAATTGATTTTCTGATTTTTTTTTTTTTTTTTTTTTTAATAAATAATACATCCAGTCAGGAATGACAGTCATAGGGAAAAAAAAAAAAAAAAGAAAAAACCTGCCATTCTCTGAACAGATGAAGGGGCATTTGGATGGGTCTGTAGACTTATTAAAGAAAACACAGGGAACACGTTTGGCTGATCTCGCTCTTTGCTCACCAACTTGCCAGCCCACAAAGCATGGCTAGAGAAAAGCAGCACGGAAAAGCCAAGCCTACGACTCAACCCCAAAACCCTGGAGCACTTTGGGCCCACCATCCGTATCGCCTCTCCTCCGGAAACTCAACAGTGCCTCACCTTCAGGTGGTGAAATATATAGTCAAAAATACTGTATTATTGACAAATTGGATTATTTTTCTTAATTAATAGCTAATACTGACGCACTTGAAGGTCAGCTGCACTGTTCAATGGCACGCTCTAGTCAAGGTACCTGCTACGGCAAAGCTTTGCCCGTCCCTCGGTAGGCAGTAACCCGTCTCTAGCTCTTCTAGGAGAGCATTTCTCGTGTTTTCCCCATTTTCCTAGAGAGCAGTTGCATCTTCTTCTGCAGCATAAGGCACACGGCTGGCTGATGTGCAACTCCTTGGATGGAAGTGGGTAATAATGAAGTAATCTCGGTTTAATTAATCCGAGCTCTGGCCGACCACGGCTCCATGCAATTACTTAGGCACTGAGCACAATAATTCACATTAGACCAGGGCACGTCTTCCAGAAGAGCACTCTCTGCTCAACCTGAAAACGCACGAGCGAGACCAGCAGAACCACATCAAGTCTCCTTCTCCCCACCAAGACCTTGCTGGAGACCAGCTTGTAGACCCTCTTGAGGGTCTACCTGCTGTTACAGGGTTAAGCTCACCAGTTAAGGCCGTTTTATGGCCAGGAGTATTTTTCCCACTTGATTAAGGCAAAGACAGAAGGGTCCTGTCGCTGTTTACCATATTAAATAAGAAAACCTCAGAGCTGGCAGGAGTAGAAACACTAATTATTCTGGTTGCTGGCATCACACCACTGTGGAGCCCAGACTTCATCTGACAACCTCTGGCTGATAAAGCTCACTGAGTGTTTTTAAGCTGTCAAAAACCTCTCGGTTGGCCAGAGGTATGGAGGAACCTGATCTGGTTGGATCCTAAAGCAATTCAGAGCGGGCACGGGCAAGCACTACCCACTTCGTTATGCACCTCTTGCTACTTCTTTCACTCCATCTTTACGGGTTTTTTTTTCATTTATTGGGGTGTTTTTGTGGGCAGACTCCAAAAGGCAAAGTACCGACAAGCGAGCCGACGGCCGAGGCACGCGCCTAAGAGCTGACATCTCAAAACAAGAAAACAGAGTTCACCAAAACTAAACACTGCTAAGACAGAATCTGCAGCCGCAGCTCCGGTGATGGTATCTGGAGCCCGCGCGAGGCCTTTAGGATATGGAAAGTCTCGATAAAATCGGGTGAGTAATACCTGTATTCTTAATCAGTCGCAATCTGAGCATAAGAGCACGTGTAAGGTTGGGGTTCTTTTTTACACTGGAACACGCAGTTTGTTTAGAGGTGTAAAAAAAATACACCAAATCCCTGCCAGGACCGCAGGCAGCGTGAAAACACCCGGGTGATACCGCCCGCTCCAAGAGCATCCCTGACTGCGGTCACTCCCCACTTCGATGAACGATTTGCTCTTGCAAACGTGATGTTTGACAAAAAAGCACTATTTTCTTTTCTTCCCCGGTTCAGCAGTCTGGCTCTTACGAAATCGGCATCGATGCGCATCTTCACGGCTGGGCTCAGAAACTCCGGTCTCGAGATGTTTGCCGCCACTTCCAGCCCAGGGCTTGCCCTGCACCCGTAACCCTGCCATGTGCACGCGAGCTGTAACCCAGAGTCATGTTGACTTGGGTCAACTGGGGAAATCGAGTGAAATACGAGAAATCTCCTAAGCTTTTTGTTTGCTTGTTGGGTAGAGCTTCCCGCGGGCTCGGGGTTTTTGGGGCAGGTGGGGATGCATTTTTGAAGGTCCTTCCCCCAGTCTGAAAAGTTATCCTCCAACCCAATTTCTCTGCCTTCTCACATCATCTTTACTCTTATCACCACCAGGAAACTAAAGAAATAACTGCACTGCCACAAACGATGCTAATTCTCCCTTAACGTTGCCCATTTTCAGGACACACTATCCATCAGGGACGCCACGGTACTGGTGAGACTGGGAAGAAACGCATCATTCAGAGCCTGCTACTCCGTTTGCAGATCACCAGATGCTGCCTTGGGATGTCATCTTCTCTTTCAGTCTGATTTAAGCCATTTTAGTGACGCTGTCACTGCCGAATGCTGAAAGGAGGATTACGATGCTGCAGGGAGGAGCCCACCACGCAGAAATAACCCCATCAGGACCCTTGGATGCACCAGGAATTACCACCACAAAGGCGTTTCTGAGCTGATGTTTGAGATTCCCAATGAAAACCAATAAGGCAAGCTCAAAAAACCGGCTGGCGAGCGGTACCAGGCACCTTGCACACCAGTTGACGGCAGAGCCCGAGACGCAGCCGTTCCACAGAGGCGGGGATTTGTACTTTTGCCTCGGCCAAAATATGTTGGCGCCTATTTTTGGCTTCTCCTCTCCTCCAGGCAGGTGTGAGCCCAGCCTTCCCTCAGAGACACCCCACCGTGCTGGGAGGATTGGGGGCCGCCTCATTTCCTCGCTCATCAGATAAGTCCTTGTGGGAATTTTGGCTCCGAAGAGGAGCTTGGCTCCGCTCCTAACAGTTGGAAGTACCTTCAAGGCAGGATTTACTTCGATAAGGGATCTCTGGCTTCCTCCTTTCCTTTGCCCCGACACGTCCATGGGTTTTCTGATCCTGTTAAGCTCTTGCTCCAGAAGGGCAGCACCAAGGACATGCTGTTGGTGTCGCCTTTGACTTCACGTCCTTGCGCAGCTGCCAAACCTCGCAGGTCAAAGTTTTGCCAATACCTTACGCTAAACACCCAAGGACCCTCGCAAACTTCTCCCATATCGATTCAGCCCCACAAAACCTACAACGACAGAAAATCAGCTGCTTCTCTGGAGGAGGTGATCCCTTTCAGCACGCAGGAAAACAGTCATGGCTTTATACCCTTTGGTGATCTGGATAAAACTCATTTGGTCTACGCTAGCTTTTAGGAGGACTTTGTTACACATCCTTAAGGTTTCTCATCTTCCTTCGAGGTGGGTGGACTATGGAGGTTTAAATGACATTCCCAAGGCAAAGGCAGCAGAGCAAGTCAATGGTTCAGTCCAAAGCCATGGAAAGAGCCCTGTTTGCCTGTGTTTCTAAGAAACTGGATGGCCAAACCACTCAGAAACCGCATATCCCATCATTCGGAGACCTGGTATCAAAATGCCTTATGCAATGGACTGTCCAGACAGACCCTCTCCCACACACCTTGAAACACAGGACAAAGGCAAAGGGGCAAAGAGTGGATTTATTTACATAGAAGGCTTCACCACCCGAGCTTTCCGATTCAGGGACGTTAGGAGATTTGGGATGCCCCTGGAAGACAAACTCCTGCTGGAGGAGTCCAGCCTTATTTAACCAAAAGATTACTAAAAGCTGCTAATGTATGGCAGAAGCATTCACCTTCTCGTGCAAGAAAGGACACTGGGATATTAATCACTAATTCCTGTAGCATCGATTACTTGGGTTGCGATGACAAGGATCAAAATAAGGCAAAACCTGACAGTCAAAACACTAAAGAACTTAAATTCCTCCTGTCTCTTGTCCTCCACAACGATCCTGAGCCACTCGATGTTGACAACAGCGATTCCTCCAGGTTGTAATCCAGCAACTTGCTGTGCACCAAGAGCTAATTACACCAGAAAAATACCATCTATTAGCAGGTCTCCAAGCCATTCGCCCTTTGCCAACATCCAAACTGAGAGCAGATTCTGCAGGAAAAGATCTGAAATTTCTCTCTCTTGGAGGAAGGCAACTCATATGAAAACTCGCTATTTGTGACCTTCAGATAGGTGGGTCACGGGCAATTTGCTTTGTGGAACATTTTCTCCAGCAGCTACTATGCAATAACTCTCCCTGGAGAGACTTTGCCAGGCACACGACACACAGCTGGGGAAGAACAGGCTCGGGAAGTTCACAAAGAGGGAGGCAGTGGGGTCTAAGGGGGTCAAAATCCCATTTAACATCCAGTGCGGGGGCAACACAAGGCATCCAAAACTTCGAGGGCCAAGGCTCCCTATGCTGTTGCTCCGAGCTGTCTGCTAGAGAAGACAACATGCTTGAGGTTAGACTTAAGGGAAATCTTTGCACACAGTAAATATGAGGAAATTCAGGCAGGATTGTAGCAAATACACTGTAAATTCCCATTCTGGTTTGCTCCCCGCTCATCGCCCCGCAGAAACAGCCCCTGTCGTTGACACTAAAATAATTTGCCCAATTGTCAGGATCAGCAGGCATCTCGCTGGTGCAGAGCTGCTCGCTCCGAATTAGCAAAAAAAGCCAGCAACAAAAAAACTGTGACAGTAAGAGGCATTTGGAAAACTGCATTTCTGGGTAAGTTTCCACCCCGTAAACACCGCGGGAGTTCGATCATGGCCCTGAATTCTTTTGCTTTCTGTTATAACTTAGTTCTTGTGTGGGTGCCAGCTTACATAAGCGAGGGAGCACGGCTCCGTCGTGAGAGCGTGGAACGAAGGACGGGGATGCGTAGGTGCAATCGAGGAGCCACTTTGCTCCGCTGCAGTCACCACCTCCCCTCACTGGGTACCATCCGGGCAAGGAGAAGGTCTCTCCAGGGAGCAGAGGCTCTTGCTCAACGTATCCTCCACTACCCGCAGAGCGCCCTGACATCTTCCCGGAAAGGCGCTAAAAGTATCTTTTGTTATTCGCCGAGCCCCGTGTCAAGCAGAGGTTACGATAAATTAAAGACATGAGCATCTAAAATTGTGCTGAAACGAGCATTTCAAACCCTGCCTTCTCGAAACGTGTTTTGGTCACTCCGGATGGATAAAACCGCGCCTGTTCCTCGGAGCAGCGGGACCGGGGCTCGCTGCACATGTGGAGGGATGGGGATCCCCGCCGGCGCCAAGCAGAAGCTGTCAGAAAGCCGACCAGATGTCTGCTCCGCCGCGGCCACCCTTCCAAGGGAGGATCCGTGGCGTGGACGGCAGCCAGGTGGAGGAACAAAAGGGCGCCTGCTTGGTTTTTCCTCCCGTTATTCAATACCAGGGCTTAGCAGTCACACCACATTTGCCTCCTCTGCTCTCTCCACTGACGGACGCTCGGTGCCCATCCCAGCTCCAACACACGCAAGGGGGTCTCACCTTCCTCGGTCTGCACCGCCGCGTGCTACCGCCTCTCGATTCCTGCAAGGCATCCCAGGCCAAAATATAATGTTCCTCAAATTTGCCGGATGAGAGCACGTTAACAGGCTGATCTTTCGAAACTCTCCCATTCTTCTCATAATTTATTGATGAAAGGATTCCTCGCTGGTTAGGCAATATCCCTCCGGATGAAAGCCTGGCTAAGTTTCTCTTCTTTCTCCCACCCTCGGTAACGTACACCTCCTCTCTACGGGCCCCCTGATGAAAAATTCACTACTCGCCGGGCTGCGCTGCCAGTTGTGCTGCTGATGGATTGCGTTACTTTTTACCTGTTCAGATTAATCAGGTTACAGCTCCAGCCTGCCAACAAAGCCTGGCCTCACACCTCAACTCCGGGACCTAAATCCACGTCCAACATCCGAGTCGGGCGAACGCTGCAGGTCTACGCCCAAGCTTGAAACCAAGCCTGGGACTCAGGAGCGGCTTTAGCTATCGATTCAGGTGAAGAGAAACCATAATTTGCACCACATCGAGCCTGAAAAACCCGTTTATACTTGCAAACTGCAGTTGCAAAGAGCAGCGTGCCAGCCTGGACCAAGGGCTGGGTGGTGGGAATTGAGACCGAGGCGCTCTGCGGCCCTACAACAGCATCTCCATGTGAGCTCCGAGACTGTGAAACCAGCACAATGCTTCCCCTCCCTCTTAAGTAGGGCTGTCTGGAAGTTTAATTTGTGCTTTTAATGATCCGAGACACTGCTGAATGAAAGCTGGGATAGAAATACTCCTAATTACTTCACAAGTTCAGTACCCTACCAGGTAAAGTTTATCACTGGGAATAACTCTCATCTCACCAGAGGACAAGGCTCGTATATCTTTTGAGTGCTTAAACCCAGCTTAGTGGCCCTTACCATTTTACTGCATGGGAGTAAATCCTGACTCTGAACTTGTTTGATGGAGCACTTCCACCACCAACTCAGCCTACGACCGATCGATCAGCTGCAGGCTTGACCGAGCACAACAAACCCACCCCAGAACGATGTTTTAAAACGCTGGGAACACATTTCTTTTGTGCACAAAAACGTATCTTGGCCAGTTTAAAAGAAGGAACCGACCCAACCGTTCCTACAGCAGACACATGTGAGATAGCCAGGGTTCTGGATCGTGCCGCTGGCATCGTAGGGTGCCGCTTATTTGGAAAAGCTAATTCAAAACAGGGACATCTTGGTGCTCGGCTGGACTGCGCGGAGAAAACGACCGACCTGCGGCAAATTCCAGCCTTCACTTCATCCACCCCTTTTGCTCAAACCAGAACTCTTGCTCAACTTTTTCTTCTTGGTTTAACCTTAACCAGACAACCAAATACTAGTTAAGTGAGGTAAGGTTTCAGCTGTGGGAAATGCAGGTAACTTCTGCAGCCAAATTCCTTAGCGGTGCAGTTCCACCACCGCAACTGTATTGTCACTCATCACGAACGTCATGGAGATTATTCAACAATTAAAACCAACTTCTGAGAACTGCAGCCCTAAGACAAACCGAAAACACAGCAATTTTTAACTCATTACATTTCCAACAAAATTCAGAGGCCAAGAGGGCAGCGTCTCAGGCAACAGCTTTTATTTTCAGAGACAGCTGAAACTGCACTATAAGATAATCATCATCATCATCATCATCACTGTAATAGGGACAGTAAGAACTGATGAGCACACCTCATGCTTTGGATTTTCAAGGTCAGAAGCGTAGCTCCTATGAAACAAACCAACAGCTCCTATGAAACAAAACAATGAGCTTCTTCAGCAATTTTCTTAAGCAACTATTGCAGGTTTGGAGCACCGCTGAAGCTCACAGTTCTCTGCTCACAGAAGAAACCCTCCATTTCTTCACATTTTTATGTTTATCATGAAATTAAAAGCTACTTGTTGGCAATGACTGGCCTCATTATGGTACTTCACTATCATTGTACGTAGCTGTGGAGCTCTCTATTGCCTCTTTTCTACAAACTAGAAGCCGACTTATGAGCTTGAATAAAGCCTCACGTCCCACGTTAGGAAGAATACGCCCATTCGACAGCTGTGGAAAAGTCAAGGACACAAATTGCCCAATATCATCAGGATCAATTGGCAAAGCCTCCCAACTCCCAAAACCATCTATGGAAATTCCCCTCCTTTCTTCTTCCAACTACCCCTGGCACAAACTCTTGGAAACAAGGTTGAAGAAGGTTCCCCCAACATTTCTTCTGCTCTTGGGATCTACTGCATGTTCTGGGGTGGCTGTGGGTCTCCCTGGCTCTTTATCCACTGCGGGAACGCAGCCAGCATCTTGTTTGTTTTCTGTAAATTACATCTTTACTTAATTTTTCCTGAAATGCCCAGAAGTAATTTATTAACAATGACCAGGATTCCCTGCAGAAGCGATATTCTCAGAAAAGCAAAGCGCTCCAGCAATGAAAGGAATGCGCGCGGACCGACTGGCGAAGAACTAATGACTTCAAATAAAGGCCGTAACATCTGGCTTAGTTTAGCCTAAAGCTATAACCAAACCACAGTCTCCTCAACTCCACTGGCACCGCGCTCGTGAAAAATCACACAACTACGAGATGACAGTTCGGAGTCGGAGCGGCAGCAAGTAAATATCATTTGATTAGGTGTCAAGTAAAACCGTCTTTGCTGAAACCAAATCGATGATACGCAGCTTTGATCCCCTGGGAATGCCGTTCGATCGTATAACTGGATGGCTTAAGCGAAGGTGTACGTATTTAACCCCCTTTGAGATGTGGTCCAGCTAAGAGGTGTTGGCAGAGCACTGCTGAGACTCCCAGCCAGCAGGGAAGACCAAGAGCTTTCTCTACTACCCAGCAAACTCATGTTCTCTGCTTCTGCTCCACTTCTTTTTTAAGCCCTTTTTTCAGAAATTACATGGGAAAGACAGGCGTGAGGCAGCCCCCACAGCTCACATTAGCATCCATGCCTCTGAAAACACATTCATGACTTAGGTTGCAGCTCCCTGGGCATTGAAGCCAGCAGAAAACAAGAGCATCAAGGCCACCAAAAGCATAAGAACGACACAAGCCCACTTTCAGTCATTTACTTCTAAGGCAAAAGCTTGCAGCTTCCAAGATCAGAGTGAACGAGCTGGGTTTTAACATGCTACCAGACTTCTTTAAGACACCCGTTGAAGCAAATTGCAGCTTCAGGACCATTTCTACCAGAAGGAAACTGCTCTCGATGTCGTCTCTTTGCTGTTCGCACCTTCACAGGGCAAAAGGCGATGCGGAAAACGTAATTTAATACGGTCTTGAAAAATTTTATTATGTCACTATAACAACTGTAAAACTGACCAAAACATGTTGTTAAAGGCTGTAGCCCACAGGAGAACGAACGTGTGCGTTCCATAAACGTTGTAAGCACGGTAAAGCTCTTCATTGCTAGAGCCACGGGAGAGCGTAAGCAGAGGAAAGCAAGAGGATGCGGGGTGGGAGACGTTATCTTCAATTCAAATAATCCAACCCATCGACCATTTTCCACGTGTTTTCAACATGTAATTTCCAAGGGTGTTCATTTATCTGGAAGGCAGCCCGGTTGCGCTGCCCTTTACTTTTAAAAACACCACGCTACTGGGAGTTTGGTCGTTTTCTTTTAAAGCCAAACGGGTGGCAGGCAGTGAGCGCAGGAACTCAACGTCACCTCTGTGCAGGGGAGCAGCCGAGGAAGGACGCTGGGAGCCTCGCCGACCTCCCAGACCCGGCTTTTCCCCCTTTACACTGCTGGTGGGTGGGTGCTCGACACCTCCAGCTCCTCAAGCAGCTCATCCTGCTCCAAGGGCTCGACTCCGAGGGATGAGAGGCTGCAGCCGATCCAGAGATCGCAGGGCAGAGCAGCACCCTGCGGGGTGGCTCGGCGCTCTGCGCTCAATGGGAGCCTCTCTACGGGCAGCAGCTGCTGCTACACCACGGACAAACATCCTCAAGAAAGTAAATGCCATCACACACGTGATTTCCAGTCTCACTGATGGAAGACAGATTCAAGCTCCTGTGCAAGAGCCAGGTTGCTGTATCCAAATACTTCCCCACCCCCCAAAAAGCTGATTTCATCAAAAGATCCAGTTGCAACCCTAACATTTGCCAAAACCCCCATAAATATCCTCTTAGCATAATATACTTTAAAAACTAAATCTCATTTGTAGCTTATTGTAGCCGCTACGGTCTGTAACATCCGTGCACGGAGCCCCCGTGAATTTTGAGAAGAGGGAGCCGGAGTCAGTTGTACTTGTGTGTTTTGACAAGTTTCTGCAATGCTGGATGCAGCCGGCTCATTAGTTGCAGTGCTAGCCACAGACAGCTCCAATAACTTGCAGAAAATGCTGTTTGAAAAGACAGTGGAAAATATATGACTAAAAATCCAAATAAAAGTGATGGCATTAATGAGATCTGTGCCGAGTTTCAGGGCTCGATCGCTCAGCTCATTGTCAGCTCCAGCCACGGTCTGCGTGTTTTCCATTTAGACTAGGCTGACAGGAGCAATAATCGTGTCTTTGCTACTCTTTGCAGACCAACTATCACACTTCTGGGGCAAGACTGGCTGTTACTTCTTGACAGCAAACAGCTAAAACGACCCTCTTCCACCCTAAATTTTAAAGTATGTTTTAAAAGAGGAGCTTCAGGTCCCACAGGAGTTTGCAAGAAGACAGTTTTCTGCGAGAAAAGGAAAAGAAAACTTCATTTTTTTCCCATTACTACTTGGCTTTTTCTCAACATCCACGTATATCAAAGCTTTTCATGGAGGAGAGGAGGAAACTGAGGCACAAGGACTCTGGCCAAGAAGACAGCCAGCGCGGGGGGCAGAGCTGCAGCCCCGGCACACCGCTCCACGCCGGTCCCCGCCAACTCTGTCCCCCAATCCCAAGAAACCTGGATCCTATTAGTGGCTTTGGCAAAGCCTTTCGGCCGGCGCTTTGCTCATGTGAACGGCTCCTGTGACTCGAACAGCGGGACTTTCCTGCGCCGTGATTCAGTTTCCATCCCAGCGGGGCTGCTGGGGCCGACTTCAGAGTTTCGGGAACCTCCGAGGATGAGGAGCAATGGGATGCCGGGAGATGGGCAGTCTCTGCTTTAAAGAAGTGACTATCAGAAACACTGACAATCTACTTTTCAGGGTTTTGGACCTGTAAACCAAGTGGAGGTTCATCCTGAAACACGGCAACGCTCAAGCCAGGAAGGAAAAGGTTGGCCAGCCAGCAGGGCTGCAATGTTTTCCCAAATCTTTTAAAATCCAAGCTGATGCAAACTCTCGAAACAACCCAAAAAGCAAAGGGCGGATGAATCCTACTCTTCTGTGACATCTGGGCGGGCGGTTTCCTCCCAGAAAAAAAATCTCTAATTCTTTCAATTTTCCACTAGTTTCATTTAACAGAAAAATTTAAATAAAAAATTTTAAAAAGCATTTACATTTTCAGGACTACACTGCTCCCAGACTGAAAGCTGAAGGTTATGAGGTTAATAACTTTAGTACCAACCTAAAAGGCAGCTACAGAGTAAAAAGAACCAGAGCCTTCTTGAAGCGACCAGCAAAAGGATGAGAAACAACAGCACGGGTTGCAACAAGAGAAATCACAAAGGCATACAAGGAAAAAACCAAACATTTCCCAGTGGGAAAGAGGTGAGAAAGGGGTGCAAAGAGGTTAGAGAGCTTCTGGACAAGGTCCTGACCAACCTGGTCTACCTTTGGCATGAGCCCTGCTCTGGACAGTAGATATTGGGGCAGAGACATCCAAGGGTCCCTTCTTGCCAATACTCTTCCACACCACATGGTCATGCTCTGGAATCTTTTATTTCCAAAGAAATAAGAGTTATTTTAGATATCCTACCCTAAGACGGCTCATTGAATGTCTGAATCTGCTTCCTCACTGCTTTTCAGGAAACACCACAGATTACAAATAGGAGAGAAGAAGATGAGCATGAGAAGGTTAATGCAAAGAAAGGAGATCTGTTTGGAGAAGAAAGTGATAAAAAAAGGCAAAACAAGAGCATTTACGTATATTCACAGGTATATGCCCGCATGCAGAAAGGTATCAGAGGCTGCCAAGAATGAGGAGAATATACCAGTGCTCTCAACTGGTTCAAGTTTCCCATTAAGCCAAACGTAGCTGTGAGAAGTCACCAAGAATTCAGTTACTCTATAAAGGCCAGCTCCTGCCCAAGACCTCACACTCAGCAAACGTGCCATCGGCTTCATTTGAGAAATATCCAACTTGGTTGTTCAAGCAGCCTGTGAAGACACATGTCTCTCAACACACCAGAAGAGAAGAAATCCATTCAGACAACGCAACCACCAAGCAGAAACATCAAGCTGTCATTATCCAGAGTTTGACGTGTTTAAAAAGGGTTTAATAACAAGGTGAGAAGATGAAAACAGAGCTTCAACTGCCCTAAATGCAATGTCCTGATAAGCTGCATGTAGGTGCTTGGCCAGCTGCACCCCCTATCGCCAAGACAATGCCCCATTTCCAACAGGGAAAGAAAAGGTGGAAAGAAAAAGGCCAGATCCTGCACACCAGCCAGAGTAAGGTTGCTGGAAGAAGCAAACCAATGAAGCCCTGCTGTTCTCTAAGTGGCCACGGATGGCGAACAGCTCAGGCTTAGAAACTCTTTCGGCAAACATCTCCAGAGGGTCCGTGGAGGAGGTTCCCACAGAGCAGACCTGCTCTGCAGATGCTCCACCATGAGCAGCCAGGTGCTACTTCGGCAGCTGCAGAGACCAAACCAGGCGTTTGTTCCTTCAACTCATCCCGCTGGCAACAATCTGTTAGGAGAAATCATTTAAAACTCAAACCCAGCTCCGAAAACAGCGAACGCCGTTCTCTAGAGCTCCCGTTTGAACTTCAACCAAGCTGAGAGGCATCCACCAGGACAGCACCTCCCAAGCAGGATGCCGGGACATGTCTGAGGGTGGTTTTGGAGAAGAAAGGTGCCACCTATCGAAGCGCTGGTGTTGCTGTTGACCATGCCTTAACCTACTGGAGACAACTCCAAATCTCCTTGCAGAGCTGGTAAATGAACTGCCCTGACCCCACAACAGGGTGCGATGGCGAATGACTCAGTAAATCACAGCACTGCACGGACCGTGCTTCCTCCAGCTCTTCAGTCTCCCCTTCTCCTGTCTATATGCTGATTTTCTAGGCTATTTTTTTCTTCTGGCCTTGCCTAATGAACTGCTGAATCGGTTCGACACCTCCAAGCTATGACAGATGGCTCCAGACGTTGCCGTTAATGTGCTGGAAACCACCGATGGATGCCGCTTGCTGCCTGAACCCAGCACGCAGTGATGGGGGAGCTTTACTGGAGTGGTTTACATTTCAATGGGTTTGTGCCTTTTTCCACTATTTATATCGTAAAGTGTGATCAGATGAGAGAAAGAACAAAAAAATATTATTTCCACAGTCCATTACATCACCTTTTCCTCTTGAAAAACTCTGTAACTTCACATATATTTATGCACACAGCCCCACACATGCTGTACTATCTCTTTACGAGAGCAGAACATTCTCATCATGTATATTAAGGGATAATCTATAGGAAAAATATGCTATCGGAGAGAAATTTGTGCTGGAAGCTTCCTCTGCCTTCTGTTAAGAGCCCTCTGGAGAAAGCTGCAAGTGGCTGAAAGGCAGAGGGATAATTAAATGCCCTGAACTATAAAATCTGCAATTAAGTTTGTGAGTAATGTTCCTCTTCAAGGCAGCACGTGTCTGGGACACCAGGTGATGCTCACGGAAAACTTCCACCCGTTCGAGGGGACAAAATGGAAGCCGCATTTTTCCACAAACTGGGAAATGACACGTGCACATTCATTTCACCAACCTGCTTCCACAACCAGATAGAATAACGTGCCCAAGAGGTTACACAGCAAGTTTGGACCCCAGTCATTTCAAATAATAATGCCTACCTCCATCAAGGCAGAAGAGAAAATTGTGTGAACTCAGGCTGACCTCAAAGAAATCCCTTAACCTAAAAATATAAAAGACAAACTGTTTCCACTGAGAGCTGCTATATAAAACCACTCTCCATAAAAGCACCGGACTCCTTTCAAACTAACCTCAAACATGAAGCAAATTCCAGCCTGCTATTTTCCTCTGGCATCCTGGAATGTACATCTCAAGGACAGAACTGGCTGTTCAAATTAGCTCCTACTCCTGCAGAAGCGATTGTTTTCAAACACTTTTGAAAAAATTCTGCATAGGGTGTGCATTCCAGGGAGGATTCCCTCCCCCCGCCAGATTTTAAACATTAAGAGGAGCAGAGCAATAACAGACTCTGTACGCTTCGGTTCCAAGTTGCCACAAAAAAAAAGAAGGAAAGATGCATTATATTTTTTGTTGCTTTTCTTTCTTTATGGTGGGCTCACAACAACTTAGCACCACATAGAATCAGAAATTCATAGAATCGTTTAAGTCGGAAAAGACCTTTAAGATCATCAAGCCCAACCGCAGATGCCTCTGACCTTGGACTGGATCTTCCGGAGGCCGATAACAGCTTTAGATGAGAACAAGTCAAGCCATTTGCAGAAAGACTCAACTTTCATGAGCGGCTTTGTGCTCTGAGTCAGCGTGTGAGGACTATTTCTGGTTACGGGGCACACCCGACAAGGCGATGCACTCATACCCAGGTTCGCTTAATCTTTGAAACAAAAGATTCCTATCTACCATCGCTGTCATTCCTGATTATCACATCATTTCCCCATCAGCCCTCATGTCAGCAACCAAATTAAGGTATTACACTCTGGAACATTTAATGTGATTAGATCGGAGGAGTATTTACTCTTCCACTTGGGCAGATGTGACTGCTGCGAACAGGAGGATGGGGAGGTGCCAAGTGAGTCTCCGTGTGGTACACACCTACTGCTCCTTCTCTGTCTGGCTGGCTGACACCCCGTAACACAAAAGCCAGACTTTTTTTTTTTTTCTTTTTTCTTTATGATATTCAACATATCCGGGTGCTCCAGCCCATGCTCAAAACATACACATACTTTAAATAAAATTCAGACACACGCATCCACCCGAGACAACCCGTATTTCCAACGCCAGGAACTCCCAGCCCCACCCAGCCCAGCACCCACCAAGGGAGACAGAACCAGATAGTTCATGGGAAGGTACAAAAACAAACAAACAAAAAAAAATCACAGAAATTAAACAAATCTGTTGCTCACAAGAGATCTCATCCCAAATGACATCAAACTCCCTACTATGCACCAGAAACGTGCCACCTCGGCAACCTCTATGTCTGATCAAACCAAGCCACGGCCCAAACTTTGACTGGCCAACCACCACAACCGAGTGGTTAATCACAAAAGACAAGAACCAAGCCACAGAGCTAAATTATCCTATTTAATGAAGTCAGGATTTACTCAAGCGAGACGAAGGCTCTTGGTGACGCACAGAACCCAACCGTTGCGATCCCAGCAGATTATCCAGTAAGCACAAGTTGGGTCAACAAAGTTGGGCCAGCTAACATCTAGTATTACAGTATTTATTTATTTATTCTTTCCTATGTCAGAGCTGGCCCACAGCTCTTAAAATCGTGAATATATTCCTACAGCTGAATTCTCAAACTTCAGTCAAAATAACTCAAACACCTTCTGAAAACCTTCTTCCCCATGGCAGAGCTGTTTCTCAGGCAACGAGACTGGGTATCGGGGAATAAACATCCAGATCTCCCCATCGCTCCTCTGTCAGACCTTTCCAAACTCATACTATGCCCTGCTTTTCCCAGGGACCTCCCCTTCAAATTGCAGCACTCCTAGTACTTGCTTGGCTCCAAAGCAGGAAAACTCTTAAAGCAGCTAGAAAGTTCACCCTCGCCCCCTGCAAGCGGTCAGAAAGAAGGAAAAAGGTGGATGCTTCTCTCTGATGGGATCAATGAGGGACACGAGCCCTGGAATAGGAGGACATAAATCTCTACCCATTTTCTGTGTCGCTCAATAGCGACAGCTCCGTAACCCCATTTAACCACAGCTCTCCTCCAGCACGAACCACAAAAAAAAAGGGGATCCCCCAGTGATCCAACAGCCCGAATCGCACCGAGCAAGCGGCACAAGCCCAGCAACACAAAGTTACGAACAGGTTCGGTGCTTCACGTCCTGCAGCAAGCCCTTCCAGCCACGGCTATTTTTCCAGTCTTTTCTTCGCAGCAATCTAAAAGGATGATGCAGCTCCCTGAAGCCAACTTTAATGGATCCATTCAAGCACCAGCCTCGCTCTGCAATTATCATGCCTATCCGGTCCAACTAATGTGCTTGTTTATACTATCTGGCAAACTCCAGATCGAGTGTCATTTCATCACCGGGATTCTTTTGCCGAAGCCAAGACCAACAGACCATGGTGGTAATTTAAACGCTGAAAGCATGCACAGTATCGATCCGCGAGACTTGACGCCAGCTAGCTGTTACACGAAAATGCATCCCCCAGGGAAGTGCCTTCAGCAGGGCCTGGGAGAGAAGAAGAATTTCAATGAATGAAGGAGAAGCCGGTTGGAGAGATTAATATGCATGAGCACAGGACCTGAATATGTGCTGCGCTTCGTGTTTGTTAGATTTATTAGAAAGAGCGAGGGATTATACAAGAGAGCCGTGTGAAAACACACTGTAGGCTGATGATGGGCCTTTGCAGCGGGAACTTGTCTGGCATCTCAAAACAGCCCCACCGCAGAGGACACGGGGCCTACGAACGCGTTAAAGCATCCAGCAATAACAGGTGCTAAATGAACAGATCACAGTTAAATATAATAAACACCGTCTGGAGTCGTAGGCCTCCCTTCCCCCCAGCTCTCTTCCTCCACTTTTGGGGCTGACCTGCCTGCAAGCGCAGGAAGACGTAGCTCATGGTGGAAACCACCCCACTCCTTACCCCTGCAGGAAGCAGCCAGGTGTTTCTGCTCTTCAGCGCAGAAGAGTCAGAGGTGGAAAACCATCACAAAACACGTGGTTTTTTTTGACAAGAGGGGCATCAACACCCTCTGTGCGTGTGTTGGAAGGGCCTCCTGCAGAAGGCTTTGTAGATACGCGGTCTGAAAGGCGCTCACGTCTTGCCATTAGCAGTTCAAAGGGAGCGGGAGGTGGAGAAGACTTCACAGTTCTTTCATTGCTCAACCTCAGCTGAGCCAAGTGAGATGCACATTTTCTGCCTGGGCCCATCAGAAGCCGTAGGGACGCCAAGGCCATTTCCAGAGGACAGCTCGTCTCAGCTGGAACCTCAATAGGTCTTGGAAATATGTCAGTCCCTCTCACTGGAGAAAGGGTCGAGCCTGCAAAATGGAGTTCAGCCACTCAGCTTCACCTCATCTCAGGTGTTACGGCGAGCAACCTGTGATGCACTGGGAATCGTTACAGAGCACAATCAACACACACTCGTGCAGAGCAGAAACTCCTTGGCGGGCCGTTTTCATTGCCACACACAGAGACACACTGTTCCTCTCACCCCTGTTTACTCTCCTCTACGTTGCCTGGACAGTCTTGAAAGTTCAGGAGGTCCTGCTGGTCCAGAAGGAACCTGTCCTCACTTCGTTCAGCCTTCATACCTCCTCTTAGGTCCAGGTGCAAAACCTGTTTGTGTGTTAAGACTCGTTTCACCTTCAGCCAGATCCTCCAACAAGCCCCACAGCAGAAAACTGTGACTCCTCTGCGCCGGTGGTCAGACCACCTCAATCTGTACCAATTAAAGACCATTAGCCTAATTGCTCTCTTCCTCCATATGTATTGTAGCACACAGAGCCCTCTTAGCACTCTGCTGATCTCACATACTATCTTGGAAGTCACATGTTATTTTGGATACATATAAAACCAGGCAATAATAAGGGTATTCAACCTAATATTTAGTCAAAATTGCACACCAGGCTTCTAACGTTTGTTAAATCTCTCATGCTTTGTTGAAGCTTGTTACATTTCTAGGATTAAGTGTTTGTTTTACTAATGGGCAGGAATACAAAGTCAACCTGAAAGCTAGAAAGTCAACTGAGGATATTTCTGGTTTGTTCACTTCAACACCGGGCGTGAAGAATCACAGAATCATTTAGGTGGGAAAAGACCTTTAAGATCATCAAGTCAAACTGTTAACGTAACACCACCAAGCCCACCACTAAACCATGTCCCTAAGCCCCACATCTACCCGTCTTTTAAAAATCTCCACGGATGGTGACTCCACCACTGCCCTGGGCAGCCTGTTCCAATGCTGGACAACCCTTTTGGTGAAGAACTTTTTCCTAATGTCCAATCTAAACCTCCCCTGGTGCAACCTGAGGCCATTTCCTCTGGTCCTCCAAAAGAACTGCCTTTTGGAGACCACGTTCCCAACTTGTGGCTCCCTGAAACTGCACGGGTACATGCAAGGATAGAAACTGAAGCTGCATTAGCATATACACCTGGAACACAACAAGCCATGGGCTGGAACAAAACCCTCCTCATCTTCCATTATTTCTACTAGTAGCAGAGCTGTTACCCCAAAGCTCGATTCTGTCACTACAGCAGATGTTGACACACATACACCCAGTCACACACAGCACTTCAGGTTCCAAAGAGAGGTATCTGGTGCCATTTTAGGCACCTAAGGGCATCCACCAGCAGCTACTCCAGCAAGGCACAAGTCTCTTGAACGTCTGTGTCCTATTTACCTGTCTTCTGTGGACATCTAGGATACCTCTGGCCTTCTACAACAGCAGCAGACATCCACAGACACCTGTACCACTCCTTGCCTGTTCTAGAGGAAAACTGCACTTAAACGCTGAAGCACCGATTTAGAGCAAGAGCACAAAACTTCCCGCTGTCATCAGAGCGCTCTGTAAACTCTCGTAACAGAACCAACCTAGCAAATAACCCAGTCATACATCTAACAGCAACAACCAGTGCGCTGTGTTTAAAAACAAACACACGTGCCTTGGAATCAACAGAACCTACAGGAACGAAAATTACTATTTTTATCGTGGAATGGGTGGGAAACTAATAGGAAAGTTGAAATAAATCATACTGTAATGTTCCTTGCTATATAGTGCCACCTTGCTGTCAATTCATCAATAAAAATGACAACTGCGAAGGACCGATGCTTTTGTGCGAGATGCGCAGTAAGTTAACCTCAAGTGACCGAGCTTCACGAAGGAATCGTTGGCTGAAACACGATATTAAAGTCATCTTAAAACACAGTCCCAAGATCCTGATTCTCAGCCTCTTTGGATGTCACATCTCCTCTCTGCTGGTTTCTTCCAAAGCTCCAGTACCGCTGTCATTCCCGCACCGCTCTCCGCTGCTTCAGCTTAAAGCATGAAGAGGTCGAGTCCCCTCCCCTCTGTCTTCTCTCCTTCATAGGGTTCCTACACGTCAGAGTCACCCGCCTTTCCTCACAAACCTCATCTCAATCCTTAACCTCTTAATCCATGCGTACAGCACTACAAAAACGCTAGTCCATATGTGTACTCTTTAAATCAAACGAAAAAAATCAATGGGAGAGTCTGACAACGGGCTGCTCCGGGACCAGTTGCCTAAGAAGCAATTACCAGGTCATTCCTGAAGGATACGGGGTACTGAAGGCTTCTCAAACAACCACCTCGCGACTGAGTCACCCTGATGGATAAAAGCGCCACCGGTCCTGCCTGACGTCCTCTCCCCAGATGTTCATCAGCCGCGGGCGGCGCTGCGATTTGCGCGGGTTATTTCAGAAAGCTGACTGCTTGACTGGCGAAACCTCACAATAGGCTTTCCAAGGGCTAATGTTTCCTTGCTCTGAAATGACAACCCAGCGATCCAGCTGCACTCGAGAAATCCCAAGGAGAAGAATTACACGGATGCATCGGGATCCTGTTTCCCAATGGCTTCAAAGACAAGACTGCCCTGCAAAACTGACTTTACCACCCACCGAGGTCCAGCTGATGCCTACCAGGCTGACCCAGCAGCCGAGCTGAGCGAGTCTTCCCTTTCACAGCAACCCTAAGAGCTCTCAGGGGAAAAAAAATCACCCACGTTGCACACGGTGAAACTAGAATGTCATGAAAGGCAGCTCCATAAAGGCTTCTTTATGGATGGCTCTTCCTTGCCGGCTCAAGAGTGACAGCTCCCAAGCCTGCACAGATCGCTGGAGCGGATTCGGTTTCACCGGCGGGGATGTCGAGGTGAAGGGCAACCACCTCTGGCCCTCTCTGTTCCCCATCAATCCTGCCTCAATCAACAGGTTAAAGGTGAAAGTGGGCCTTCTAACTCCAGCGGTGTCCGTTTCCCCAGTCGGATGACTGTCTCACAGCCTCCTGCAATTAGAGGGCACAGTGGGGAGGAGATCTCTCCTCCCACCAGCATGGGCCAGCTCCTGCTCTTCGTGCCCCGTGGCAGACATCTGAAGTAACAGCAACCTGCTCCAGGGTGGGTGGACCATGAGCTGAGGGTGCTCTGGGGGAGGCAGGGTCTACAGTTGAGTCTTGGAGGAATAAAACCCAACTAAAATGTGTTCCAGTTCTGGTGCAAGGTCTCCTTGCGCTGAGGTTCTTCATGGTGTCCCCGTCTGAGTGGCTGCACTGCTTGTTTTACCAGAAAATATACAGGAAAACAAGAGAAAGGAATAAAAAGTGATGGCATAATGTTTTATTGAATCGCCCTCAGCACACCGCCTTGGAAAGAAAAACTTCATTTCTGTGTTAACTTCAGCAGATGGACGCTGCGGCGCGGGGCTTATGGGACCAAACCCCAGCCCTGGGGACGGCCACAGCGCAAAATGCCCCGCTGTTCCCGAGCAAACCCCAAGGGTCGGGCTAAAGCACCCACGAAGGTGAGAACAAGTATCTCCCACGTCACCATCTTCTGATTTCAACATCTAAACAAGCCGGGTGCACTGTTCACGTGACATCTTGAGGAATTTTAACACCCAGCCACGAGGTAGAAAAGTCTGTTTCTCGCTTTCAAGTTCCTCATTTCCTCCCTTTATTTCTTTCGTCTAGCCCAAAAATCTCCCAATGAAAAGGGATTTGTTTGTTTGTTTTTATTGTTCCAGTCTGTAAAGTGTCGACAGGCTCCACAATTTCCACTGCCATGCCCTAACGAAAGAAACACAGGCAGCGCTCTCCGTGTAGGAGAAGTGCTAACAGAATATGTTTGCACTCTTGATTTCTTTTTTGTTTGAAGGCTCCGGGGAGCATCCAGGCACTTTTAATTCCTCACCATGCCAAAACATCCTTCCTGGATCAAGAGCGATGGATTCTGACCAAGTCCGAGCAGCCTAACGGACGAGGGATCCGTGTGATTTTAATATAATTGAACTACAAAAGGCCGTGTTTAAAGTAACACTAAGACTAGCTTAAACCCACCAAAGCAAGAAAAATCAGAGTTAAGGCCCTAAATCTGCTCTGAGCTCACGCCTTTGTGTGCCTTTCCCTCTCCCCATCCCCTTTCTGCAGAGCACAGCGAGCAGCAGCTTGGATTTTCAGCACGAACTTTGAAGCCTCCTTCCTTTGTGAGTCAGACAGTTAACACTGATTTAAAAATAAATAAACTACTTAATGTGCCCTTTTCAAATACTGTTGGGTTTTGGGCACTTAAAAAAAATGTACCCTGAGCCTAACAAGCAAGAAACACAGTGGTTTGGCCAAGACCCTGGAATGTCCTTCCTGGTGCACTGGGTTAGCCGCAGCCTGAGTGATTCCTGCACGGCTGCCTGGGCAATGTCTGCCCAACAATCCATGTCTGAGCACATCTCCATGGGCATTCGCATAAAGACGCATCGGGGCGGAGGAAAAAATGCCTCTCTCTGTCATCTGTGACGGGTCTCCAACATGGAGCACCTTTCCTGATGAGTGCTCTGGGTAGGGTGAGCACCACCAGAGGTGCAGGGTGCCTGGAAAAGCACGCCTGGCACATTGGAGCCCAGCCTGATCTTTAGGAGGTTCCAAGAAAGCTTGCAGACCATCTCTTGCTACTCCTTAGATGTGTCATCGCTGCTCTGAGACAGCTTTTAATCAAGGTCCAAATGGTTTCCAGAAAAGAAGAAACCTTGCTCTGATGTTACCAATAGGTGTTAAAATGGATGGTGCTAACATCAAAGCAGAAGGATCAGGTGATATTAAGAACATGAAATAAGGCAAAAAAGGCCCCTCATTAAACATCTGCAGGGTTTTGTTTGTTAATTTTGTTTGTTTAATTCTTAAAGTCACTCCCTCCATTTTATCTTGCTATTTCTTCACCTCTTCCAAGTTTCCTAGGGAGACATGGGGTGGGAGACAGATGGATGGAGACACCTAAACACCTTGACTAATGGAAATCGAAGGGGCATTTGAAGCACAAGGAATGACACGGAAGTAGGTCCCACGTCCTCATGTGATCTCCAGATGCGGAAGGCCTTGGGCACACCTTGTTCATAGGTGAAACAGGTACTGTGTTCTCACCTTAGCAGGCTTCCAACCTGAACTGAAGGGTATGGCCAACTCCATCTTCCAAAGAGTAGACGACTCATACAATACGGGTTCATGAAATTCATGAAGTTTTAAATAGGCCTTAATAAATCTATAACTTTACACAAACTGTTACTCTCCACCAAGTGATTACAGCAAACATTTTCAAAGGTAATTTCACTCCAAGGATGGATTTAGGAAACAAACCCAGGCCTTAAGAGAGAAAGCTAACGTACAGCTCTCTTTTTTGTTGTTAACAAAATTATTGTATTACCCCATGCAGATAACTTTGAGAGGAAACTCAGCATGATGCTGGAGCGGCCCAGACACCACTGAGGTCCACCATAAATTAACACCAGATTTGAGCTTTGAAATTGGTTTCCCCAGGCAATCTGGCATTTAGTAAAACCAGTGTAATTTGGGTCTATGGAAGCAGAGAGGTGTGACAGAGGATGAAGGCGGTATCTCCACTTCTGGGAAGCTGATGTGGCTATGGCTTCTGGATGCCTTAGAAAAGCAGTTATCACATTCACGAGTGTTAGGGAAGAAAATACCAGTTAATTGGCAATAACGTCTTCGGCTGGAAGTCAGACACATTTAGCCTGCCTCTTCTGGTCTCCATCATCTGTTTAGACTCTTCAAGTCTTCGTGTTTGCACAAGACCCAGCAAAATGGGCAGTTATTAGTTGGCCTGTAGGCACTACCATAATGAACACGATTAATAATGGTGGATGCATTATCCAAAAGATACCAATCAGTGGAAGGAACTCTGAGAGGAGCAACAAAAGTAATTAACAGCCTGGAGATACGATCTTAACAGCAAAACCCTGTATTTAAGGGTAATGATAAAACTAGCTCGAACCCATCATTGCTGGGTAATTAAGAATTAAGGCTGCAACTGGAACATGCATTTTCACACCTCTTGTTTCCTCAGTGCACAAGAAGATGACATTTGCAATGAAAGATTAACAGAACTCCACATTTTGCTTGACACCGCTTGGGAGGCGGCTGCGCGCAGGGCATGCAGGACCACTCTCGAAAGCCAGCGAAGGGTTTCAGGTCGCTGAGCTGGAGAGGAGAGCGTGTCAGAGGCCAGGTAGCACTGGTTAAATAATTAAAACAAGCACTATTAAGCAAGGACAGAACACAGGGTAAACACGGGCGTAAAGGTGACGCGGTTAAAAGGAGAGGAGAGACGCTAAGTGAGATGTAAAACGCAAATGTTCTCTTCCTATGGTAAAAGTCCCCCTGCAAAGGGCATTAATCACTAAAGACGACCAGAAACCAAAATGTACAAGAGTATTTCTCAAAAAAAAAAAAAAAAAAGCCCCCTGTGCTGCAGCCTTCAGCCAGGGCAGTGCAGCGGGCGTTCGGGAAAACCAGCTGAGCTGCGAGGCTGAAGATGGGCACGGTAGCGGGCCAGGGGGGCGGCTGCCTACAGAGCAATTTGGAGAGGGAAAGCAGCAACTGGCAAGGAAGGAGATGAGCTGAAACTCGTGAGTCACCTTTTCATCTCTGCCTTACTGCGTCCAACGATTAATGTGGCACCTACTCTGTCTGCAAGTTCTCTTATGACAGAAACCCGTGCTCCAGAGATGCAAGCAAGCACATGCGAAAAGGAGACATCTCGCTGAGATAGTTAACTTAATTGATCCTCCCTCTAATACGATTTTCAACTCCTGTTGCATCTACCAACAAAACAAGCGGGGAAAAATAAGCCAAACCAGTTTCACACCTAACAAGCCTCTCTCCACACCAGCGCACACTCATGGCACTGGCAGTCCCTCTCTCAGCAGGCTCAGGACTGGCTCCGAGGCTCACCCAACGTCTTGTTTTCACACCGCTCCTCAGACATCTCATCAGACTTTGCAGGGAAAAAAAAAAAACAACCCAGGGCTTCCTGCCTGGTGGGAATGAACCTGCATGCTGTCCTGGGTGCGGCCTCGGAGCTCTTGGAGGGACCTTCTCCACCTTTCTACCGTCAGACCGCCTCAGGTAACAGAGCAGAGAGGTGGCCAGAGCCCTGCAGTGTCATGTCAAGGCAAGATTCATGGGGCCTTGGCCCTTCAGCCCACATTTGCAAGGGCTTCCCCTCAGCCACCCCGCCCAGGGCTGGGTATGGAAGCCCTGGGCCACACGGTAGCAGTAGGAGACAGGGCTGGGCTACACCTCACTTGATAGAGGCTCACCTTGCACTAGTCCAAGCCTCCAAGTGCCTTTAAAGCAGCCAACAACGAAGGCAGATGGAGTTTTAAAAACCTTATTTATCACCTGATGTTTTGATGAGAAGCTACGCTGGGTACCCACGCACGCCACCATCACTGTCTCTCTCAACGTAACCTCACAGTTTGCTGTTCCCTACAACGGAGTAGGTGGTTCCTTAAAACCAAGCACAGAACCAACAAACCCAGGTTTCCCCAAGGGTCTCTCTCAAGGTTGAGTCTAAGGGGTGAGTTCACACCTCAGGTTTTCTCCTCTGTCTTGGCTCATGCTTTCAGAGAATGTGTAGGGCTGTTCTATCTTTGAAGCCCACCAACCAAATATGACCTAACCAGGCCAGAAGGTTCAGAAGCCATTGGGGGAAATCAAGACGGACACAAAGACAGGATAACTGCACATTCCATACAGATAAAAGCTCCTGCCTAACGTTGTATTTCGTCTACTAGATGACAAAAAAAACCCCTCCAGTAACTACACAAACAATACAGAAGAGATGGAAAATCTGTACGAAGGGAAGAACAGGGCACAGAGCAGGGATGGAAGGGAATCGTGCTCCTAAGGGGAACACTCTTTCATTAAGCATCTCTATCAGGGGTAACGGGGAAAAAGTAATGCATCAGAGGCAGACCTCTCATTACCCCGCTGGCCAGCACCCAACACGAACCCACAACGACCACAACTGGCTTTCCAACACAGTAAAAAGACGCACAAGATGTGTGTAATTGGACAGGCGGTGAGCAGAAGAGCTCTTCCAAACCCAACGACAGCACTTGCCTGTCCTAACCTCCCTGATGGGACTGGAAGAGCTGATGTTCGAATTCATAACCACCATCAAGTTACAACCATAAAGTAAACCAGAAAAAACGGTGGAGCAGAAGAGCGGAACCTCCCTGTCCTCATCCCTTGCACGTCCGCAGGCCTCCAATAAGACAGGCTCCTGCCTGCCTTTCTCTAAATCTCCCTCGATGCTGAAGTTTACACTTGCAGGGGAAACTCAACACACAGGATTTATAATTTGCTGGACAGACAGAGAGGCCTAGAGTACGGCGCTCTAATCCATCGAGGACGTTCTGTAGCTAGAGCACAGAGTGAAATTCTTCGAGTGCTGGAGACAGATTTTCCTTGGCGGGCGGCCACGAGCGTCGATCTGGCTTCTAGGAGAGATCAGCATGGCTGTGGATTGCAGCGACTTCACAGACAAACATAAAACCTTCCTCTTCAACTAACTTTCTTACAATAAACCCATGAAAATGAAAAGCTAAAACATTTCCAGCTGGCCAGAAGCTGCGGAGAGAGAAGTGAACTTATTGCATGTGCAGGCTTGGGGCTGATTCGAAAGCTCCTGGAGATCTTCAGTGGTATTTGGACACTCACTGGTATTTGGACAGAAGCGCCTAAGTCACTTTTGAAAGAAGGATGCAGAAGACTGAATTATTTAGGTGCCTTTCACACTTTAGCAAGGTTATTTATGGAACTAAATTTATTTCAGATTTCTAACATACAGCACTGAGTGTGTAAGAGCGAAGTTTTAACCTTTAAGGGGAAAGAGCAACTATTGCTTCCTTGTAAAGCCTGAAATAGTTGAGTAGCGCTGTCAGCCCCTTGTTATAAAAGGGCTCTTACAGAAGGATCTGAGATGTAACTTGGTTTATCACTTCATTACAAGTATTTATGGATCTAGAATTGTCCCAGCATGGGAAGAAAAGTCCCTTTTTAAATTGCTGTCTGCTCCAAACAGCAATTTTGATTCTCTGGGCTTGACTCTTTTCCTCTTCACCATACGGTGATGGAATTGCTCCCAATTTCCTTGAGCACAAGGGGAAGATCAGGCTTTCAACACACAGAGGCATCTTACACTTGAGCCTGCTGCACTGAAGAAGGAGGAACTCTGGTGCTCCCAGACAATAACATTTTTATAGGGCTTATTTTCCACTACAAGGATCTGTATTCAAGACACAAACCAAATCACTCTATTTTTCCACCATGTTATATTTTATTGTACTAAGAATTAATGTTGGTCATTCCTTTAATCATCCCACATTACTTTGAAAATATTCTCTCACCTGCAATTGCTCTCTAACAGCTAGTACTGAAATACAGTGGGAAAGGAGGGGGAAATCTCTTTAATCTCCCTACTTACCTGGTGCATTTTTTGCCCAGTCATTTTTCCTCCCTACATAACCAAGCCAGACCGCTTCTGCCAGCTCGTGCAAAGCCACACGAATTGACGGGACAGCTCCAAGGTAAGCATAAACCTACCTGAAACATAACCCTGAAAATTACTTTCAACATTTTGAGAAGCCTGTCTGGAGTTCAGGTTGGAAACAGCCCTTCACCAGCTACGCCGCCGTTCCTTCCCGGGTGAAAGAAAACAGCCAAAAGCACAAACACTTTCAGGTGGTGTCTTCTTCTCCATTCGCAGCTTTAAGTCAACATTTAGCGGCTTAAAAGAGAAAGAATGAGATGTCCAAAAAGAACAAGCTGAAGAAGAAACTAAAGACCTCTCTGCTGTACCCTCAGCCACCCATCCTTCCAGCTATCCCCTGCTCCCAGGCCCCGCAGCCGGAGCTGCAGTCTGACAAGAAGCACCACGGTGGTGGGAACATTGGAGCTGTGGTGGCCCCAGAGCAGCCAACGGAGCTTCACCACACAGAGGGAGTTTGGTGACACATTACACGTCACGGGATTAGGTCATGGACAGGATCAAGGGAGCCAGGAACTAGCCCATCTTTGCACGTCACTGCTCATCTCAGTCAGCCCGTGATACGTGGATTCTTCTCTACTTGGAGCAATGAGATGTTGTCCATTATCTGTACAATACTTGGCACCAACAAGCATCCCTGTTATCCAGAAGATCTAGGACTGCCTGTCCTCACCTCAAACTCAACAGGCCAGAGCATCTCCCCTTTCTCCTCGGAACAACCAGAAAAGCTCTTGTTTTTAAATGCAAGAAAAAAAGTTGGGACTACCTTCCAAAACAAAGAAGAAAATGCCCTGTACAAAGACGACCATTCGACAGAGGAGGAAGAATTGTAGAGGGCTACTGTTCAGCTTTCTCCTCGCCAAAGCTGAATTCATTTGGCTGCATTTTGCACTTATGAACCGTACAAGCATTTCACTGCTAACGCACTGGCTTAGAGCAGCTGAACCTCACCGAGCATTTTTCAGGCATTTCATTCTTCAAACAGTCACAGCTTTCCTCTTCAAAATCCCTGCATTCATGTCTCCGTGCTTGGAAAAGGACCAAAGCCTCCACATTTCCTTATACCCAGGAGGTTGCGAGCGCGTTGCGCGCTGCAGTCAATAAAGTGCCAAGAAGCTAATGAAGATAAAAGTGTCAACGCACAGCAGTGATAACCCACACCTTTCCCGTGGAGCTATTTTGACCGTTTCGCAAACAAATTTGGAAGTTACTGGCAGGCCCAAGTCCGACATGTGAACGTGCGGGCGGCGCCTCCACGTTATTAAACTTACTGCTGCTCCGCAGAAGGGTCATGGGATGACAGATTGCTCCCGGCACATCAACTGGATTCAGAGAAGTTCTCAAACCCTTACGGGTTAAAAGCAGCTCCAGCATGAATCAGAGTCCCAGTGGTAAGGAGATCATCGATACAAGGGATTATGCAGATTTAAGAAATACCCTCAGCACCCGAAAGTTTTCAGAATGCAAACTACGTCAACCCTGAAAACAAGAGGCACTGCATCATGATGGCAGGAGGGACAAAGCCAGGGGGGTTCGACGGACAAAAAAAGATTGTTTTAATAGGAGAGAAGCATCAGTCATTGAGTCTTACTTCATTCAGACTTTCTATCCTACCCATCCATCTTCAGTGCCAAGAGATGACAGGACCACCTCACTTTTTCCCCCCAGCCTAGTTATATCAATAATGCCCATTTCTACCCCAAACAAATGACTCGCTAGAATGGCCCTTTTCCCTAAATTGGCTTGCCAAGCCCCACAAATGCCTCGCTACCTGCTACGGTCAACTTGGCTCTAACGGGGCCCCCTCGCGAGGTGGGCGCCGCTGGGTGGAGCCTTCCCCAATCACCTTCCCCAACAGCCACTTTGTCATTCATGGCTGGGGACCACCTGCGGAAGAGGGGACCGGGGAGGGGGTGGCGGGGGGGAGTCGCTGGACACAAACGGGCGCGCACGCAGCCGTACCCTCCCCACCCCAGCCCGAATGCAAATGCCTCTTCGCCCTCGCAGAACGCCTCCGCGGGCATTATCTGTGAACAAAAGTCCTCGAGGCGGGCGGTCTCTGCATCACTGCTCTCTCTGTTAGCACCACCTGCTTGGCGTCAGCCGGGAGAGTCGCCGAGTTATCTTTCTGCCACGTCTGCAGAAGCCAACGGGAGCACAATGGACTCCACCGGCCAGGGTCAGGCATGGCTTTCTTTCTCGCCCCCGTCCCACCAGCCCTTTTCACCTCCACCATCTCCAGGACCCCGGAGCGCTCAATAAGGAGGTGGCTTCGAGCGCAGGGAGGAGGAGGAGGGGGGAAATATAGGTCTCTGGCGTAAATCGCCGACGCCGTTTCCCCTCCTCTCCCTTTCCTTAAGACCTGATGGTCTTCAGTCACACATCTTAAAAGAAAAACAAAAAACAAAAACACAAAGACTTACTTGTCTCAAGTCGATGAAGGCCAACTGCAGCGTGTCCCCTTGGAACCCAGGCACTGGGCCGGATCTGGCAAACTCTGTGGGAAAGAAAAGAGGATAAAAAGCGCCTTTAACTAACCATGGACAGGGAGATTGGCAGACGGATGACAGGGAAGACAAGAGAGGCTGGGGGAGAGGAGGACCGTGCTTCTAAGGAGTCATGTCTCCCTCCCTTCAGCGTCTTTGTTCGCCCTTCAAAATTCGTGTCATCAAAACACCATTAATTCCACCGTCCTGACAGCAAGGAAACTGTACTAATTCGACCTGAAATTTATTCCCATGAGCCGTACTGGGCTTCAGAGTATTTGTTTTGTGAATGGACAAACAACTCGCCGAGAAGAAAGGGGGGGATGGGGGTGGAAAAGTTTTTCCTCTCAACACAATAAAATCTTCAGCTGTGAAACTCTTTTCAGTTCCGAAAGCTATTTATATTTTAGGGCGCTGAAGGAATTTTCTAATTTCACGCCTGTCACCAGGCTCCATAAGCATTCATCAAAAAAATATGCCCAGCCACATCATTAATTATTCGGCAGCAGATTATTTGCATTATCTGGTACGGCGCGCTATTGCCAGCGTACAGTCACCCCAAATGGGAAGAATCGCGGCCATTATGTCGCGTATTTATTTATGTTGGATGAAGACATCTGACAACTGAATAACGTTGGCTTCTAAAGGCAAGAGAATATTTCCAAGGCCACATTTACCTCCTTCCAGTGTAATCTGGCCAAAAATTTCATACTTAAGTCATTTCTTTTTCTTCTAATCCATTATTTAAACCAAGTGTAAAACTACTGAGGGAGACTTGAACGAATCCACGTTAGAGGGCCTTAGCTCTACCACGTCGCTTAACAGCTTTTACTTGGTAGCGCTCATGAAGCCAACGACTGCACGTACTCAACTGTGTCTTTTCAAGATAGATTGATTTTGCCCAACCTCGCTTCATTTTCATCCTTTTTATCCACACAAGTTAACGGCTTTATCTCTGCTCTCCATGCAACTTTTCATCACCGAGGGGGCCTAATTTGTGAAGCCACAACTCAACGTCACGAAAGACTCAAGAGGGAGCTTCTGCCTTCGGCTGAGTTTTGTTGCTCCTGAAGATGCTGCACGCTGGAGTGAAATGTTTTCCTGAGAGGCAACGGAGTGTGACGGCAGAAAGGAAGAAGGGAGGGAAAATATATACCAACATCCAGACTTTTTAAGTTATATACAGCCCATTATCGCCCAACTATTCTGGCTTTTACCATACAAGGACCTTCAAAACAGCTCCTGCAGCTCCACGTAGCTGAGGACTAAGGATGGCTTGGCAATAAGGAAGAAGGATTTTGCCTTCTGTCTCCGTGACTGGACAGAAGTACTAAAGGACAGAGCCTGTCCTGTCCTTAAACACTAAGCAGAGTCATTTCATGCCAGATAGTCTTCTCAAAAGCTTCTCCTTCCAAAAGCTACCTCATTTTCACGCAAATGCCACAGAAGAAGCAAAACAAATCATCACACTCCTATTTTTAAAGACTTCCCATAGCAGCCCAGTCATACCAGCAGTCCCCACGGCTCTAACGAGAACAGGCTAATGAATTAGACACTGGGATTCAATCCTGTTCCTCAACTGACTTATTTCTGGAAACCAGTGAGGGGTTATTCATCAGCTTCCTTGCTCCACCTTCCATTAAAATCTTGGGATGGAGAACGTCTTTCAACACAGACACAGGTACCTCGAGGGACACAGTGTCCAGTTTTCAGGCATCCACACCTTCGCTTTATCATGTTTTCAGGTGCCAGAAGAGCTCTAAGACTGAAACAATCGCTCCTCTTTGCAGTGACCAGGCAAGCGACAACGGCTGCGGGACAACAGCAAACACGGCTGTAAACGCGCTGCTTTTACCCGATGTTACCACTAGAAACGAATAATAACAAAATAAAAAGAGGAAGCACGCAGGTGACTGTTCACATTTAGATTTTGGATAGGAAAAGCATAAATCAAAGCCAGGAGAAACCACCCATCGCTGTGCCTATGGACTTTGCCACTTTCGCACAGGATGGGACTGGATGGAGGTAGGAGCTGCTCAGCTTCCAGCCAGTTTCACTGACCAATGCTGCAGTATTCAGGCTGCAAACAGTCCCGAGCGAGCTTATGTTTAACCCTCAAAACTGTTTCAATTAATTCTAAAAGCATCTTAACGTACGTTTGCTATAAAACGTAGCTGTAGCTCGCCTGTGCCAGCACGCACACACAAGGGAGGACTAACACGAGCTTTCTGACTCTGATCTGCAAGGGATAAATCATCTTTACACATTCGCTCTACGCCCCACTGTCTCATCTGGAAAAATTATCCCAAAAGCCACATCAATCCTAAAACACCCCCAGTTTGGAAAGCGCGTACCTGAGCAGCTAAAACCATTTAGATGTGAGAAACAGCGTCTGAGCGTCCTCTGGAGAGATGAAACTGCCCTGGGCCGCTCAGTGTCACAGACATCCCTGGGTTGAGGTACCCAACTAACTGGTTGAACTGCTACGTCCTACCCTCTAAGCATGGGGTCACATCCTGTTACTGATTATATCTGGAGAAACACTGGAAAATAGAAACCCTGAAAGGACTGCAATGAATGAAAACTTCTATTTTGGATTTAAGGGCTTCGCAGCTGCTCGGAATCTATTCCGAAGCACACACGGAGCTGTGTGAAATTTAAGATCTTCCCGAAAGCGTGAATTTCAAATCCTCACGAAAAAAACGCCCGCGACTGGGCCTTGAATGTCTTCACAAGACTCGTGAATCCGTCACGACTGTCAGCTGCTCACGAGCAGCCCGAGACAGATTTCACCCCAAGCCGGGGCTGCTCGCGAGCGGCTCACCTTTAGCTGTCTCTACGTGACGGGACCGCGCGGGAGGGAGGCTGGGAGAGCCACGGAGGGACGCTGCCCTTGAGCACCCCACGTTACAACGGCGGCGGCACGCCGAACCAACGTTCTCCTGAACTGTAATTCTCCTCGAAAGGACGGATTGGAGTCTCTACTGCCTTACCAGTGCACTTGACATCCACGAAGTGAAACGACGTATGAGATCATATTATTTGTGTGACGGAAGAAATGAGATCAGGAATACGACACAGCCACTAGAAGGAAGCTGCTACAGCACTTGGCTGTAAGGAGCCCGAAGAGGAAAGAATGCAATGCTTCACCCCACGGTTGTTATAAAAAAAGCCGTACCTTCTGTAATCGTAGGTCACATTTTACATACCAATGCCACAAACTTATTTTGAAGGAGGAATGAACAAAGTCTTACAGAAAAAAAAAAGAAACAAAGAAGAGAACAGAGCTTTAGAGGAAAGACACAGCCAGTTCTTCTTGGTTTTAATCTCTTCAACCAGATTTCAGGATAATTTTCTCGGAACAACCAAGCACAGTGCTGGCCTCAGTACTGTCGGATTCGTTTATTGTGCCGTCTCCACTACCAAGGCAAGTGGCAAACATAGCAAGCCACCTACAGTACAGCCCCTTGAGCAGAAAATCACAAGAGAATAGAGCAGATCAGTATGCGGCTGTTTGTACAAAGCATTTAGCCAGGCTAAAGGTTTGAGAGACTTGTGTTCAGGCCAAAAAAGTAATGTCTTTGCAAGGTCTACAGGCTTGGGCCACCCAGGGCAGGTCACAGGGGGACTCTAACCTCTCTTCCAAAACATTTTGCCGATGAAAGAATCAAGGAACAGGAACCGTTAAGCCCTTTACAATGAACAAAGAATAAAGAGTTCAAACGCGCACCAGAAAAGAGACATCCACTGTAAATTAATTATACAGAACGGGGGAATCTCTTTTTGTATACCGTACACGGCTCCGCACCCAGGGCCGGAGTTCTACACGCGTTGTGCGGGTAAAAGGAACACAGCTGGTGACTTCATTCCTCAAAACCATCATTTTGAGGGCAAGAGTTTCTCTGAATGACACGACACCACCAGAAATCATGACGGCAGACCTGAGGGATGGAGGTTACAGCAGCTCCTGTGGACGGGAACCTGCACAATCTGCTTGCGGTGGCGTCAGCTACGAACAAGATTCTGTAATTGGGGAAACAACTACCTCAGTACTCCTCAGTGAGGAACGCAGGTCTCAAAGTCACCTTCCTTAGACAAACCCTTGGAAGGCCATCGTAGAAAAGCCCAGCGGCAGGACCTCTTGCACCTTACCCAGAGGCACAAAACAACATCTTGAGGATACTCAAGCCGAAGAACAAATCTCTGCATGGACTCTGGAGAAGCTTGCAAGGGAAAAATGGTGAAAAGTGATGGGTAGGAACTGAGACAAGAGGAACAGAGAGAAGATCCCGATTTCCATATTGAGCTTGTGCTTCACCCACACCATTCCCACACAGCCCTGCTTTGAAGCTGTTCCCCATTATAGGCCAAATTATCAAAGCTCATTCCCATCTGGGGAATTCCAGAGAGCTGTGGGGAGAGGGAGGAGTCACCCAAAATACACTGAACTGGGTCAGATTAAATAAAAATTTCTACCCCTCTCCATCATTTGTTCCTCTGATGGAAAAAAGATGCTCCTGGAGTCCTGTTATTGCACAGAAACGAGTGGTCCCAGGGGCCGTGACGGTCTGCTGACAGGGCTGAGGAGCATCCACAGCCCCAGAGAGGAACAACTCACTGGTGGACCACTAGATGTTTCCAGGTAGAAGAAAAGGAAGCTCTTCAGAAGAAATTGGATGAGGTGCATGCCAAGAAATTTGGTCTGTGCCAATCCGTAGGAGAGGTTTAGAATCAAGTTCCACATCTATACAGGTTCCCAAACCCATCACCCAAGATGTCTCTTAGTAGATGTGAAGTTCTCAGCTCCATTAAAATACTAACACTAGGAAAAGTGGAACATGCACCTCTCACCATTACCTCATTTGAGCTCCAAAGGTTGACAAGCATCAATAGTGTGTATCCATGGTGGGTGGGGAAGGGAAGGTGGGTGCACAGATGAGGAACCATGTGCTCTTAATATTGCTTAAACAAAACTAGGCGTGGACAGAGGCATCTCCTCTTCCTAGAGTTGCAAAGACTGTAGGGATGGATAAATAAATATCAGTAGATATCCTGGCAACAAAGGAGAACACAAGAAGGTGCTGGAGATGGAGGATATCCACAATGTTGTAGCAGACAGCAGAAGCTGGAGACCAGAGGAGAGGCTGAGATGATACTGTGGGATTAGCAACAGGTTTACAGAGGAGACAGAAGAGAAGGAAAACAGAGAGAGAAATACTAAAGCTAAAACGCTGAAGGAGACAAGGTGACAGATCATAGGACAGATGAAGGGAGAACATAAGGCAAAATATCAGCGGATGGTTAGGGACAGAAGCAGCAAGTAGGAGGCCTCAGTTCAGGGGCAAAGTAAAAAGGCTGGAGAGTTCATTTCTCTCTGACGTCACGAAACCCCCCAGGATTTGCTCAAGTCAGACCTGCAAAGACCACTCAAGTACCGCGCTAAACTAAAGAGCGGCGCCCGCATAGTCCCCACCAGCATCCAAACAAAAAGGTCACGGTTTTGGTAGCTCATCGATGGGGAGTCGCGCGCTTCTCCTCCACGCGTATTTACACCAGGCACCACTTTCTTTGCCACGGCGAGCTCTCTGCAACCTCTCGGGTCAGCTGAGGGAAATGAAGTTAATGATATGCTCAGGGGAACAAGTTCAGGGAGAAATAAGGGAGGATAAATCTAAGCAAGGGAAGGTGGCGCAGCCATGGAGCGGAGGCTCTCCCTTCCATGCCCTCCGTCACTCGGCGCACCGATAATTTACCCTTCCCTTTCCAGAGAGCACGTACAGCGGCGCTCGGAAGACGGCTCTGCTGTCAATACAAATCTCCCCGCTCCACTTTAACGGCAGGAAAACGTCAAGTTTTGTTCCCCAGCGAGGGCTGAGCTTTGACGGGTGAGGAGGTGGGAAGGAAGCGATGTGCTCCTCCCGTCCTCCGAGGGAACGGCGCAGGTCGCAGGCACCGCGAGCAACAGGCAGGCCTGGGCGAAGCAGCGGGCAAGCAGAAGGTCTGCCAGTTCCCAGGGACGAGCTGAACTACGTGCTTGTACGGGCACCAGGATCTGCTTGCTCCACCGTGAAAAAAGCCGTCCACACCGGCAGCTCACGCAAACTGTGCTCAGCCTTGTATTTGGGACAGTCTAGGACACTAATGGCACTTCAATCAACAGGTAGCCACTTTCTAAGCTGCCAAAATCCACGACCCGGTTCCGTCCTGTGCCTGTACGCTAAATACACCTGCACGCTCTCGAAGCTCAGCACCCTTCTGCCAGAATTGTTGGTTTTCTTGCCGCTCAGCCCCACTCCAGGTTGCGACGTTCCAGGACGCAGTGCCAAGGCACGACCCCACGCCAACCCTACGGAGGGGATGCAAGGGAAGGAGCTGTGTTTACTCCCATGAAGCGTTACCGAGCGCTACGAGGAGCTGAAATGTAGGCGAGAAAAGTCACCAGGAGGGAAAACAGGGATGCTGAAAGAGTCGGGAGTATCTGAGCGTTCTGCGGGGAAGGAAAGCAGCCTTGCCAGGGAGCAGAGCATCCCCGGAGCGAGCTGTGGTGAAGACCTCTGCGAGGTTTCGTCTCGGACCTCCCAGCAGCAGGACGCAGAGGAACGGCAGTCCCAGCCCGCGGTGAAGGAGCAGCGCCGCGGCGAGTGCCCCGGGGCACGGCAGGCGCCGGAGCCAGCACAGGGGGAAGCTGGCCAATTTTCCGAGCCAGGCTTGGCTCCAAAATAAAGGTTGGAAACTCCTGGCTTGGAGGATGCTGCCTGCAGGCACGGCAAGGCAGGTGGTAACCCAACCGCTACCTGGCGTGCCTCTTCCCTGCTCTTCCATCAGCTTCTTCTGCCACCCGTGTTCCATCGTCAACCGCTGCCACCCCAGCCTGAAAACTCCTACAACTCCAACACTTCAGCGTAAGGAGTTCCTACCGACTGTCCAAATGACCGCCACGGTCCTTTCGCACCATCACAACCCAGGACACACACGATGTAGCTTTGTCCTTCATCATGGGCTGATAGAGGTCCCCTCCCTGGCGAGGAGCTCACACACACAGAGCTACCAGCAGCTCAGCCAGCACCGAACCACCACCAGCCGCAGTTAACACAGCCCTAGGTCTGAGGAAGATCTGTAGCTTTAATTTCTTTCAAGCATATATCTTTTCTTCTTATCCCTACATCTGAGCGGCACGGAGAGACACTTGACTGAGGCTGTGAGCCACTAATACAATAAAAAGCTATCAGGCAGTGCAAGATCTGAAGAATCACAGAATCATTTAGGTTGGAAAAGACCTTTAAGATCATCGAGTCCAACTGTTAACCCAGCACTGCCAAGTCCATCGCTAAACCATGTCCCTCAGCCCCACATCTACAGGGCTTTTAGATACCTCCAGGGATGGCGACTCTACCGCTGCCCTGGGCAGCCTGTTCCAGTGCTGGACAAAACTTTTGGTGAAGAAATTCTTCCCAATGTCCAATCTAAACCTCCCCTGGTGCAACTTGAGGGCATTTCCTCTTGTCCTATCGCTTGTTCCTTGGGAGAAGAGACCGACCCCCACCTCACCACACCCTCCCTTCAGGCAGTTGCAGAGAGCGATGAGGTCTCCCCTCAGCCTCCTCTTCTCCAGACTGAACACCCCCAGTTCCCTCAGCCGCTCCTCACAGACCTGTTCTCCAGACCCCTCACCAGCTTCGTTGCCCTTCTCTGGACACGCTCCAGCCCCTCCATGTCCTTCTTGCAGGGAGGGGCCCAAAACCGAACACGGTATTCGAGGTGCATCGAGAGATCAGCATCAGTGGAGTGAGGGTTTCTCTCCTGACACAATCTGCTCAAACTTTTCCCTCTGTTCATTGTAACACCCCCTCCTCTCCCCAAAAGACAAGCTTTTGCTGGTGCACTGCGGCAGGATGGGTAATACCAGCAAGCAACCGGTACAACAGCCTAAAATCTGGGAGTTTGTCCCCAAACCCGCTGTGCTCACCTCTCCCCGCGGGGCTGCAGGTTGGAACAACACCAGGCAGCCATTTGCAGGGTGCCGAGCCCGCAGCCTGCGCTCGAGGGAGAGGAGGACTCCGGCGTGGTGGGCAAATCCCAGCAGCTTACACAAATAACGGGATTTCCACACGAGAGAGCCCTCGGAGCCGGACAACGCAGCCAAGAAGGAGGTGGTGAACGGCTGCACCGGGACCCGTATCGGCACATTTTGGCACGCTCGTGTGTCGGGCTGGAGGATTCCTCAAACCAGTGGAGACATCTGTGTTTCTTATTGACTGCCCCCAGGAGTGGGCTGACTGAAAATGGGGAGTTTAATGAAATTTTAAATATAATTTTTACGGCGCTTTTAATTTCTCATAAAGCAGCAGTTAAAAGACTTTAGAGATTATGGAACTGCTTATTTTATGATCTAAGTATTGTAAAAACAATCTGCCTCAACCACTGCTGGAACCAGTTACATAGATGGGAAACACTTTTGTAGGAGCGAGAACAGCCCCCTTTTCTTTTTGCTTTTTCAGTCGCAATCTCCGAATCTGGGTTCTTACATTTGCTTCCCACTACCCTCTGAGGTACAGGAGATACGGAAAAAAAAAAAATACTATATATATACCAGCACCAGGAGGTCCAAAAAAGAGCAGAGCAGGGAACTGGGTTACAAGGCACGTAGCAATTACAAAAAGCACATTGCACGTACTGTGAAATCTTGGGTTACAGACGTATTCTGGACGACAGCAAACCCATTTTAAAAAGCAAATGCCTATGCTGAAAAAAGCATCACCTCCTCTGTTTACAGGTTCACAGAAATATTTGTGTTAGGGGTTTTCTTTTTCCCCTCTCCAGAGCTGTTTTTTCTCCTCTTTTCAAGTTGACTCGTTGGGCTGGAGCCAGAACTCACTCCTAAATTGAGACGTAATTAGACGTGTCCTACTGTGTCTTTCTGGGCAATTCATTTAACCTCTGCGCCTTATTTCACTTCAGGTTTAAATAAAGAGGTGAGAGAATCTCTCTTGACCGCATTAAAAAGAGCTATGTAAAGCCAAGCAACAAGAACAAGAGTTACAACTAATACCTGGCCAACAACAGACGTTTTAAGGTTGACTTTTGCCCTTCCCCGGGCGCCAGCCGTGCCATCCACGCACACACACCGTGGCAAAGCTGCACCAAAAGACTTTCCAACCTCTAACACACATCTTGGGAAACAGCTTTTTGCTAGGCAAAAAAAAAAAAAAGAGGGCATCCACCTCGACGGGCAGGGCCGGTGCCGTACGTCTCCTTGAGGGCTTTGTCCAGCCGGAGGCTCCGGCACCACGGTCTCACCCGGGGGATAATGCCACAGGAAAACAGGCATTCTCTCCTCACAGGCAACCCAATAAGATTTTTACAACCTTGCAGCTACACTCTCACATCAAAAAAGCTGCTGACGTACGAGGGACTATTCATACGACCAAAACATGCAAGATTTGGCTCTTAATGTTTATTTAATTTACGATTTCTCCCCAGCCCTCCGAAAGCTTTCCTTTTGAAGGTCATAAAATTAATAAACTGTATACTCAGTGCTTTGAACAGGCGAAACAAGCACATTTCTAGGGAGGGGGGGGGGATTTACAGCGCAGGCGAGGGGTCCCACCAGGACCTCGCGCGTCTCCCGAGCACCATCCGGGTTTGCGCCTACCTGGAGCCAAACCGTAGCAATGGTTCACGCAGCCATTCCCTTTCCATGCTGATGGGACGGCAACAAATTATTTATAAATCAAGGAAATATTTTATGAACCCACAAGTCTGGCGAATTAATTTACCGGTGTCTTGTTTTAAGCCTAAGCCACCGTCTTTTTCACCTCTACAATTGTTACCTATCGTGTACATAAACCCACTTTCTTGTAATGTGTGTTATACCTACTCTGATACAGAGCAAATCATCTGCACCACCTTCACACCACGCTTAATATACAACTAAGCCCTTTTATTAATTTGCCTCACCACTCTCTTAACCAGCTTATACCTTTGGCATTCACAAGAGACTTAAACAAAAGCCTCATAAACTCTGGGATCGAAACTCCGAAGCCCCATTCCCACATCACAGAACTCACTGAAAGTGCTCCAACCAGCCATAAAATCCCATTTTAATATGATAAGTACACGATAAAGCTGCCAAACTAGGTAAGGCTTGGGGGTCTGGGGAGAGGAAGAGGGCTGGAGGCAGAGACGTGAAGGCAAATACGCAACTGGTATAACAAGGCTGCGGAGATTCGCACCTGCGCTTTTGGGTAAAAGATAAAAAACCCCAAAAAAACCCCAAACAAAACCCTTGCAAACTGAAACATCTTTTCTGAATACACCATGCTGCTCTCGGGATTGGCTCTTCCTAAGCTTAAAATCTTGATGCATGGCTTCTCCAAAACAGAACTACAATTATTCCCGGTGTCAGCAAAGCCACCAGACAAACCCGCGGGGACGAGAGGACGCATTTTTGCAGGCGAAAAGGAAGAAAAAAGACTTTGTCTGGGTTTATGGTTCTGGGGGCTGACAGTGATGGATAGGGAGGTTACAGCACCGGCATCCGTCTCCATTCCCCTGCCCGCGACGGCACCTCGGGCCGGGGCTGGGGGGAGCGGGTCGCCTGCCCCGCTGCTCAGGTTGGCGTCACCTGCTCTTGAATGTCTGAGTGCTCCCGGTTTTGTCTCGCAAAACAATCGGAATTTAAGGAATCGTGCTTTTAAACCTGATATTAAATGTCATCCGTTTTACTTAGCATCGGGGGCTTTTAGGGAAGAGACGCTGCTTAGTGACCCACGTTACCGATGGGGCGGAAAACTGCAGGGTTACGAGTCTGTCTGCAGCCAAAACAAAAAGAAGGAAACTATTATTAATGACAAATGCTTCCTATTATTCTCAGCCACATCGCCTGTGCCTCTGCGGACACCGATTGGGAACGCAGCTGCTACCGGCGCAGCCCCGGCGCGCTGATGGGACACAAATTAGACAGCAAGAATTTAGGGCTGAAGGCGCTTCCGAAAGAAAAATGGGGCGTTGCTTGCGTTATGACACACGATATAGCGGCAAAATTTGGGTATGATTCATTAAGCAGGGGTCCTTCTCCCAGGCTATTCAGCTGAGTGCTGGAAATGGGCAAAAGGACATTAAAAAAGTACAATATACTCCCTCCAAACAGCAACAATCTTTCGCAGAAATAAATTTAATCTCACTATTGACGGGTGCAGCTGAACTACAACACTATCAGCAAAACCTTTTATAAAGGGTGAAAAAGTATCTTTTGACAGTCTTGGGCGCCAGATGATGATGAAATCAAACACAACTGGTTTCACTGAGTTATCAGAGACGGGAGAAGCAAACTCACTGCTCTTTAGGCTCCGATACCGCTTGCACTGAGCCCAGGGACTATTTTGCTGTGGGGTTTAATGGCAGCCACATTGGGCCAAAAAGCATTTCAGAAGATTCTGCAGGGAACAGGTTTATCATGATCTAAACAAGATACATCCCAATCTCCACGTCGACCAAGAAAGCCAGAAAGTGGGATATTTGGGGAAAAAAAACTTCCCCCCCAAATACTTCAGCAAAGATTTCATGAACTCTTTATCAACCCTATCAATCTCTGCGTTTTCCATAGCCATGGTCAACAATCCATCCCTGTATTAATCCCACTAATAAATCCCTCCCCTTCATAAGGGAGAGAGATTCCTGGGCAGAAGCGTGCTCGTCCTGCTTTAGCTTAATTATAAAAATAGGCAGAAAAAAAAGCATTTCGGCAGTTTTGCGCTACAATTTTTTAACTCTTCTATGGAGCAGCATAACGAGCAACTTGAGGGCGACCTTGGGATTTCCGAGCTAATTCAGGCGGAAGCCAGATGAACCAAAATGAGCAGGGTTGAGAGCAAAGCCACGGCGCTGGCACCACGATGCTCCCCGCGCACCTCTAAACAGATGTGGTGATTTTGTCACAAAACATCTCTTTTCCGTAACAGCGACTTTGCAAAAAAAGGGTTCGCTTTGAGAAAAAAATTCCCTGAGAAGACAAATAGCCGAGGTCAGGAGAGGACCAGAACTTCTTAAGAACATCAGTCAGTTATTGTTTTCAGAAACAATCATAAGTAAACTGACTTTCATCAGCCCTCCTCCTCTTCTCCCCCACTCTAATCCCTCCTATTTTTAAAATACTCCATCTCAAAAAGCAGGGATGGTCTGGAAAGCATCTAGGTGGCATTAAAGGGAAAAAGGAAGAGTAAAGCGCTTTGATCTCTCAGAATTTGCCGGGCTGCTTCTGTCCTGAAGACATTGCCAAGCCCCACCGCGGACGGCACCGGGGAGCAACGCAGGCGTTCCCCAGAAGCGCCCCTAGAGGCCCTGGCTCAGGCCCCCGCACACAAAGGAGACAGGGGAAAACGAGATGGTTTCGCATCTTACGTTCGCACTCCTCCACGTCCAGGTTGAACTGCTGCAAGGCGCCCAGCGTCAGCTGCCGCACTTCGGCTTCCAGCAGCAGCTGCATCAGCGAGGTGGAGAGGTGCTTGCACGCCGACATGCAAGCCGTCTGCGCCACCTTCCCCTGCAAGAGAGAAGGGAGACTCGTGAAGGCCATCGAGCACAGCACGCGAGAGGAACCTCCTGAGACCAGGACTCACCAGTCCGGCCTCCTTAAGGCGTCTCATCTGCTACGGGACCTTCACGTAGAGCTCAGTCTTGCGACCACCCTTTTTTTTTTTTTAAGGGAATCACCTCCTAGGACTCCCCACTGGTACTAGCAGGGTTAGACCTTGCTGGGCGCGGAGTGCCTGGGAGCAGCTCAAATCCAGGAGAACCTTGGAGTGTTTAGAGCTCTGAGCACCCCTCATTATCGTGTCCTAACGTGGGCAAGACAACATACCATATTTTATTCAACATCCTACACGGATCACCTGAAGTAAAGCTGTTGATAGGTCAAAATAGTGACGCTGACAACTCAAAACTCCAGCCTGCAACTAAACCAGCGTCTACGTACATTCCAAAACAGGAATTTCAAAATCCCTTTCCAACAGCAGAGGCTCATAGTTCAAAGTTTAGCCTTGGCTAGCAGGGAGCAAAGAGCCGGGGATCACTCCATCGTGACAATGGCGTCTCTATCACGTTGATGCTCCTCAGCCCACCTCCAGCACCTTCCAGATGTCAACGGGGACCGAGGAGAAGGGAACACCACGGCAAGTAGGCGACTGCTGAAGTCAGTTGTGTTTACACGGCTAGGACTGCTCCCCGGAGCTGGGTAGTGGGGAACATCCTCAAGCACCCGGACGCGTCCTGCGCCTCCTTGTACCACGAGGAACGTGGTTATCAACGCTTGCCTTCTCCTGAACCACCCCTAATTCATCATGATTAAACAGGGTGTCTACAGGGAGGAGGCCACGGCTGAGGCTGCTGTGCAGAAACTACTTAAATCCCTTGAAATGTTCATATCTATAACGAAAGTGTAAGTCATGAGTTTCGGCTATTAAGGGAATTAAGAACATTGTCAGTAAATATTTATTTTTAACCATTTTTTCTGAGCCACCACAGTTATGTTTCACTTCTGAGGAGCAACTGAGATCTCAGACTATGAATCATGTGAACGGTTCACAGCAAGGAGTCACCCTAGATAAGCCTTCCATTTTTCGATCAAGAAACATAAGCAAGGCAAGAGCAATCACGACAATGATTTAATTAGCATGCTCACATTTTTGAACTGTGGAATTTGAAAGAGCTGATTTTCAAATTATGGGCGAGGCCCCTGCATTGACAGGATCGAGCTGTCAGGTGGGAAGCCCAGGATGCCTCTCAGGACTTTGGATGTTCAAAGAAGAGTGGCATTAAGGAAAGGGGTGACGGTGGGGGTAGGGATGGGCTGTGGAACAGGAGAACAGGAGACAGGTGCTCAGAAAGCTCCATCTCCTGCGAAGGGCCATAAGCAGGTCACCAAGCTCTAGCACCCACACCTCAACCTGGCTAAAGCTTCATCTTCCAGGAGAGCCACCGTCAGAAGAGAGGGAAGTTGATGAGCACGGACGTGAAGAACTGAGATCCACTGTAAAGATCTACAGATTCTTGATCCTCTTGAGGTGCCACAAGGTGACAGAAGAGGAGAAGACCTTTCCAAGAGCAACACAGATGTCCCCACCCAGGTGCTGGCTGGCCTGTCCCGCGGAGGAACGATGCTCTGCCTCGTATGTGTCGGTCGTCCCGAGGACCAGGCTCAGGAGCAAGCAGGGAACACACTCTGCATTTAGCAAAGTGCTTCAGAAAATCCGAGTTGACTGACCCCAAGCACGGAAGGAAAACCAAAGCACCCATAAGGCCATTAAACAAACCCAGACCGTCTCGCACACACAACGCTCATAAAGCTGAGGTTTCTCTTATCCTCACTGAATTTATTTTGCATCACAACAGCAAGTCTCAAGGTTACAGGTGCCACACGCTCAGTGAACGAAAACCAAGCATCATTTAGGGCCGCTGAACATGTGGGGACATTTATTTTTCAACCTCTCCAAATTTCTCTCTCATTTCCAAATGCTGAAAAGATTTCCCCCACTCCCCAAGTATTGCTGTGCGCCATCCAAAATTTGTGGCTGGTAAGATTTGGGTAGGTAAGAAAGCACAAGGAAGCCATGGACCTGCTCGAGCGGGTCCAGAGGAGGGTCATGAAGATGCTGAGGGGCTGGAGCAGCTCCCTGTGAGGACAGGCTGGGAGAGTTGGGGGTGTTCAGCCTGGGGAAGAGAAGGCTCCGGGGAGACCTTAGAGCGGCTTCCAGTGCTGAAAGGGGCTGCAGGAGAGGTGGGGAGGGACTCTGGATCAGGGGGTGGTGACAGGACGAGGGGTGACGGTTTCACACTGCAAGAGGGGAGATGGAGATGAGATCTTGGGAAGAAATTCTTCCCTGGGAGGGCGGTGAGGCCCTGGCCCAGGCTGCCCAGAGCAGCTGGGGCTGCCCCCTCCCTGGCAGGGCTCAAGGCCAGGCTGGATGGGGCTGGGAGCGACCTGCTCTGGTGGGAGGTGTCCCTGCCCAGGGCAGGGAGTTGGGACTGAATCACCTTTGAAGGTCCCTTCCAACCCAAACCATGCTGTATTCCACAATAAGATCTGGGCAGGGAAGATTTGAGCACGTCTGCAACAGGTATGAAACCCAGAAAAATGGGGAAATGCTTTGGCACAAGAGCCCAGACTCACACAAACCCCCTGGCTGACGCTGCGCAGAACGACCTCCTGGTGCCTGCACGTGTAACCCCCCGATAATATTTCTGGATAATGGTGCTACCCTGAAAACAGCTTCAGCAGGAGATTATGTTTTCAAACGCACACAAAAGCCTTTAACACGCTTTCTTGAAAACAAGGAGTGGTTTAGGAGATCTCTCAGATTTTTACAAGCACTTTACAAATTGTATTTAAACTGGGATTAAAGCGAGGGGTTCACGTGGGGTTTCAGGCTAAGCATCACAAGTTTCATTACCGCGGCACGGAGAGATGACAAATGTTTGACGCATGTGCTGGGAAGTGTTTTTACCGGCTTTGCAAAGTTGTTTTGGATCTTCAGGCCACATTCATCTTCAGCGGGAGGGAAAAAAAAACATTTTTTATTTAAAAAAAAAAAAAAAAAAAAAGAGCAGACCCACGCTTTACGGGGCAGGGTACTTCATCTCCGCTGTTCACCGCCGTTCCCAGGCTCCGGGAGCGTTCATTACTCACCTCCAACAAACACCTTCAACTAAAATTAAGATGAAGCATGGCAACCATAAAGTTTAGCGGAGACCCAGGTTGGTTTTTGGTTGTTTTTTTTTCGCTTTTCATCATTTACTTGTGCCCTTCTGACACATTCGGTTATTTAAAACGCCGCTCGTGCCAATTCCTCATCCCCGACCGCAGTGGGAACCGCGCCGCTGCCCGACGGTGATTTTTCTTCATTACTTCCACAGACACTTGAGTTTTTGTTATAACTGAGGAGTTTTGATGTGTTATGGAGCAGGAGATCCGGGTGGAAGCAGAGGATGAGAAAGCAAAGCTCTGCAGCCCTGCCCCGGGACCCTCACCCGTGCTCGGCACGGGAGACAGGGCTCCTCACCCTTCTTGGAAGAGCATGAGAAAATCCCAACAAGTAGCTCGTGCCTGCACATCAGCCTGAGTCTGCACAGAGCGCTGCAACCCTTCGAGAAGCCCTGGAGACGCTCAACCCCAGGTGAAGGCAAAAGGAAAACCCTCAGGAAGGTTTTCTGCCCCATTTGACAACAAATTTAAGAGGAACAACCTTCTTGCACACCAAGAAAGGGTCAGATCAGCAGGGGTGGAGGTACCTAAAGGGTTACCTACGTCTGCAACAGCCACAACAAACAGGCCTGCCCCGGTGCATGCATTCCTCCGGCCAGCCACACTTGCCCGAAGAAAGAGTGAATGACAAGCGACACCGGGAGGGCGTGAAGAAAAGCAAATAATTGAGATGAAATGTCAAGTTAATAAGCCGAACGCGAGGAAGACGGGATGGAAAAAGTAATTTAATCGTCAGGGTTTGACAGCGCAACAACTCTGCCGAGCCTCCGCCGCGAAAGCAGCCTACATGTAAGCGGTACTTCAGGACACTCTTTGTGAGTATCTTCTACCGCGGCTCCGTGCGGAGATGGTGAAGGGGATCTCACCGACGAGCCGGGGAGCAGCTTCTGCCTCAGCCTTCCCTCCCCCTTCCTTTTACACACCGGCTTTGGCCAGGCCCAAAACCTTTCTCAGGTGCCCCACGTCTTTGAAAACTCTGAAGCCGAATCTTCTCGTGCCAGCTGAGAACCTGACCTTTCATTTCCACTATTCGTAAGGTTTAAACACCCCAAAAACATTCTGCGTTAAAAAAGTCTCGGTCTTTCATCTCAAGATTTAAGAACGTACAAATGCCCGACAGTTTATATCCCACATTAAGGGATGAAAGACAAAAGTATATACAGGTATTTTTTTCCCACCTTTTAAGCATTAATCTGTTTTTCCTTCTGTTTACTACTAAAGGGTTTGGAGTTGCCACAGGGGTTAAATCATTGTGCTAAATATCTGGCTAGAGAAAAGAAGGTACCACTAGGCAGGACCAGCATTTCACTCCCTGGGCACCAAGATTTAAAACCCTTCCAGAATTTATGTTTCTCCCTCTTATAAATAAGACTGAACCCAGCCTTATAAATAAAACTGAACCTAACCTTGTAAATACGACTGAACCTAACCCTTTTCTGCCTCACCCCTACGCTCAGCGCAACAGATGCCCACTTACAGCAGCTCGTTCTAAGATCACCGATGGCTCACCAACATCAATTTTAGACTATTTCCCCAGAAATACACTGTAATATCTGCTTGATAAGCAGCTGCTGTTGACAGGAGAAAAACCAGCGCCAGGCCACTGATATATCACTGCTAATAAGCTGCTGCTGCAAGTGAAGCAGGTTGTTTGTATTCACACTTGGGATGGTTCGGGCCGCACGCTGGCAGGTATCAAGTACGTCCTCGTAAGACAATGTGCCCATCTGGGTTCTCCGGCACTTATTTACGATGGAGGTTCACTTCACAGTGTTATTTTTTTCCCCCCTCTGTTCATTTTCCAGCTTTCCTGGGAGGAAGAGCCCCCACTCGCCCCAGGGCACCCGCCCAGCACACCGACACGCCGAGCCGAGCCCGTGACGGACGTGTTTTCCACCAGCCTCACCCCCCCTCCCGAAATCACTACCCGCACCACCCACGGCAGCGGTGTCGGGACATGCGCCTCGGCACGGAGACGGAGCAGGACGGCTCCGAGATGTCAACCCTCGACGTCGCTGCTCCTAGAAAACGCCGTGGTTCAGAGGAGCCGCCGCGCTCGGCTGGGATGGCTCAGACCTCGCGCTAATTACCCTGATGATTTCTGCAAGCGCGTGGCGGAACCGGCGGCACTCCCAAAGGCTCTCCTCGTGCCAGCGCCCCAAGAAATCGCAGGGTTATGTCCTGATTCTCCTCCCCAGCGCGGCTCCAAACCAGCTCGGTCCCTGCCTGTGTTTCAGAAACGCTTTACCTGCCTGCACGCTGTGGTCCCTCCAGCTCAGGAGCAACTTATCTAAAAGGCAAGATGCGATTTGGAGAGAAAGGCAAAGGAGAAGGAATGCAACCACGGCCTGAGCTGTCTGCAGAGAAGAGGACCAAAAAAACCCACTTTAAAGTCACCAATAGCTCATTTACCAACTCCACAGAAAACCAAAGAGCTTAAAATCTCATGAAGCAATTCCAAGAACACCCCCACAGCATCGCTCGTTCATTCAAGTCCTTTGCAAACCTCATGAAGAACGAACTGGATTCGCACTGGGGAGAACAGGGGTCAGGGGTGAAAGCTGACAAATCTCAGCGGCCAAGATGCCCAAGCGCCTGCTCGGCCACCCCCACCAAGCTCCACCTTGGTCCAGCATTCAGTGAAACAAAGCGACCCGGAGCGTATTATCAAAGGAAAAGCCACGTGGTTTTGTTTTGAGGCTCCAATCAGTTTACAGCCGTACTTCTGGCAACGAATCCCTCTGTCCATGGCCTTTGATGCAACCTCTTTCCAGCTGGGGTCTGCAGTTGGGGTTTCCATGACACGTCTCAAGGCGACGCTGCCCTCCCTGTCCCACCAAGGCTTCCTCTGGGCACACGGGTAGGACATCTAGAGAGGTTCCTTATTGGCCATGCCAACCAGTGAAAGGGCAGAGCCAAACCGCTGAAGCTCTCCCACAGATCCAACCAAGGGGCATCTACCCCAGCACATGGCCGCGGGGGCTACTCCCCACGGACCCCACCGAGTCAATCACACTTCAGGAGTAAGCCACGAAATCATCTCTTTTCATCTGTATTTCATCCTCGGGCAGCAGATGGAAGCCTCCGGGCTCCCAGGAGGACAGGCAGCCACCACGGGGAAGGGTCAGCACGGAGGCTACAGAGCCGGCACTGCTCACGGTAGCGCGTTTGTTTGAAAAGAGCAAATATGTTAACAATTAGGGAAAGGAAACGCTGAAAGGCTGCCTTGTTAATTAAGGGACTTGCTATCAAAGGACTCATTAAAAGCTACTGAAACGGAATGGTTGTTAAAATAAATACCCATTAATCTTAACGCGCAATCAGGAATACGCTGCCACTACCCACCTCGCGGCGGGGGGGGGGGGAGAGGGGGCTCCTCAGCATACACCTACCGCTGCCAGAGCCGCGGCGGTGGCCACCAAGCAGAGGCTCCCAGAAGAGCCCCGAGCAGGTTGTCCAAAGGACCTCATCCCACCGCCCTGCAGGAGCACCTCTGCCTTCCTTGGGGAGGAACCTGCCGGTGCCTCCTGCTTTTCGCTCAGCCAAAACCTGGGTGCCATGAGGCCACTGAAATGCAAACGAAAGTCCTGTGGTTGCACCGAGAACGCTTCCACCAACTCCCCGAGGAATCAATGCAGCTTTTTCACAAAAAGCAAAGCCCGACAGGTTTCAAACGGTCACAGCGCCTCCGAGCATTTTTAATTTTTTACCACCAACAGAATTTCTTTTTAATGTGCAACAAGCGTCGGGGCTGATGCGATCTCGACGCGCAAGTCCGTGGGCTTCATACAACAGAAAAGTGGGCCAAACAACTGGAATTCCTCAATATGGAATGTCCACTTTTCCACAAAGACCACAAGTCGCCCCAATGATTTCGACACTGAATTTGCTGACTTTCCCAACTCACAACGCAATACTGGTGGAATGTTTTGCACAAGATGGAAACACGATGCTGTAATAACGAGTAACTGTTCGGTGGCATAAACCCCAGAATAATCCCAGTGGATACTTTCTGTGCAGGCACAGATGAAGACTTCAGACCCTGCAGACCCCCAGTCATGATCTCCTCCTGCCCCAGACACCTCTGGACTGTCTGTCCTTGCTGCCCGCAGCACTGAAGCCCCAAATCTCACTAAACCGTGAGCAAAATCAGTAAATCAGCTCTGCTAACTCTCGAGAGGAAAGTTTCCTGGCTTGCCCGTGCCACCCTGATTTGCCAGGTTCTTAACACCACCCTGATGCGTTTTTAAATTATTTTTTAATTGCCTTTTTCTTTAAAAAACAATTGTCCTGCCATCACTGAAGATGGCAAAAAAAAACCCCAAACCATTACCCAGATACATTAACACATCCCAAAGAGTGAAAACAAATGTGCAATGGGTACTCTGGCCGTTTTAAGAAGTTTACTTAAAAACCAAACCTCTCATTAATTGCCCAGAAATCTATTTTCAGTTTTGACCAAGCGGTTTTGTGGGGGTGTTTGGTTGGGGTTGGGTTTTTTTTTAATCCTTTTCTTTGTTTTGGTTTAGTAGTTTGGGTTTTTTTTTTTAAAAATCCGTGCATCACCGCTCAGTACCTTGCGAATAAAAGTGAACGTATCCAGGACAAAGAGGACCAGGAGCAACAAATGAGAGCCCTAAGCAAAACGGACGGTCAAGAAGACCTCCCCGCGTGGACCAAGGCTGCAGGCTGGTATGTCAACACCACCCCAAACAGGCTGGTCTCCAAAGACGCCCCCGCTGAAGGCAGGATCTCAGCTGGCATCGATGACCAGCTTGGCCACACCAGCCTCTACGGGTGCATCTCTGAGGGCGCAGAGAGGCAACGGCACAGGGAGCGCGATCCGAAACGAAAGCTTGTAAATACAGACCCACACAGGATGGGATCACACGGAGCCAGTGGAGGGAGAAGGGGCAAGGGAGCCTCCTGAACTGATGTTCCTTTGTTAGTGGCCTTGGAGAACTGAGGAGTTTGAGGGAAAAGTGGAGAAAGCACCTGCCCCGGTGTTTAAAAGACAGAGCATGCTGCTCTAGAGAACCGCAGGATACCGCAGCTAAACCAAGCCCAGATTAAGGCACGAGAAGGGAAGCAACCGTACGGAGTTACCGCGCAACAGCACGAGCGTCAAACCACGGGAACAATCCAGATTAGCAAACAGAGAAGTTCTTTTTTCTAAGAAGTTTTATGTTTAATATAAAAGGAGAATCAACGCAGTGTCTTTGTCCAGGAGATGATTAGCCTCATTAAGCGCGACCCAGTCAGACAACACATCCCAGAAAATCAAACCCATCCCTGAGAGCCTCAGAGCAGGCATCAAGACAGCAACTCTGAATTAGTTAACTGTATCTACCTGGCTTTGCAGCACCCTTATTAAGAAGAAGAAATCACTTTTTCCTCCCCCAGTTGTTTGTGTTATGGAAAGAGGACGAAAGCAGACTGGTTCCTGGTTTCCAGCAGGGAATGTGCTGTGGGCTGAGCCCTGCCACTTTGCATTGGACGTGACCCACGTGGGACGTGAGAGGTGACTGATGTGGGAACGGTCGCTCACTGCTTTCCGCCGCTGTCAAGCTCTGCATTTGATGTCTGGCTCCGTGAAGCCATCCCAGGAGCTACACCCTGAAGGCAGCGCGCCGATGTACGGGCTTGGAAAAAGGCAACTGGCACCGAGCTACACGCTGACGTTCACGGGGGTTTGAAATTTGCCACGGAAAGGAAGAAACCTTCCGGCCAACCAGAGAAGGTGGGGGATCAGCAACGTTTGTGGGCGAGGGCTCCTGAGCACAGAGCAACGCCTGTTGGGGGAAGGGACGCTCCCCAGCCTCGGACCCCCGTCAGGTCGTCATATTACCTGACGGTTACAAGGCGGAAGGTTTCCTGGCGCCCAGCCTTAGGGAAGGAGAAGCAATGACTGCACACACGTTTGAGGAAGGTATTTCTGATTCCATGCCCAGCTGGGACCCATTGGAACAGTCAACGGCATCGCCTTCATGTCAACAGCCTCCCTTCCAAGAGCGGCAAAACCCATCCTGCGGCTCGCAGGGAACGGGACAGGCATCTGTGCCCTGGTTCACCCGGAATAAGAAGAGCAGGATCTGCCACGCCAGCAGCGACCCGATGAACAACGCTTTCTGGTTGAGGAGGAAGACCAATGCTCCGTGCAGGAGGAATTGCAGGCGTTGCTCCCCTCCCCTCTACACCTGATCACTTGGGCTGGGAGCAGGGCAGGTCGTAGTCGTTTATGGAAGAAGCTTCGGAGCCATTAGCAAAACACCAGATTTAAACACAATCATCACCACCGTGTCGTAGCCTTTTCCCAGTGAAACTGGGATTTTGGTCTTCTGATGACTTTGACCACCCCTGTCATGCAATAGCTTGGTTCAAGAGACACCACTGAAATATCTCAGGCAGGTTCACCATAGCAGACCTAGGAAGAGCGACACCTTAAAGCAGCGCCAACACAACTTCAAGTGAAATTTGTCTCGTGCAAAGGCCCACTCACCTGAAAAGCTGAGGAGCGAAAAGAGCAGTTGCTCCAGCCAACCTGGAAGGCCACCATCCTCGGCCTGAAGTGGGATCGCTTTCAAACTCACGCGAAAGCTGAGCGCGAGCCCATGTTTAAGTGGCTGTCTTCCAGAGGTATGTAAAAAAATCGACGGGGTGTCATTTTCAGAAGTAAACATTTACCACTTACATTCTATTTTGAGCATTAAAGGGAAAACAGGCTGTCACAGATACGGCAGCAAGACAAACACATGGCAAAGCTGAACGCCCAACAGAAGCTGAGAAGCAACCAGACAAATAAAAAAGAAACAGGGGGAAAAAAAAAAGCAAATACAGCAATTATCCTCACCACACAAAAAATAAACCAGCCAGTTGCGCCGGCCACGGCAGCCCAATACAAACCCCTCACTTTCCAATAAAAGAGGAAAAACCGTAACGGTTTGGCTGCGTCGAAGATGCCCAAGGTCAACAGCTGGAGGCTATTTTGGCTGAAGCTGGTGGGAGACTCGAGGCTCTCGTAGGGAGCAGCACAGCAGAAATCACACCGCGGGGGATGGTCACAACCAGCTCCCACAGACAGATCGGAAAGTGCTTGGCTTTTTTTTTTTTTTCCCATAATGTTATTTTATTGTGATTTTCGCTTGGTGTTGGGTTTTTGGCTCTTCTGTGAAGTAACCGGCTCCACGGCAAGGTTTTTCCTACGTGGGCACCAAGGGCTCCGGGCACTACGAACCGGGTCTCTTACAAGCAGGAGCGAAGACACCCAACAACAAAAGCACAACTCAAGGATTTGGTAACCAGGATATAGAAGGATCTGGGATAAGAGCATGCACAGGAACACAAGATTTTTCCCTCGCTTTGACTGCGCTGTCAAAAGTCAACAAGCAACATCTCCTTTTTTTTTTCCTTAAAGAGGAAAATAAATAAATAGAAGGAAGGGCAGGGGGTGGAGAAGGGAAGTACCTCGGGACACAGCTGTTAGGACTGAGCACGGGCAGTTTCTTTGAAGCCATACAGAGGCGCGAGCACACCCCACACCCCCCCCACACCCCCCGGGCAGAGCTCTTCTGTAGAAGCTCAGCCGTTCGCAGCAATGCTGGGAAGCTGCTGGGTTTTTTCTTGTCCATATGCACATATGCAAAAAAAAAAAAAAAACACAAACCAAAAAACCCCAGGAAATCGAGGATTCCAAGATCTACGTCTTTTTCCTTGCACACCATCCAAACGCATGGCAGGATATTTTTAATTATCCGCTTTTTAAAAGTCTAGAGCGTGGAAACAGTTGTGAGCAGAGCCTGGACTGGGGCATCCAGCTGCTGCCTGGTCTCCTGAGACGCTTCAGAGGGACCTTCACACCGCACACGGGCGGGAAAGCGCTCCTGCCCGTCCAGGTTAGGCCTATGACAGCATTAGGCTTCGAGGAACACTAGGAATTACACGCTTTGTCCTGGTTAGCCACTTGATTTAACGCTCACGAATCACACAACCACCTGATCCTGGCTCTCCCACCAGGCTGGAGGTTCAGCCCGTGGCGTCAAACTCCCGTTCCAAATCTGCTGCCTTCCACTTCCTTCACACGACCCTCTTTTTTACACAATAAAAGATAAAAACGCCCCATCTACCTGCTCTCCAAACACTCCGTGCTGCCACGAGCTGCACTGCAAAGGCCTCCACCGCCTTGTTGGTGCTGAGAAACGGCACCACGAGATGGGGAGGTGCAGGGCCCAGGAGGGAAGCAGCCACCAAAACCCACGCAAAACCCAAAATCCATGGGCAGAGCACCTCACGACAGCTCAAACCACTTCTCCTTCCCCCAGAAGGTATCTCCACAGCGTGCCTCAACACTCCCGGCCTGGCAGCAGAAGGGAACCCTAAACGGAATTGTACAAACCTGGAGCGCTTGACTTGCCACGGTGGCAGTTGGGCAGCCTCTTCCCAGCCCTAAATTGTTATTTTTTGACACTTCAATGAGTCTCAGAGCAAACACGAGCAGCAGACCAACACAGGGCAGTGCTGTAGACTCACTGCAACCCCAGGGAGAGGACGGCGACCCGTGGACCTGCTGGGTGGGCTTGGACAAGGCACACGGGCTGGACGCTCCCCAATTTCCTTCTCCTCCCCCGCTCACCACTTGGGTCTCCACAAAGATCATTCACCTCTGAAAAAGACACCAAGACCCTGCAACAAGAGGCGTCAAGGAAAAAAACACGGCGCTCCAACAGCGGAGGCATCTCAGCCTGCAAAGGAATTAAACCCATAAATAACCTGCATTTAACGAGGCTCTACACGGACACCAGAAGCATGAAGCAGCCCTAATCGTTCTCGGTCCTGTCTGTGCCTCCTCACCCCGGAGCGAGGCTCTCGCCCGGCCCCTGTGCCCACGGGCTGCGACTTTCCGAGTTACTTGACGCAAACCAGAGCCGTGGCCCGACCGTGATCGGAGCGTGCGGATCCACCACTGGAACGAACGAGGCAAAAAAAAAAGGACCAAAAAACAAATGACATATTTCATCCTCCTCTTTTGTGGCTTTTATTTTCTTTTGTATTCGCTTTGGGAATAACATTCTTTCCATTGGGAAGAGCCTGATTTTCCATTAAATACAAAGCAGCTGCCATTTTGGAAACAAAAAGTTGATTAAATACAGACTTTTTTTTTATTTTTTCCCTAACGTACAAAGAGCTAGGACCACGCTTCTTTCTGCTGATTTATCAGGGCAAAGCATCTGCCAGTTATGGCAGCAGGAAGACTCAGAGCGAACGGAATTGCTTCAGCTTGGCTATATAATTTTATAATGATAATTCGATGTCATAAATAAAAGGGGAAAGATCTCGAGGCTTGGAGCACAGCACGCTGCACGCATCCTCACGGCAGAGCCCTCTGGCACGCTGACACTGAGGGTTTCTCACCCTTTGCACACACAGGGATGCCCCCGATTCCCCGTTTACGCAGATCTCTGCTTGCCGAGATGCCGAAGGAAGGGCCGGCATGTCACCGTGACGTACGGCCGCCTGTTGGAAACGCAACTCTTGCATGACTTAAGGCCCAGATGTTGAACAGACTGGAAAAAAGGATGAGCTCAAAACAAAAAAAAACCCCACCAAACCCCAAACCCCACCAACTCACTCCATTTCCACTCCATGAGCCATCAACGCCCAATTTGGGAGATTTTTTTTTTCTTTTTCCCCAAGCAGAGCTGATGACCGAGTGTCCAACACAGGCGGCGTTCGAAACTTCAAGTCGTTGTCTATTTTACCAAAATCTAAATCTTCCATTAAATTTCTGGTTTCAATGTTGAGATGTTATAGTTGAAAAACCGAGAGACGAAAAAGATGGATGCTGAAAGCTGTAGAAATTACCGTTACCTTGTTTTCTAGTTAACCCGTTGGGTTCTCCTTATTTATTGCCCTTCATGAAGCACCATGAAGACAGACCACGGCGACCACAAGAAATCTGTAAGGATCTGCTCTTCTAAATGTTTTTCTTGCCCTCTCTTGGTATTACACCTAACCTAGGCTGCGAGATCCAGCGAGAATATTATCTCTGTGTAAAGACACCCCCCCCGTGACGGTCACGAAAGGACGCGACCTTAACTGCAGCCACTTCACGCCAACCGCACTCAACCACGCTCACGCAGCTACCGGCTCCGAATGATGGGCACGAGCTCCCAGCGCTTCTCCGTGCCACCTCAACTCAAGCGAGCTCTGCACAGGGACCCCGAAGGACACGGCACTTGAGGACACTGCCCATCGCGTGGGCTCCTCTAGGGCAGGGGGGGGTCTCCTTCTGTGGGGAGGTTAAGGAAGATAGCGGGGGGCAGATGTGGCGTCCACCGACGTTCCTTGGCACGTTCGCAACTTAAGAAGAGCCTTACAAAATTTCAGGTTGCCAGTGGATGAAAAAAGAGGAACGCATAAAATTGCAAAGTCTGTTGTTTTGCTCAAATTCGAGCCTAAAGGAAAAAAAAAAAACAACAACCCAACAAACCATATTTTAACTTCTGTTAGGGTTTTTGGAAGGTACACGCTGGGGCTCTGGTGCAGGAGGCAGCAGGCACGTTTGAATTCCTTACTCTGAGGATGGATTTCCGGCTGCCAAATTCCCCGTACTGCACACTGGATTTTTGGTGTACGTACGTGCACGCAAAAGTAAGCACAAAACAGCTTTATAAATCTCAGTTTGTAAAATACAAATCAAAGCCAAACATGCCAAGGTGACTACACAAAGGGAAGCCATACCTAGGGAAGCGTGCACACCCTGGTTTAAAGGATTTATGGGACTGGGCATTTTAGCTTCAGTTAATTTTCCAAGTGCTGAAAGCAGACAAGAAACCATGTAATTACAAGATAACTTGGCTTACCCAGATTTGAGTTAACTAGCGCTCCCGGGTTAATCAGAGGTCAGCCTTCTCCCCAGCCAGCAGAGCTAAATCCACCGTATTTGAATGCTTTACTCTTGCTTTAAAGCGCCCATTAGTTCTTGCTTCGACCCCTTCATTTTGGGAAGTATTTGGGATTTTGGAGACACTTGAGAAGAGCAGGAAAGTAAAGCGCAGCCACCAGACCACACAGCCACCCAGGCGCTGCTCCAGTCACCAGCCCATCCCCTCCCGCCCAAGGCACCCTCGTTTTAAGGGCAGTTTGCCCAACCTTCAGGGCACGCGGGTCCGAGCAATCCCCCAAGAGACTCGGATCATCTCTGGAGAGCAGAGGAAGCCCCCAGAGGGACGGTACAGGGAGGACTGTGGATGCTGCCCATGCCCTGTCCGTGTCTGCATCCAAGGCAACTCGCTTTTTGTAACGTGTGTCTGTATCTGCAACACCAAGAAACTTCCAGGATTAGCCACAACTACTTCCCACCGGACGTTTTAAACTCCGTCACAATTACTCCTTTGTCCTGCTCTCTGGTGCAATCAGACTTTTATTTTTCAATCTCGTTTAGACAGACAGATTAGTGATTTATTTCCACCAATTAACACAAACTACCTAGAGAACAGAAAATTAGAAGGGTTAAAAGGAAAATTAGAATCCGTTGCAGTTAAAAACAAAACCAACTAAGAGCAGGCTAGCAAAGTCCCACCATATAAAGGGATTACTCCATTCCTGACCCTTTCCAGGGGACCGCCAGGTATTATTTTTCATTGATTTACCTTAATGAAACTAATGCACCCCTCTCCATAGGAAGCTGACTCCATAGCTGTCTAGGCACTGGATTCAATTAAAGAAATAAATACATCTGGCTTCTAAACAGTTGAAAGTCTTGCCAAGCCAGAGGCAACCCCGGTTTCTGCATCTGTCTCTCCCAGGGTACGCCCTAAGGACACCGCGTAGGACGGGCGACATTCAACACCGCTCCTGGAAACCCGCGGCCGCGGGGGGATGCCCGAAGCATCCCTGCCTGCTCCCGCGGCCCTGCCAGCAACCGAGCCGCGGCTTTGATGGGAGCTGGCCTCAAATTGCTTTAACAAGGCTCTTTCTTTCCAGAAGCTGGCGTTGATTTGAGACCTCGATGTTGACTTAGAAACCCCCCAGGTGCCCGGAGCCTGCAAATACTCAAGGCTTAGCTACGCTCAGTTTCCAGGAAAAGGGGTACAAGCATCCAACCGCGGCACGGAATATCAATACTACCATGGCAGCTCGGCATTAAAATGAAGAGCAGGGATTAAAGGTGGAAAAGCAGAAGCTGGGGTAGAGGCTACATCTCCGCGCCGGCCGCGTCTCCCACCGCACAACCGCGTCGAGCAGGGCTGCGCCGACACAGAAACGAGGCACGCTTTGCTCGCACGTGCCTTGGCTTGCAGACATGGGAACAGAGGAAACAAGGTAGCCTGAGAGCACTTTGTTTGCCATCTATCCATGGAAATGCCGCAGCTTTTTTTCTCCCGCACGTGAAACAAGCAGAAATGACAACAATTAGAGGGGTTCGTTGAACCAGAAGGCAGGTCCGAAAGGTCTCCTTCGTTTTCTTTGGGCTCATTGCCTAATCCAAACAGGGAGGATAGTGAACGTCAGGAACCCACACGATTTTCTGGATAAAATACTATTCTCCCACTCTAGCCGGAGGGAAGGCTTAGAGGCCTGAGCCCCGGGTCGGAGCACTTAGACCAGGAGGAACGTCAGGCTGAAATCCCCAGGGGGGATTTGTCTGAACAAAACACAGGGAGCGAGGGGGGATTTTACAAAGGTCTTTTCTCTTTCAAGCAGAGGCTGAAGATCCCATCATGCTTTCCCTAATAACAGGCATTTCCCCTAATTCCCCGCACATCCAGGGATGCACGGGGGATAAAAGGAGCCAGTTAAACGCGACATGCTCTAAAAGCAACCATTTAGCAACAGCATGCTTGTGAGCGACCTGCCTGGAAGGAAACCCCTTCCCTTGGTCTCTTATTTATCCTGTTGATTTAAACTTCTAGTCAAGCTTTTCCTTTCCGACACTAAAGACCTTTTCTGGTTCAACTCGCCCTCTAACATCTGAGGTGCAAGCAGAGCAGACCAAACGCGCACGACACGCAGTCTTGTACTCACCGACATTGTAGAGTGGACATCTACATCCCCCTACAGAGGACAACACAGGGAGTTTAAAGTCAAATGCAGAAGACAGCAAAGCAACAGCGAGAAAGGCAGAGAGGTACACATCGGTCATCGCCCGTAGGCGCCTGCAACCCATCCACGCTCCAGCCGAGGCACCGGCTGGTTGGCAGAGTAATTAGTATTAAAAAGAGCAAAATACGGGTTGTTCCTTGAACCTGGTCTAAGGAGGATGAGGAGGAACTCAAAGTACCACAAGACCATTTTTACTGCTATTAAAGACGCTCTGCAGGTCAACATCCACGTGCCTCAGCTCTCCCACCTGTCGGATGGAGGCGACGGATGCCAAACCCCAGCAAGTGACACCGGGGATCGGCTCCGGCGAAACTTGCTCAGCTCTTCTGAGGGCAAGGGGACATTAGCTAAGCACAGACAGGACTCGTGCAAATCTAGAGGAGGTGTCTCTGGCGCTCATATGATGCTTTCCTGACAGTGATTTTCCACTTGGGTCCCTCCCAACGTGGCCAAGGCTGCGGTCGGTGCAAAGTTCAAGGCATTTTACTTCCACGCACAGTGTCTTGCCTTTTTAAATATTACAGAGGGATCTGGCTTTTTAAATAAAAACGCAGGTAATCGTTCCCTTTAAAAGGAAAACAAACACTTCCAAAGCTCTTTCTACCACAGCAAGAGCTGCCGGGGCTGGCGTATTTATTTGCAACTGGGAAGAGATGCCAATACGGTGAATCAGGCAAAAAGGTTGCAGGAGGCAGAGCGGCCGCGGCGTTCGCGCAGCTCCAGCTGAAATCTGTGCCTGCCATCTGGCAAAAATAAGCACAGAAGGCGGGGGGGAAACAGAAAAAAACCCACCAAACCACCACCTCCAACCCAAAACCCCCTCTTGCAGGGAGTTCACGCTGAACTGCTCAAGACGACAGAGGTTACGAGTTTGTTCGATCGCTGAAAGATTGCTTCCCCTTCCCGGGTCAGCATCACCTCTTGACCTGCCCTGATTACCTTCCAAAGGAGGTTATCAAGATACAAGACTAACAGAGGATTAAAGGAAACTTAAAATAAAAACAAAACACCCCCCCCCCCTTCCCCCAACTTTGCTCCCCTCCCCCAAGAAAACATCCTTGCTTTGTTAACCTGACAGTTCACCGTAGGTGTTGACACAACCCTCCATCTTTGAGAAGCTTAATGTCAACAAATCAGTGTGTTTGGAGTAGCCCTGTCAATGCGATTTACATTAACTTGTCTAACAAGAAATAAAAACAACAATCAGCCATCAAAGACAAAAGGCTTTTTCAGTCATTCTTTTAAAAGTATTACGCTGGAAATGTTAATTTTTAAGGCCATGGCCCTTTACTTGCTGAAAACCAGAAACCACCTTTTTTTTTTTTTTCCTAAAATACTTTTTTTTTTTTCCCCCAAAGTATTTTTTTTTTCTTAAAAAAATAAAAAGTATTTTCTTTTAAAGGAGGCCCAAGCATCCCGTGTTAATAAGCTCAGCGGCAGCAGTAACCGACTCTCCCTGGCTAACGCAGGAAGAGGGCAGCCTTGAAGCCAAATGTTAATTGTGCTTTGATTTCCACCAGCGGGTTATTTGCTTTGAGCCATTTTGGGCACTTAGCGGAGCATTTTCGAATTGTGGCTCTCAACCACCATGAAAATTTCACCCAGCACTGGTATGGCCCAAAACCCCGTTCGCTTCACCACGAACCTTCCCTCCCCGCCGGCACACGCTGTACCCACCACCGCGCCTGTCGCAGACGGGGAGGGGCTCCGCGTCCCGAAGCAAAGCTGCGGAAAGCAAATCGATTCCAGGGGTTCCTCACATCGAGCTGTTTCCACCACCTCCCATAATGTCGACCCTGATGCTCTAAAGGAAAAATCAGGGATTGCAATCCCTGCTTGAACACCGGAGAAATTGGAGACTCTTTAGGCCACTCTATGGGCCAGGACTAGCTTTGGTCTGGGTTATTCTTCCTGCTTGAGCAGGGGGGTTGGACCAAATGACCTGCTTGCCCAGAAAGGTGGTAGAAGCCCCATCCCTGGAAACATTCAAGGTCAAGTTGGACGGGGCTCTGAGCAACCTGATCTAGTTGGAGATGTCCCTGCTCACTGTAGGGGGGTCAGCCTGGATGATCGTCAAAGGTCTCTTCCAACCTGAACCATTCCACGAGTCTATGGCCTCCAGAGGTCAATCCACCTCAACCATTCCGCGATTCCCCCCAGTAAAAACAGGAAAAATCCAACCTCAGGTATCCCAAAAGGGAAACGCAAAACCTAATGCCCAAATCTTGGCTCAGAGTTGCCTTTCAGCTTGCTCAGCTTCTCGGCTCCTCTTCACCCCCCCCCCCCCCCTCCGAAACGTTGACTTGAGTCAACCGGACCCCTCCAAGGCCACTTGATCTGCCTCGCGGCAAGCCGGAGCCTTGACCCCAGCAAGGTTTCCTGCAGACGGGCAGCTCCATCCGAGACAATGGGATTACTCACACCCGTCACGTTAAGGAGGCGCCTGCATTTTTGCAGGCTCAGGACTTTCGGCTCCATTCTATTACAGGACAGAGCTTTTTGTTGGGGTAATTTCAGCACGGTAACTGCCGACATGCCCAGGCTGAGTTTCTTTGATCAGCAGGTGAAGGTTTTTCTTGGTGTAATTGCTGTTGTGACAAAAGGCAGGTGAGTAGCTCAGCTCCTGCCACTTAGTCATCTCCTGAGACTGCCACTCTTTCCTTCCAAAAAACCTGCTGCCAGTTCCAATACCAGGAGGAAGCTTTTCACTTTTTAAAAATTGGGTGAATTCAACATGAAGGTCCCTGATTATCAGCTCTGGAAGACGGGAGCGTTTCCAATAGCAAAGGACACGAGAACAGCAAGGGACAGTGTTGCACGGAGTCCATGGCTGCCCCCTCCCTGGCAGGGCTCAAGGCCAGGCTGGATGGGGCTGGGAGCGACCTGCTCCGGTGGGAGGTGTCCCTGCCCGTGGCAGGGGGGTTGGAACTGGATGGTCTTGAAGGTCCCTTCCAGCCCAAACCATGCCGTGATTCTATGAATGAGAAAATGTTCCAAAGATGCCCCTCCAAGGAGGGTGCACAGTCACTTGTTTTTCTTCATGAGCTACTGGCAGGGTGGAAATCCTGGATTTCAGAGCCGGGCCAGGCTGTAAGCTCACTTCAAACAGGGCAGCAGCTCCTCTGAGATCACACACTACAGCGCGCATGATTTGGGCTGGATTCAGATCAGCTCTATCTTGCCCCTGGCAATGCTGCAACACCCTCTTTTAGTTGTAATTCACCCTTTTTGGAGATAGTTCCTTTCCCCCTCGAACCCTTCTCACTCTTTCCTTTCACAAATGAAGCTCATCCCACGTTTTTGGTGCTTTCACAAACGTCTCTGTCATTTTTCTGCATTGCTTTAGGCAGACGTGGGCTTCTACATGCTTTGTCTGCCACGTTTCACTTAGCAAAGTGCAGAAATTTCATCGTGTTCCTAAACAAGCCATTGGAAAAAGGCCCTTGAGCCCTACAAGAACGAACCAGCAGAGACACCAAAGGAGCTGGGTGCCTTTTAGATGTAGGCTGATTCTTCCTGACTTGCTCTCACCCACCACTGCCTTGCAAGGGTACGCAGGGACCCATCAGCAATGTGACAGCACCTTCATAGCACTCCTCTAAAGGAAGAAACTTCAATATATACCAAAAAAATCCCAGACCTACATCTCCTACAACCCATTGAACCCAAACTACAGCTTCCCAAAATCAGATGGAAGCAGCTGGTGGACTCTCCTCCCCTACCTCACAAGGCTGTCGGGAGGATCAGTGCTGCGCAATGCTTTGACGATAAGGTGCTGCACGGGTGCTGGTTAACAGCACCAGCACGTTAGCCGGCACCATGGCAAGCTGCAGGCAGCCTTCTTCTCAGCTGAGTCCTTTCTAATCCAGTTCTGGAAGAGAAAAGGCTGCTTCAATCTGTCTCCATCCTTTTTAGACCAATTAGCTGCCCCTCCCAGTCTCCAAAACAATTTTTACTCACTCAAGAAGGAAACATTAATATTTAAGGAAGATAAATCACTCCAGGTCCATCTCATAAATCATTGTGGGCATCTCTCCCCATCCTCATCTCTCCTGCCAGCCGTGCTTCACGCTCTGGTGCAGAGACCAATCTCCCTGTCAAATTCCCTTACTTGCTTGTGTAAGTACTCCCAGTATGATTTGTGGACGTGGTCTGCAGGTGACAAACCACCCCTGTGCAGCCACATCTCCCTTTTTAAGGAGAAATCCAGCAGTTGAGGAATCCAACCACCTCCAAGCACCTCCAGACTCCAGAGGGCACCGGCCCCACACCTCCTTGCATGGCCACCAGCCACGCCGCTCAGCGCTGCCAACGGGGGGGGACGTTTTAGCCATAAACCCGGCCTGAACAAGAAGGTGGCTGAAAGCCCTTCCGACCTCTCCCCACAGGAGGCAACGCTCTATTTAGCAGTCTGTTCCAGTGACAATGGAGCCAAGAAAGCACCTTCTCCTCAACAATACCTCCAGATAACAGAGAATCGGGAAAGCCACTTCCATTCCTCTTTTGGTGGCTTCTCCATCCACAGCAAACCAGTCCTCATTTCCATCCTGCTACCAAATCTTCCCGCTGTGACACAGAAGGCCACAGACACGAGCCATGCAGAAGGCTGCACAGTTTTGGGGCTCTAACACCTCCTAAACCAGCTCTGGAGGGCTTGCACATCCTTCCAGTAGAGCAATCACAGCCGCATAAACAAGGAGAATGGAGCGAAGGAAACGGCCATTGTGTGTTATTTGTCTTTTCTTCCTGTTTATATCCGAGCTCATGAAAGAAGCCCAGTGCGTGCCCATGTACTACAATCCTGGGCACCCAGTAACAACAAATAAATAACAGTCCAGGAAAGAAGAAAGATCTGAAATTGCTTTTAGGACATGTATAGCGTTCAGTGGATTTGCTATTTCGAAATACCTGCTGACTGAAGGTACTCTTCAGTATATATATAACCATACAGCTCAGAACGAATGTTATTTAAAGGGGAAAAAAGCTGTTTGAGCAAAAACCAAACTCCCTGATGATTATATTTTGCCTATTCCACGGGACACTACTCAGCCAACTGCAAAAACCAACATGAAATACATTTTTTGATCGCAGTAACAGCATAAACACAGGCATATTTCAGACAGCAGAGAAAAGAAAGAAACATATGCTGCCTTCCAACAGAGCACTGTTTTGATGTAAGGCATCCAGTGACTTGACAAACATTTGGAAATGTATCTGCAGTTCAAATAATAGACACCCTTATACTGGGATCTTCCATTACGCTGAAAGTTAACACAGCTAAATATAGGTGGCTAGTGAGTTATGATCCTGCTTCTTCATGGTGGCCTGTGATATTTCCCCTGTTCACGTGTAAGCAGACTTGCAAATACTGGGGGAGACTCTCGCTGAAGCCCAACTTCTGGTAACATGGGAAATACTTGCTTTGAAAACAGATTTGTAAGACTTGACAGCTCAAGGCCCCATTTCCATCACACTCCATAAAGCTTGAGCAACCATCAGACACCCGTGTGCTCCCCAGACCGAAAAAGAAAGTAAACTGGTGGAGGTGGCTTACCGGGAGGTGGGTGAACACAGCAAACGTGCTGCGTAGAAAGCCAATGAGATCTACAAGGTAGTCGCTGGCCTTGCTGCCCGGCTCCATGGCCATCCAGTCGTAGTCCGCCAGCTGCAAGAACTGGTCTATCTTCTGGTTCAGGTTAGTGTAAATCTCCTCCTCAGCAGCATGGCGGGCGTCCTGGGAAACAGGACAACGTCACTTGGGCTGGAGTCGCCCTACCGCAAGTCTACCCAAGTAACAGGACGTCAGATTGACCCAAACCTTCGCCCTGAAGGTAGCACAGGACAAAGCGGCAACTCTGCAGCTGCTACAGCCTCGCGTTGGCTCAGACTGGTGGGACACGTGCCACTAGGTCACTGGTAGGCAAGAACAAGCTGGTGTCTGCCTCTGGTGCAACCCAGGGGGCTAACCTTGTGCAGGATGGCAGAGAGTGAGATGGGAGAGGAACGTCCTGCACGGAAAAAGGCTGAGACCCACCAAACTGCGGGCAGGTACGGGGTGCAGGAGGGACACCCTGCCAGAATAAGGGTAGGAAGACTCACCCTTAGGCCAAACAGGTCGATAATGCCAGAAGGAACAACAAACGGAATTCCCTGGGGACGAGGGCCCTTAGTCTCTCGCTGAGTTATCCCACGGGCAAACCTCACCTAACCGATTCCCTCCCGCTGCTCAAGTCCTCGGCGCTGTTCCCATCTCCTGCTCTCCAGCCAGGGGATGCAACTCAGACACCCCACGGTTGAGCTGATTATGGCCTTAACATTGCATAAAAAGTATCTGGGTAGACACTCCTGGGTTATGATTTAAAGACTGAAAGACTGGGAAGTCCAGCAGTTTCTGCCAGCCCTGATTTTTAGGCGATAATGCTAAAAGGAGTGGAAAGATACAGAAACATTACGTTTTGAAAATCTATTCTCCTCTTGGGTGAAAGAGGAGAGCTTGGGTTCACGGCCAGACGTGTGTAACACCGTACGGCGCTCAAACAGCAAAATGAAAATTCATTTAAAAAAAAAAAATAATAATCAGGCTTTTGTTTAAAAGCTGCTTAATCCTTTAGATAATAAGTGCTGCAGTCACAGCCTGTAAATTAGGGCTACAAAGGCTCACGATCTAGACAGAAGTAGTGCTCCGAAGGACAAACCCAAGAGCCAGTCTGATGGTGCAAGCGTCCCAGATATGACAAAACTACCTTTCAGCTCAGCTCAGCCCCCTGCATTCACACATCCACACCCACACGCCCCTGGAAAGCAGAGACTCTCCAACCACACACCAACAGCGGAGGTGGATCTCCCAGCCTCCTCACCTTGAAGGTTGTGGTCCCGTAGAGTTTCGTAGTGTGGACAGTTTCTGGAAGTACATTAGTGATATTGGTTATGAATTCCTCTAGGAACTTGCAGGATTTCTCCAAATGGGTCGTATTTATAATAATCTGTACGAGCTGCAAAGGCAAAAAAAGGCGTTCAATCGTCGCGCTCCTGAAGCCAGGGACGTGCCAGGTTAATGGATGGCAATTTCTAAGAACTTCTGGCAAGAAAAGCTGACACTGTACAAACATACTACGCTTTGCTACACGCTCAAAGGCTCGCCTCCTTTAATAACACCAGAAACTTAAATAAAAGTCAATTTGGGGGGAAAAGCATTTCCCATGACAGCCACTAATACCACAAAAGATTATTTTTTTTTAGTGACCTTCCTACATTCAGCTGTCAGTCAGTGCTCATTTCAGCACAGTTCAAATACAACAGGCTTACAAAAAAAACGCCATGTCAAATCACAAGTCCTCTGTCTGCTAATGAACCCTAAATAACCCACATCTTGAGTGACACCGAACAACAGCGTGCTAAGGTATCGAACAAAGAAACCACAAGGCTTTACTCTTCTGAGGGAAGGTTTTACTCTTCTGAGGGTGGTGTGGGTGGACAGCAGGCCTCGCCCTGGTACCTTTTGGGTTATCAGACCCACCATTACCCGGGTCTTAACGGCGTCTTCTCAGCTGCCTGCCCGTGGCACTATCACAGGACGTTAAAGGCAACTACAGAGTAAAATCCTCTGCTGAAGTCACTCAGCCCAAACACTCACAATCCAGAGCACAACAGTCCCGGCTTCCACTTTAGGATCACTGCCTTGGAAGCATCGCTAATTCCTCAAGCAGACACCTCCTTTCTGAGCGGGCTGCCGTGACTACTTTCCCAGTGCAACATAAGCTGTGACAAAACCTTCCCAAATTAGCTCAGACATCATGCCAAAACAGTTCTCCTGCAGACAGAAGGCACTATGATGCTCCGGATTGATAGAATTTAATTGCCGGAGCACGGTGCGGCAGTCCGCAGCCACCTCCTCTAACGAAATGGTTTGGAAACCCTCGCAAATCTCCCGAATGAGATGGACCCATCAGCAATTTGAGTGCTGCAGGCACAGGCACAGTGAAGGAACACTACAAAGATTACAGTGCCCAGCCCCTGCTAGTGCCAGATGACATGAGAAAGGGCAACGGTCACAGTTTGGGAAGTTCAGCCTGGATATTAGGAAGGAAAAGAGTCATTAGGGAGGCAGTGCAGAACCGGAACAGGATGCCCCGAGAAGCTGCGAGACTTCTGTTTTGGAGAAATTAAAAGTCAGGTTGAGAAAGCCACAGCTGACACGATCCAAGTGAGCAATGATCCCACTTCCAGTGGGAGGTCAGGCTAGATACCTCCAGAGGTCTTTTCCAGCCAACACTTCTTTGATTTCAAGCAGGTTTTTGTTTTTAAGAACTCAAATTATGAACTAATTGAACTCCTCTTGTTTGGTACTTGGTCTGTGAAACCTATTGCACAGGGAACTAGGAGAGCTTCTCATTTCTGAATTCCTTGGATTACTTTTGTTCTCAATTCTTGCCTTCAAACAAGCCTCTCATGTGCATTTCCCCATGTCAGATAGCCCTGACAACATGATCGTGATGCATTTTCCTATAGCTTCAAGTTAATTAAACATTAGATATTTCCAACTGTGTGAAATTCCTCCTAAACCTCTTCTCTGATCATCACAACTTACTGCTCCAGATCAGCTGCCAAACTTGAAGGCCCTGACTGCTTTGATTCTCTTCCACCGCTTGCTACGAGATTTCCTGCTCCCTCTCTGGCTCCTTCAAGTTCTGATCTTCCTCTGACTTCCGAGGGGTAACACTTTCTCATTGGGGTCAGACCTTCTCGTTGGGTTAAGACCTTCTCGTTGGGGTATTCAAATGAAAAAACCAGCAGCATCTTTTCCCTCTCTTTTGCTAAGGGATGTCAGGGTTATCCAAAACACCAGGACTACTTGGAGCAGACTTGGTAACAAACTTCAACACCCACTGCTAAGAGGCAGCCCCAAAAAACAGCAATGAAAAATAAGTTCAAGAGGGTAACAGACCAGGGAGGTTGGTACGTGGCCTTGTATTACCTTGTTCACTGCTTGGAAAACGACACCGGAGAGCCCAAAATGGACGGTGTTGCTTTGTGCAAAAATTGAATCTGGGAAGTGAGAGCTATGCGAGGTACTTAAATATCTTCTGCAATCACCTCTGACACCAGGACTGTGCTTGTATACGATCTGGGCTCTTCAAGAGGCCCTTTAGTTCTTATGCTTCACACAGTCACACCACTGTCTTGTCTGAAGAGGGACGGATTTGAGAAACTCAGAACAACACTGCGTGCTTCCATTTGGACAAATGGGTCAATCATTACACAAAGGAAAGAGGCAGGAGGTGACAAAGATGCTCAAAGTAGTTTTTATTCAAGCAAATCAGAAAAAAAAAACGGTGGCAGAGAGAGATAGTTGTACCTTGGTAAGCGGTAAGGAACAAGAGGGTGAAAATAAGAGATTCAGAGATGAAGAGCAGTCCTTGGACATGCTACACCTTCGGTTTAACTCCAGTCTGCCACGCCGGCTTTCCTCGCAAGAACGCTCTTCAGCTCCAAAGCACACGAAGAAGCCGCTCTCAGCCCAAAGAAAGGCATCACCCTCGCTCGAGGTGGAAGACGCCAAGGAACACCTACACGGTCTAAACTGGGCAAAAGCGGCTGAGGGGACTGTCGCGCTGAGTTTGCTCCCGCCACACTCAGTCACGCTGTGGGAACGTTCCCAACAGCAGCACAAAGATCACTGGGGGGGGATGGATGGTGCTGGGATAACCTTGCATTCCTCTTTGTGCAGGGAGGCTTGGGAGGAGCGGGAGGGAAGAGGAATTTGCCCCCAGGGAGCAGAGAGATTCCAGACGGAGAGGTAAAGGGCTGAGGAAGCATCGTGTGTAAATACACACCGCTGTAAATGCACCCAACTCCCCAAAACTCACCCCCATGGGGTATTTACAGTGTCCAGAGAACAGGACACGTTTCCATGGGACAGTCAGTTAAACAACTGCAGCTCTATCAGTATCTACTCAGTTAATAACAGCACACAGAGGTCCCATGAAGGGATCCAAACCCCCCAGGTACCACACGCGTTCCCAAACAGCCGCCATTGACACGCACGACGCTTCTCCGAAATCTGACTTTGTGCACAAAAAAGCACCAATTGCGAAAAAAGCAAATGCCAATATTGAGTTTATGCTGCAGCGATGGGCTGAAACCGCCTCGGACATCACCTGCAGATGGGGACCCTGCCCCGGCCTCTCGTAGCTACCACTTGGCTCTTCTCCAGCACTCCTTGAAGTCCTCTTACCCCCGACTTTAATTCAGATCTATAACACTGCAAATTCCAGAGAGGGGCAATTCTAACAGCAACAGCAAAAAAGCTTCCACTTTCCTGCAGCATGAAGTGTTTCTTTCTTTGTACAGCAACGCCGTGTGGTTCCACTATCGTTTTCCAACCTAATCTTTTACAATAACGCTCCAAACCAGCATCTCTAAAGGTGCCCTAAAGAGCCCCCAGGGACCAAGCCCCCTTCTGTCACCCTGCCCTGGAAAGGGGTCTCCTCGAAGCCGCGTCCTACCTCCGTCAGCCCGACGTTTTTCCTCTTGATGACGTTCTGTAAACAGTTGCTCAGCGTTCGGGTCAGCAGCAGATTTGTAGATTTTCTAATCATATCATCGACTTCGGTGGAGCTGGGAAGTAGAATTTAAAGAGAGATTTGCAAAATGCTCCGTGAAAGGAAAACCACCCGGAGCCCTCATCACCCAGTCTCCTTCCCAACCCTCTTTTGCCTTATCCATGATCATCCGGGCACCGCTTACAGGCGCTGACATACTAATATATCCCAAAATACCAACAAATTAGGCCTTTTTGTGCATGTGTTGGTAAGGAAGGGGGACTAAACCCATATCCCTGAGCCTCTCTTCTCCCAGGGGCTGGTCCAGCACGGGTGAGAGCTGCCCACAGCACCAACACTGACCCCTGCAGCCAAGCCACTGCCCTGCACACCACGCTGGTGTCTTGCACGTCCACGACACAAGGAGAAAGGGATCAAAAGACCTGCAATAGCGGGAAAAACACAAACCAAACCCTCAAAATACACCCCCCTCCAATGCTCTCGTGGCTCTTTCTTTAACCAAATCAGACTGGCAGCTCTCGCAACGCGTTGTTCGTGTCCTTTGCCAGACGGTTGCAACCGCAGCGTTGCTGAAGTCTGGGGGGGTTGGCTTTCTGCCGAGGCGCTGCTGCCCCTCCGACGTGCACAGCAGCAAAGTGCAACCTCTCCTTTCTGAAGGAGGTTTGGGAAACCCACCCCGACACGGGCTCCTTTGATCTGTCGTTGGCCCTGCATTAGCCCTGACACCACGGGGCTTCATCTCTGGCAGCGCAGTGACAGGCAGCTGCGGGCTGAGAGGAGTTAATAACTTTAAAGGCTCCCGGTAAATCAAGCCCGTGACCTTTTGCTCCTTCTCCTGTTTTACCTGACAAATGGGCCAGATTACAAAGCAGGGATGGACATCAGAAGCAAAAGCAAACCTTGCAGTTAGCCCAGTGCCGGCGTGCAAGGCAGGAGACGTTGGGGTGCTGCTATTGGGGTGCCTGCTGGTGCGGGGATGGGCGCTGCCAGCCCTTGTCCAGCTCACGAATTTCTGTGCCTATTTACTGAGCCAAGCCCTGGTGCATCGGTGCCTGATGCTCGGGAAAGCAAGACTGAACCTTCTCCAACAGCAACCCTGTGGCCGCAGCAGCCTCCTGGACCCGCTCATCCTCCCCGAGCACCGTGCATCCTTCAGTCAACTCAATTTTTGAAGTGATTCAGGACCTGCCTTGTGCTGCTGCATGAGAATGGCACTGAAACCCCTCGAATTCCCAGGAGAAGCGCCAAATATTGTTCCCCGCTCGCATCTCTGAGCGGAGTCACGCTCCTACTTCCGTGAGACCAAGAAAGCCGTGTCTTGCTGCAGCTTTCCCAAGGAACAGCCCAGCTGCACAGCTCCCCGTACGCCCAGCGGCTGCTCGCCACGCTGCGCTCCCCAACAGGTTTCTCTAATATTTCCTTTTCCCTGATGTCTGGAAGTCTGCTTTTCCGACCTACGCGCCTGCCAAGGGCTGACCACTGTCTCCTTCCCAGTTGGACACAAGCGGAGCAGGGCCAGCAACTCGGCAGGACCCAGCTCCCGATAATTTAAATTCAATGTCATCAGCCAAAGGCTCAGTGTGGGTCTCTTCCAGATCACCCCCGCTGATCCCTGTGAGTTTATTTTCCTCCTGCTTAGCAGGGAAGTGCATCCTGTGCCAGCGACGATCAGGGCTAGCCCGCTTCACGTCCCACATGGACCCTTCGGCTTCTTCTCGCAGGGTTTTCATGGGAGGTCCAAGGTGATGCATTTGGGTTTTTGACAGTGTGGAACGGACATCAAAACGTGGGGGGAGAAGATGCCAGCCACTGAATCTTCCTGGTCTTTATACTACGGGTAGGGCTCTCAAATAAAGTTTTACTTAAAGATAAGCACCAAAAAACCCCCCAAACCCACCATGCACACACCCCCCAGGTCCCCCATCATCCCCCAGGAAGAACCAGATTGTCCCCAGTCCTCTCCACCAGACAATAGCGTGGTTAAATATAGCAAGTACAATAAAATCTAACCCTGTGACGATCTACAGACGGTAAAAGAGACACCCGAGGAGATTTAAAGCAAAGGGGTGGTACAAAGGGACCCCACGACACTGGGGGCAGCTGCCTGCTGCTGCCGGAGCGGCATGGGAACTGGGGAAGGGGGCTGGGGAGCGAAAAGGGCTGGACCCACGCTCAGAGGGGGGGAAAGAAAAAATTGCATCGGGAACAACCCATACACAAAGCTCTATCTTTGTACAAGCATCGTGGCCCTTTCGGGATTTTCCCTGGGAAACCCTGAAATGCGAAATATAGGGAGTCACAGAGCCCGTCCCCAAGGGTGGTGGAGGTGCACAACAGCCGAGGTTGGAAGCGGAGCTGGTGGCTGGAGCTTCCAGCATCTGCTGGAACAGATGAAAACATGGGGGTCTGGACACGATGTCAGCCTTTCTCACGAAACCAACGTGGCAATCACGTAGGTTGCGCTGGAAAAGCTTGCTTTTTTTTTAATTCAAACGCCAACCTGTCATCGGGGCGTCGAAATTAAACCAGCCAGTTACCGTCTGGCAGCGTGTACGCCCCGAGACAGTCCCGCTCTTGGCAGGAGCCCGACGCCGCAGCCAGCGCTGATGACACGAGGCTGCCGCAGCACCAAAAGCTTTGTAAATCGCGGGTTTGCTTTAATCACTTGCTTCAGCTGCAGGAACATCTCAACCATGATACCCTCCAAGGCATAAACAAGTGGTGCTTAAGAACATTGCTGAGCACCTTCCGTGCTGCTTCTGCTTCTTCAAAGTGCTTCTAACCGAGTTTTCTCTGCCTAAAAGCACCATTTCCAAAGGTTTCCTATTCTCATCTTGTTTGTTGGCTGCCTAAGCTAGAAAATCAGGCTGTAACTTCAGTTACACGGTGGGTCAAGCTGCCTGGTAACCCCTGGTTGAGTTCCACCAGAGCAAAAGGATCTGTGATATCTCCCACAAGGCCCACACACTGAGTTAAGGAAAAAAAAAGGAAGCATTCCTTGGGTGAAAAAAGAGCAGGATTAGACCAGGTGCTGGATTGCTCTCTCCCAGATTTTCCTTGGTTCAACAGAAGAGGTGCAGGTGGCAACCAGAGCCAGGGGCATCGGCCGTTGCCTTGCCCAGCACCCTCCCAGCTGAAACGATGAAGCAAGTAGCAGCTCACACCGACAGCCCAGATCCCATGGCCAGACCAGCGGGGCCAGTTAGCAAAGAGTAATGGTACCAGTCAGTTGCATGATGCCAACTCTTGACTGTGAAGTAAAGGTTGGACCTTGGCTCAACAGAAAGGCTCAGTTCTCAACATGAAGAAGAAAACAAAAACACCAAATGAACAACATTTGTCATGTGGGCTGCTCGCTACACATGTCTGATGCCAATTTGATCTACCAGCTTCAAACTGGTACAAGCTGGTAGTGCTGTGGTGGTTACTACACCTACACGCTTGGTCCACAACCACAGCCCGCTAGTAACACCGAAACAGCAACGTGGGCTATCAAAGAAACTACGTGTACCTCCTCTCTCCTAAAGCTGACTTCCAAAGGTCCTACCTGATTGAGTTATTCAAGCCTCTGCTTTTTCATTTTTATTTTATTTTGAGCAACTTTACCGATTTCAATTATTTTCAGCACTTTAAGAATTGTATCCCAAATTCCTTCAGGATTGGTGCTTTGTTTGGAAAATCCCCAAACTGAACAATCCAAATCCTGGTAGATTACAGCCGACATCTCATCCTTCCACCCCCTGTTTTTCTGAAGATATTCCCTATCTTTCAAATGGGAAGTTCCACTGGAACCGGCGGAAATCCTCCAGCAAGTGGATACTTTCAAAGACATCTCCTGGATGAACTCAAATACAGGCTTTTTAACAAAGGCAGAACTGCTGAAAACATAAAAGGAGGTTTTCCTTCTCCTAATCAAATTAACAGAGCCACACAAAAGAAAAATGCAAGCCCTGTAAACGCACACTAAGCTCCAAGTTTGCTTCAAACACTTTAAAAGCAAAGTAACTTTCACAAGCCTATCAACATAAAGGAGAACGCTCCTGTCCAACAAATACAAGGAGTCAGCTTAAAAAAATAATGAGGAAAAAACCATGAGCTACATTTTCTGACATCGGCTCTGCTCTTCAGGAAAAGACCGCAGAGCATTTAAGCGAACTGTCTGGGTTAATGACAGCTGATGTCCCGTATCCCATAGCAGTAGTCATGACCTTCAGGCCTCCCGTGACTGACAGGCTGACCCCAGTCACTCCAGGGTGCAAGGTAAATGACAACCAAAGAAGAAAAAGAAAGAGAAGAGAAAGAAAACTTGCTGCCGGCTTTGTAGCCAAGCTTCCTAATAAAACCTAATTCAAGCTGTCAGGGTGAAATGAAGAAAGTGTCAACAGGGGTTTTCAGAGAAATATTCCAAATGTTTGGCTAGAAAAGCCAGGAGCCGGGCTCCCTTCCCCCAGCCCAACACCGCTCCTCAAAAAGGGCTGGAAAATCCAATGTCGAAAGGAATTTTAATAACGTGTCCAGGGGGACCCCTGAGGAGGGACCCAAGGGGACACTTTTCTTCCCTTCCCTGACAAACCCAATCACCTCCGTAATGGTGAAGAGCACAAAACTCGGGAGGGAAGTGCCAGCGGAGGGGTTCGGTGAAACCAGCATCCGTGTGAAATAGGACCATCCTGTCGGCTTTCGAAACCGAGAGGTTTAATGGTGACCCGCAGGTTAAGAGCCCTGGGAGCCACCAAAGAGAACAACCTGCCACCAGTGAAAGGCTGAGATTAAACGGGGGGGGGTGAGAAACATCCTGTGCTTCCACGCCAACCCATGAGCTACCGCGTCCTCTAGCAGAAGACGGAGAGAACGCGCCCCTCCAAATTGCTACCCCTTGCACAAAGGAAGAGAATTAAAACCCTGAAGAGCTTTGTGTAGGCACTGAAACATCTGGTGAGTCCCCAGAACGCTGCCCTCGTGTCACGTCAGCCACGTCCACCGCGAGGCCGCGGCCAGGATGTGAAGCTGCCAAGGGAGGTGAAACCCCACACGCTGCCCGACCCCTCGCCAGTGCGGTGCTGTGAAGAGAGGAGAAAAACGACCCCTCCTCCTTCCAGTAAAAATCTCGTTATTCATTGAAACACCTCTACCAAGTTGAGGACATCACTGGGTGCAAAAAGAAAGCACCAACTTGTAGTTTCTGGCCAATACAGTTGTTTCCCAGTCTCACACATATACATACGGGCAAAACCGGCATCAAGGCACCTTGGGGTGGAGAAGGGAGGAGTATTTTGGAGGCTTTAAAAAAAAAAATAAATCAGATTCTTTGTATGCAAACTCCCATGGGAAACGAGAACAGCAAAACCCCTAAACCAGCAGCTGAAACTCGTCAACACACATTAAATCCAAACCTCAAGAGTTTTCCTGCCCACGCGCTCCTTGAGGGACAGTCCGGGGAGGCCACACGGAGACTGTAAGTGTTACACCAGGCACTGACCCAATGACAGGTGGACACCACGATCCTTCTCGAGACAACCAGACTCGTCTAGTTGGTACAACTGACTCAGAAACACCTCAGAGGAAACGGCTCCCTCACTTTGTATTCAGTGAGCGCAGTCCTGAGCTATCTGTCCCTCCATGAGGCAGCTCTTTTCGAAGACTTGGCCAGCCCTTTGCACGTGATGAATGCCACCGCTCCGAGGAGACCCCCAGCCACCTCCAGCCTGGACAGGATATATCCAAGCACTTGAGCAGCATGAAGGGCTCAGGAAGAGAATTCCTACTGTAAACCTGTTGAGATCTTTCAGTGCAGACCAAACCTCCGTATTACAACCATTAGCACACTCATCCCCTACCTCAGATGAAGGTCTTCTGAAAACTTCAGGCAGGCGTAGATGAATTCCTTAATCTGATTGTAAACTTTAGGCACAAACTCAGAAAAGGGGAACTTCTTTGGAAACGGTTGCTGTAAAATACAGGAGAGAATTCAAGTCGAAGAGCAGATATTTGCCAGGGGTGACGACCGCTTCCCAGCAACACGTTCCAGGCAGTTAAAATTAATTCTAGTATTTAGCTACGGCCAGCAATGAACCAACAAGCCAGCATCTATGGTATATTATATAAACATTTCAGCCAAGGGAAAGCCCAGATAATCACTCACAAATGGCACACGGGTGCGTAAGGGATTTGGAGTCTCACACAGGCTGGAAGGAAACTTGCAGCTAGGAGGGAGCAAGCAGCACAACTGGACCCCTATTCCCTCTCCCAACTCCCCATCTCAGATGAAAAAAGCCCACTGGAGAGCTCCTTGGCTTTCATCTCCCACCGTGCACAAGGTGTTTCCCTTGGTCACCTCCCACAGCGGCTGCCCAAAGCGAGCACTTGCTCACACCACCAAAAGCCAAGAGGAAACAGATGTCCTACACCAACTTTTTCCAACCAGCTTTTACCCGTAGCGCACACACGGCTGGGAGGTGCAGAGCGTAACGGGAAGAAGCTGGACCCCACGATACCATTCTGGGGGGGGAAGGACACAGACTCTCTGAAATCTAAACACTTGGCTTGGATCGAAAACCCTCCCAGCCCTAATTAAGTTCACCAGGCTCGGAGCTCACCGGCTGCCAGATGTGGAGCAGAAGGCCAAGCAGGCTTTTAAGGGACACTGGGCTAGGTCAAATTTGGCTACACTTGGGTTTTGCAAGCACACACTTCTAGCAAAGCCAAGATACACCACTTGGCTCAGCTCTTTGTTTTTTAAATAGGAGATTAAAACCAATAAAGGTCAATAACATAGTTCAGAAACTGGGAATAAAATGCCAGTTGGAAGCAGGTATTTCTGCTCTCTTGCCTGCTGCAAGCACTGTTCAGCTGCGATGGCACACTCATGATCCGAAAACAAAACCGACGAGATATTGCTACACGCGCTCTCCTCATCCGCACCAGGAGAAATGCATCACATGGAAAACATACTTGTTCTTTCCCCTTGTTTTAGTTTTGTTGTTGTTGTTGTTGATCTGGTTTGGGGTTTGGGTGAGGTGGGGGTTTTTTTGACGTTTTCATTGGCAGTTCTCAAAGCCACTAACAAGGGCGTGGGTTTTCCCTGCACCACCAGACACGCTGTCCCACCGTCCTCATTTCAAGATTTACCTTTTCAAGTTCTGCATCCTGGAACGGGAACTGTCCAACTATTTTCTTATAAACTTCTTCATTTGTCACTGGGATGGGACTGTAGTTATCAGAATCAAGTATATTTCTGAGAAAAGAAAAGTTAGAAAGACAACTCTGCCATGACAGACCAACCAGAACTTTGCAGATTTACTGATCGGTCGGGAAGCTCTTAAGAAGTAGGTGCCAGTCTAAGATGTGATCCCATGGGCCTAAACTTCTCCCCAGGTTTGTGACTGCTGAAATCATCTTTGCTGCAGCCAAACCCCACGATCTTGCCCAGTTCCCTGCCTTCACCCTGTGTAAAGCCACAACCAGAGCTTAATGGGGATTTTAGTCCAGACTGGAGCTTCAGCAGCAGCCCCTGGCAAAGCCCAGGTGACCTTCAGTCCTGTCTGACTCAGGGAAGTTGGATGCTGAGCTGCCAGGGCATTGACAATTCTCCAGCACCTCTTCCCAATGCCCCATGCTCTGAGACAACTCAATCCTCCTGGGATGCCCTGGAGGACAATCACGGGATGAGCTGGTGGCTCCAGAGCACAGCATGGGACCCTGGGTAATAGACCATGCCCTCCCTGCAGGCAACTGCTCACCTCACGGACAGCCTAGAGCAGCAGCACAGGGATGTGCCACCGACGTCCCCAGAGGCACGCAGCTCAGTGCTGGAGTGAGGGCACAGTAACGCTGCTGCACCACCAGATCTTTGCACCCCTTCCATCTACCAATTGTCAGTGTGAGCTCCATAACGAAGCCATAACCAGACCCCTCTGGGATGTAAAACCTCCGGGCGACACCAATTTATCGCACAGATCTCACCACACACAACATAAGAAAGACACGGAGCTGCTCGAGCAGATCCAGAGGAGGCCACAAAGATGCTCAGGGGCCGGAGCAGCTCCCTGTGAGGACAGGCTGGGAGAGTTGGGGGTGTTCAGCCTGGAGAAGAGAAGGCTCCGGGGAGACCTTAGAGCGGCTTCCAGTGCTGAAAGGGGCTGCAGGAGAGGTGGGGAGGGACTCTGGATCAGGGGGTGGTGACAGGACGAGGGGTAACGGTTTCACACTGCAAGAGGGGAGATTGAGATGAGATCTTGGGAAGAAATTCTTCCCTGGGAGGGCGGTGAGGCCCTGGCCCAGGCTGCCCAGAGCAGCTGGGGCTGCCCCCTCCCTGGCAGGGCTCAAGGCCAGGCTGGATGGGGCTGGGAGCGACCTGCTCTGGTGGGAGGTGTCCCTGCCCAGGGCAGGGGGTGGAACTGGGTGAGCTTTGAAGGTCCCTTCCAACCCAAACCATGCTGTGATTCTACGATCCTCACAACTCTATTTAAACTGGCACTCTCTGGGCAAGCAGACCCCAGGCTAAAGCTTACTGTTGCCCAAAATTTAAATTATGAGCTTGCTACTAATTTCTCAAAAGATTTTAATTATGGGCCAAAACCACCCTGTAAGGCACACCTTAGGAGTTCGCTTAAAGAGCTTCTTACCGGAAAACTCCTGACCATTTCTTTAGCAGGGTTTCACTATACTGGTCCTGGATCTCCAACAGCATGTCAAAGAGCTGGTTCACTGGGAAGCCGTATCCCTGCGGCGGGGTGGGGGAAGAAAGCAACGTCAGGTAAGAACGAGTCACCAACAGGCAGCTGGAGATTATTTTTTCTATTTAATAGGGAGCACGTGGGCAAATTCTCCCCTACCACCACCACAGAGGTGAGCGGTGCTGGTGGAGGGATTTAGGCGGTGATTTACCGAGGTGGTAGGACCAGGGGCTATTAAAGGCTGGGCAAGGTGAGGGTAGGAGGCTTGGGCAGGGTGGCCAAGGCTTGTTCCTTGCCCACGGGCTGGCCACCCCACGCACAGAGCAAACCACGCTGTCCACTGGGCCCCTCAATCCATGCACTGGCAAAAAAGCAGCAGGGCCACCACAGCAAGCCCACACCGGCCACTGAACCCCCTTGACGGGCACCCTCTGCCAGCAGCCCAACCGCTGAGCCGTCGCCCCCAGCCACGTACCTGGAGTGTATCTGCAAAGAGGACGATGAGGTTCTTCAAGTCTAACACCAGGCTTGGGTCCGAGCAGTAGGACTGTAAAGAAAGGGGGAAATTAAAACCTGGTTTTAACTGCAGCATGCGGGAAAAATCTTGCCCTCAGCCCTCCTGCGTTATCACTTGAGCGATAATAAACACAGAGGCACGCCGTACAGCCTTAGGACCAGCAGCTTTCATCCTACAGCCCACGCCCTAACGCTGTACAGGGCAAGGGAAGGCACGCTGATAAGGGTGTCTGTCCTCGTAACACACTGCTCTTGAGGCTCTCGGTGATGAATAAGGATTTCGGTTGCTCTAGAGATACCTGAAGTGTCTCTAAGATTACCCAGGAGCTGCCGGAGAAGCGAGAGGAGACGAAGCAAATCAGCGCGCTGTCACGCCAAGACGCCAGCAGCGCCTCTCATCGAATATTTAGGGTGTTGTGTCTGACGGTAATGAAGCATCGCAGCGAGGCATCCCCGAGCCCCGCGCGAAGGCTGCATGGCTAAGTGGTTCAGGCTGAGAAAAAACATGCTGCATGCCTCTACTTCAGCAACATTAATGGGCAGAGCTACAACACAAGTATTTACTGCGGGTCAGGACCCTGCTCAAAACCCTGAAGGCACAATTCGGTGTAAGGACAGCGCTGACTGTCCTCCCCAGAGCCACCCCGTGTTACCCACAGGCTTTGTGTGCTCTCTGGACACAGCAGACGACTGCCCTAGGCTGAAATACGTAAAGTTTCAGACAGATTCTTCCCAAATATAGAATCAGCGATCATAAGCTGGAAAGAGAAACAGATTTAAAGCTCACTGGAAACGCAAGGAGGAACGACTCCATTAATCAACGTGAAAGACTGGAAGAGACACATTTTCCATTTCACTGTCCAAAAAAGAAAGTCAGAAAAGAAAGATAATGCCCTAAAGCTATCAGAAGTGATAAAAGATGTCCCTGTCTGCAGCAAGGAAGAAAATCCAGGGAGAAGTTTGGCCGACCGGGAAGAACTCGAACAGCCTCAGCACCACGAGAGCCCTCCATCAAGTCTCAATGGGCTGGATGGCACCGGTCTATATGGGAGCTGTGGGACGAGCAGGGCTTGGAGATAACGGTGACGACCACAGTATTAGCGTTGAGAAATCACGCAAGGTTTCATGACTACCGAAGAAAACCCTCTCCTGGCAGCCACTTCACGCATTAAGCTTGGCATCACTTTAAACAACTTGTCAGGGCAACAAAGCTGGTAAAATGGAAAAACACCGTGTTTGTACCTGGCGTACTCTCGCCGAGCAGAAAACCCCACTTAAAAGGAAAATAAACACAGGTTTACAACAGCGGGGTGTACATCTTTGTGCTGATCCCCTTCCGTAACGCAGGAGCTTAGGGGAAGGAGGCAGCTTTCCAGTCCATGCAACCGCCGTGCCAGCCAGAGCCGGCGCACCCCGGGAAGCCTCCGGGGTCCCTCAGCTCCAGGTCCATCACCTGGATTATCCCCACCCACGCAGGTAAAGCCAAGCAGCTCTGCAGCAGCACCGCCCGTGGGCGACCACGCGAGGCTGAAGCCAGGGGCACGTAAAGGCAGAGCTCGGTGGGGGTTGGAGGAAGCAGCACCTTCCAGGCAGCGATTTTTGGGTTTTCTCGGTAAAGAGCATTGACAGCCTTCTCACTTGGGTACCACCACGTGCACGTTGCATCCCGCCAGATGCACGGACACGGCCCTGCGGCACCCTCCTGCTCTCGGATGGCGCTGCCTTCCAGGAGCAGCAGCGGGACGCCCGTGATGGAATATTTCATTTTTCCTGGAGAAAATGGCCCGACGATTTGAAAACGGACTTGTGGAAAGTCATTACTGCTTATGGTCCAACGCAATTTTTTCATCCCATTAACCAAGAGTGTTTTCAGAAAACTCCAGTGCTCCCAGCTGGGCCAGTACAACTTGTGTATCAGGCCACACCAAAATGAAAAAAAAAAATGTACATTCTTTGCAATTGGCTTTGGCTTTTTTTGCTCAAGAAGAGAAACAGCGAAGCAAGAAGCGATTTTTCCAAACTTGTTTCAGTATTAAACAAAAGAAATCTATTCAGTGTCTTTTTACACCCAAATGATTTGCAGTTTGACGGCAGCCCGTTCACGGCCACGAACTTTAAGGGAATATCAAACAGGGTCATCATTCCACCTGCCAAACAGACACCTTTTTTCCCCAGTTTTCCCGGACAAAACGACTCCCTCTGCTGGCGCTTTTTCAAAAGTGATCAGCGAAGTCACGGGGAAAAATATCAAACCACTCTTTTCTTCTTTCCAGTCCCCCAAAACATCGAGAGTTTGGCGCAGGGAAACGCAGCGCGTCACGAGGTGAAAAAAGCTGGAGAAAGCTTTTGGGGAAGCAGCAGCGTGCCTTCACGTTCTTGTTTGAAACAGGGCCATTGGAAAAGAGGCGAAACAAAGAATACTGCCGTAAAAGCCAGTATTTCCAGCGCGTCAAGTCACACTCAAGCAACAGCTGAGCGACCCGAGGCTGATACTTACTGAATGTGTCCTCAGCGCTGCAATGGTTTTGGATAACGCCATCTCCCACAGCTCATCGATGTAGGCTCTATTTACCAAGCCCTGCGTGGTGTGCAAGATGTGATCTTCGACTACGAAAAACCTACGGGAGAGGAGAAAACGGCCCGGCGACCGAAAGTCACGGGTTTTGAGACGTCAAGGGAGACCCGCACACACCGCATCTGCACGGCCACAGATCTCCAGAGCAAGCTCCGATTTGCAGTAGTACCTCTATCAAATATAGCCAACGCTAAACACTTTATTCACCTATTTCCAACATCACAGTATTTTATATGATGTTTTGCCGTCTTAAAGAAGTGAGCTAAAACACCGTTGCTCCTAGTAGTGCCACTCTGCGTACACACAAAGGCAGAATTTCCCCTCTCTAAGTTCTCCGCCTCGTTATTCCAACAAGAACCGCCGATTAAACTCTGCTCCAGCCAGCAGCAACCCCATTACAATTGGTTAACTGCAGGGAAAACCAGCCAAACTGCAGGAAAAATACTTTACCCGCAGGGAAAATACCCCCTTGCACCCCGAGACACCACACGCTCACAGCCGTTTAAAGGCAATCAGTTCCCTCCAATCTCCGGTTACCAAACACGCTGGCCAAAAAGAAACGGTGTTGTTCAGGGGGCGAGCGTGGCACCCCACATTTTAAACAGGGACGCAGAAATTCTCAGCTGTGGTTTGTCGGGGAAGTTCAGCCCAGGAGCACGGAGCTGCCTGAGAGGGCGAGCAGCACGCAGCGCGTCTGCGACGGTCGCCGTTAGATGTTGAAATTATTATCTTTGGCGGAGAAATTTCAACATCATGCCCCGTCTTTGCTAGATCAGGGGTCTCAGGGTGCCTCCTCTTAGAGCTCGGCTGGTTTTGGAAGACTCTTGTCAAATTTGAGTGCAGTAATAAGAACAGAGGCTTGAGAATCACCTCCTTTACCGGGAAAATAATCAAAGAATAATTATCAAATAGTAACGACTAATTAAGGCAGAGGCCTATTCATCTCATTAGCAGGGCAAGTAGATGCACACAGTCCACAGAGATTATTTATCCTCAAATCCCCAGAAACGCACTTGCTGGTACGAGAGCTGGCAGGTTCCTCCACGCTCCCACTAGTGACACAGCAAAGTTCAGGGGTGCTATAAAATACACTCTGAAACACTTAAAAAGCCCAAACCGCCTTTTTTTGCTGTTGTTGTTGTGTTTTGGCTCCCTTTAAGGACCCTCAAAAAGATCAACATTCCCTCCTCTCGCTTTCTTTTTGGGCTCCTCAACCCCACGGCGCGCACGTATTTAGCGAGGACGTATATAAAAAGAACACCTACCCTACAATTTGATTAAAATACTTCCTGTAGCCATCTAAAGTTTCATGCTGCAAGAAAGAAAAAGTGAGCAAAGATTAAAACAGAGGCGGCCAAGAGCAACTGGAAACCAATCAGAGACCACCCGCCAGCACCCAGCGAGCACCCTCCGCTCCTTTACTCGGCACGGCCAGTTTCGGCACCGCAAGTCGGGGACCATCGTACCATGTTGGAAGGTGGCTGCAGGACCAATCTGGCTTGTTTTCTTCTCTGCTTCCTGTAGTAGTTCTCAAAGGTTTCTCGGGCACCCTGGAAAACAGAAAAGATTAATTCAAGTAATTGTATCAATTTGCATTAACCATCGACTTGCGACATCCTGCATTCACCGTCAACTGGCAACCTACTGCGTTCCAGATGCAAACCTCACACTCCTCCAGCACAGCTGTGCAACACTTCTCTGCAACATTCAATCCAAATACCAGATGACAAAGAGTTTTACTCTAAGCACCAAGTCAAACAACCCAGCTATTCAGGTAGAACAACAGCTGATGAACTCCTCTGGACCCGCTTTCCGACATCGCCGTGCAGACGGGGTATACGGAGGTGTGCGACCGGCTCCTCTACCGGACCATAATGTGGACAAACACCAGATTTACTTAACCGTGGGGGCAGCGAAACAACCCATTTCTAGTGTTACCAAAAAGAAAGCGGGGACAAACAATGCCAGAAATTATTCCACCGATTCACAGGTTTGATGCAAAGCCACAGACATCAGGGAATGTCAGAAAAACGTGCCGGTGTGAGTCACAGCAAGTTATGAGACCGGTCTATATAGTCAGGAAAAATAACATGGGGTTTTGAGCTCCTTTTTTCCCCAACTTTACTGTGGGTCTGAGCCTGCAGAGGAGAGCTGGTTAGTCCCAAAAGCCAAAGATCCGAGCTCCCCTCCACGGGCATCACCCACCCCCGCCGGGCGCTGCGGCGAGGACCTGAACCGCTCCTCGGGGGCCTTCGTCCGTAGGTGGCTTGTCTTACCAAGCCAGGCTACATCTGAGCATCCCCACCCAGGCAGCAAACCCATGAGGATCCTCAAATGCCATCGACCTGCTGAAGCGTTCAGACGTCCGCCTCCCGCCCCGGTCCCCTAGGCTATGTAAAACCTTGCCGTTTTATCCCTGCCTGTGCCTCCCTCCTCCACGCCCGCGCTGTTTTATGTCTGAAATTGGATTATAAACACTTCAGAGAAGGGACAAGGTCTTGCTTTGAACTGTTCTGAGCCAAAAAGAATCTCATTTGGAATTCACAACACAAACAACACACAACAACAAATATCACCTGAGCGAGGCACCAGATGTCAACCTTCTCGACTACAAAAAATAAATTAACTAAAAGAAAAACCTGATGCTAATTTAATGATTCTCCAGCTACTACGGCATTACACAACCAGGCTGCCTTAGGATGCCCTCAGCTGCAGGGGTCTTATGAAATATCTGCAACGAACCCTTGAGGAGCTGTAGCCCGACTTGCTCCTTGTCTTCTACAAGCTGGAGCTCGAGGCTTCAACAAAAAAATCAGCCTTGCTGACGTCCCAGGAGCATTCCCACCCGCTGCTGCCCTTCCCAACAGTGCTAAAATCCATCAAATAAACCTGCTGGTGACCATGCACGTGCATGGCAAAGATTACGCAGATTTATTTTATTCTCCTACCGTGAGGGCGGTGAGGCCCTGGCCCAGGCTGCCCAGAGCAGCTGTGGCTGCCCCCTCCCTGGCAGGGCTCAAGGCCAGGCTGGATGGGGCTGGGAGCGACCTGCTCTGGTGGGAGGTGTCCCTGCCCAGGGCAGGGGGTTGGACTGGATGGTCTTGGAGGTCCTTTCCAACCCAAACCACACCATGACTCTATTCTGTGACTCTACACTGCGGATTTGTCTCTGAATTATACTTCTTATCTTAGCTGAATATCAGAGGTGCGCAGGACGAGCAGCTCCTGACCCGTGCTGGGCACATCCATCCAACCACCAGTGGTGCCAACACCCTGGCAAGGGACAAATCTGGATCGGGTATAAATCCCAGCCTTCCTCCTGCAATCAAGTTAAGCATCTGCTTGATTTCTCCTGCAACCAAATGAAGCATCTGACATTTTAAGAAAGCTTTTCAGACACAGAATCTGTCTGGGAACCAGCATTTCCACGTCATATGTCTCCTCCATGCTCTCAAAAGTGGTTTCCCCCTGGAAAATGGAGGGTCACGAGGCAGAATTATTACAACTTTTAATCAAGCTAAGTGCTAGCTCCCCTCAGAGGACCTACAAGCAGGGAGCTGACCTCCCTTCGAGCTCCTCTCCCAGGCCTGGGCGACGGTGCTTCTCAGGATGTTGGCGTTACCCATCTCCTCTCAATTTTGGTGGTGCCACAGGAGAACCAAGACAGAACAAGCTGTCCCACTCCCACCCCACCACTGATCGGACCAGACTGAAGATATCTATTAAATCCTGCTGGGTCTCGTCTCTCAAAACCTACACAAGGCAGCACAAAAAAACCCTGATCATCTCCATCCCGACCACAAGAGCAACTCATCTCTGGTGGTGTCACTGAGTGAAGCTACTCACTAACCTAGCGCAGCCCGCTGCTGCCAGGGAATTTGTGGTGCAAATTCAAAACTGAAGGTGTTTTCTTCCCATTTCTTCAATAAATTAATGTACAGCACCATCGAAGGCACCATCGAAGGCACCATCAAAGGCACCATCAAAGGCACCATCGAAGGCACCATCGAAGGCACCATCGAAGGCACCATCGAAGGCACCATCGAAGGCACCATCGAAGGCACCATCGAAGGCACCATCGAAGGCACCATCGAAGGCACCATCGAAGGCACCATCGAAGGCAAGAGCAGACACAGGTTCAGCCACAGCCGCCAGTCGCTCACACCAACCACCGCGCTGAGCTTTATGCACCCTCATAGGGAAGTCAGTGAGGAATTCCCCGTTACTGAACATGCAGAAGCTGCCATTTCCCCAAGACACACAAGTGAGATTTTATGGTGACCTCGAGGATCTACCAGCGACTTGGAAAGCGGCTCACCAGGAGCAGGAGGCCGCTCTGAAACCCATCAACCCTTTTAAGACCAGATTTTGAAGATTTCTGCTACGACTACGCCACAGCAATTCACTTCAGCTGAAATCCCTTTCCCTCATCCCTCCAAGTGAGCTCTGAAGAGAGATCCTCCCTGCTCACCCCACCCTCCTCACACATTTCTTCAGGAAAGAAAGGCCAAGAAGTCATCCCACACGCAGCTCCGTTTCCAGCACAGCTCTGCCCATCACCCTGAGACATCACAGACTTTGTCCTGTAGCTGTTCACCTCATTAAAATGCTTCTCCATTGGATGTGTCCATTTTCCCACCAGTTCCTCAGGAGCACCCATAGGATGGTGGAGGCCACCAGGTGCCGGGAGAGGCAGAAGCCACCCGGTCGTGGGGGACAGGGCAGCGGGAAGCCCGTGTCCGAACAGCCAAGATCCGAAACCCCTGACCCCATCATTCAGCCCCTTCGCCACTGGGGACAACCCACAAGCCAGGTTTCTATCTCTATTTCACTGATGGCTTTGATGAAGATGAAACATCTGGACCAGCTTCAGAATATTCTCAGAAAATCAAACTATTTTGCATTGTGCTCCCAGAGGAAAAATTGTTTTCCACAGACACAAGAAGCAAGAGTGTTCTGAGCTGGGCTGGACATATCACAGGAAGGATTCACTATAAACCTGCCTCTCAACCTTGGAGGGAAGCCCCTTCAGCCTCCCAGGGTGCTTAGAAGGTTTTGGATGCCAGGTCCTCCTTGCTCCAACCCAACAAATGGCTTTAACCGAAGAAGAGAAGGAACAGCAAAAACCTTAGAAACCATTCCCAAAAAAATGCAGACCATATTCACATTTTAACAGTTGCCCTAAAATTTATGGCCTAGAGACCTGCCAATTTGACCAAAACCCATCTCCCTCCCAATGCGCTGTTTCCTCTTATTTTCTTTCTGGAGCCTTTTTGGACAAAAAAACTTCTCCTCCCCAAAACAACTCTCTCGACACTATCCACATTTTTCTTCTGCACAATTTCATCCTTCTCTCGTAAGTGCATTCCTCCACAATTTCCCGACATCTTTTCATCACTCACGTATTATATTCTCCTAAAAATGGGAAGGCTTTCTTCCCCTCGGTGGCACTTTTAGCTTAGACCACCCCGTTTCACACATTTGACCTATTTAAGACTATTCAACTTACCAGGTCTTCAGCTACTACTACTCCCCTGTACTCTATTTGTTATTAGTGTTTTCCTCTGGACAAAAAAAAAAAGGGGGGGGGGGGGGCAAAAACCAAACAAACAGAAATAAACCACACCAAAAAACCAACCAGGACAGCCCACAAGACCCCGGTTTTATAGACGACTCCTCTGAAACACCACGTAGTATTTACACACTTCAATGCCAATCTCTCGCAGCCCCACGCCTGGTGGGTTTAACCGATCCCATCCTTACCTCCAGTTTTCAAACGCAGTATTTTGGGACCTAAATGCTGTAGACAAGGTATCGTGAGAGGTGACTGAGAGCATCACTGAGCCACCCGGGCTGTCCAGGCTCAGCCTCTCGCAGCAGGCAGGTACGCCCGCATCTGCTTAGGCGGGGAACTGCCCGCATCACAGACTTGCTCCGAAACCTCTGGCACGGCACCCAAACGGATCACCACCTTCATCAACCAACGCTTCGATAAAAACACCGGGCTGGAGCCCACCTGCATGTGAGCACACAAGCTCGGAGCAGAGCTGTGAGTGTACGTGCCCTACTCCTGCTCTCCGTGTCCCCTTGGTGGGAAACAGTCCCACTACTTTCCTGCTTCTCCCTTCTCCTAAAAGTGGCTGGTTTGCTCTGTAAAGATGTGTTGCACCTGCAACGTTGTTCTTTTTCAACAAAACCCACGACGCACAAGCAGACCGCAAGCAGCACACGGCAGGCCTGAGAACGAGGATCGCTTGGGCAAGACCACTGAAGGAGCAACTCCCAGCCCCAACCTCTCAGGGACTTCCAAATCCACCACCAACCTTCTGCAGAAGCAAGATGCTGCTAACACCTATCGTTACAGAGGCACCATCCCTGCTGCCTCTGGGTTTCTTGTGAGCTCCACCCGTAACTTGGGGCAAACCAAGTACTCTGGTGGGGAGAGCAAACGGAGGTCCCTTTCCTATTCATCTGTTCGGTTGTAATGAGAAGAGGTTTCACCCAATTCTCAATCTCTAAGTGAGCAGGAAGAATCCAAAGCTGCGCTTCCAAACTACACATTTATTGTAACCACTAGTCCAGGAAAAACCCTCAATAATGCCTCATCTTTTCAAAATTACCAGCAGAACTTTCCTTCTCAAATTAGCTTCAGAGTTCACAGAGTTGGCAAGGAGAGGCAGATAATTAAGATCGTAGATGAACACCACATAAGGGAAAACAGAATATAATCACAAGAATGCTAAAATAACAGCTAAAAAAACCCCCCAAAAATTTCATCATTCAGGAGCAGCAGAGAGCTGAAAGCAAATCTAGCTGTGAATTACACCGGGAAAACCGTGCTGTAAGTTCTATCCTGCTCCTGTCCTCAGCAAATCATTAAAATGCCCAGTAAAATGGGACTTTTTGGATCCAGAATCTGTAGATGACAGTATTTTAGACAACTAAATTTCTGCTTACCTGGAAGCAGAACTGCACCCTGTGTACTTCACGTAATGATAATTTACCGGCTGCATACAACCGGGTAACACGGGCCATCAACGACGCATCACTCCCATGGGGACGTTACTGGCTGAGCCATCTCAAACACATTGTATTTGCTACACCGTTAGTCCATTCCCTAAAAATGAGTGGATCTCCCAAGCTCTTGGACTAAAATACCACCACAATGATAGTAAGCAAGGTGATGTGCTATGACAATATAGGCTGAGTAGATTCCTTCCTTGATAAACCCAAGTCGTGCTTAGTTTACTGCACATACGTGAACACCAGTTAATCACATATGTGAACACCAGTTAATCACGTATGCAGAACAAGCAGAATTAGCCCAATTAACTTATAACAGCCCAGTTTTAAACCCAGTGGAGAATGCTTTTGTAGCACCTGATCTACAGACCACGTCACTCGCATCGCTGCAGCTCTGGTTTAAGCAAACAGCGATGGATTTGGCTTATTCCTTGTTAGTGCAAACCTTAAACCCACTGCCCATCTGCATTTATTGATGTATCAGCTCTAGCTACTGCACGACCTGGGCTTCTCTAAAATTCACCTCTGGCTTTCACTGGCTCTTCATCCTCCTTTGACTTTGGTCCACAAAAGTTCCCCATGTTTCAGGAATTATCCCACCTTTAAGAGAGACTCACACAGCATCTCACAAAAGCACAGCTCTACTCCTATACAGCCCATCTCAAGGGCTTGCCCAACTGTTTCCCCAGCAGCAGAGCCGAATTCACCTATTTATGACAGTCTGCCTTCAAAGGGCTCCTTCTTCACATGGAGAATTTACCGTGAAGCTCCCAAAATCCACAACATTGTACCCAAGCGGATGACTGATCAGCTCGATGGGTACCTCGTTGGTACCCATCCACGCCCAGTTGGATGGTTGGGTTCAGAGGGTTGTGGGTCAACAGGTCATGGTCTACATGGAGGCTCACAATAAGTAGAGGACAACAACAGGGGTTCCGGGACCTGCCTCGCTTAACATCTTCATCAGTGACCTGGAGGAGGCAATGGATGTGGTCTCACCCACTTCACAGATGACCCCAAATTGGGGGAAAAGTCAATACACTCGAAGGCAGGGCCACCATCTGGAGGGGTCTCGGCAGGCTGGAGGAATGGGCCAATCTAAACATGACGAAATTCAACAAGGACAAATGCCAAATATCGCACGTGAGAAGGAAGAACCCCTGAACGCCTTGCAACAACACAGACTGAGGAGCACTGCCTTTGGGAGCACTTCTGGGGATAGAGACTGTAAGTTTTGGTAGACAGCAAGCTGAACGTGAACCAGAAGGGCATCCTCACAGCAAAAAGCAGCCAAAACCATCTGGGGATCCAACCCTAGTATCTATGATGAGGTCACTGAGAAGATGGAGCCAGGCCGGCTTCACAGCGGTGGAGAGACAACGGGTACAAATGAAACGGAGACATTTCACTGGTTGTAATGAAAACTTTTTTCCCAAGGAGAACAATCAGGCAGCAGAAAGAGTTCCCCAAAGCTGTTTCACAGTCTCCATCCTCAGAAGCCTTCAGGACCAAACTGGATAAAGCCCTGAGAAACCTGGTCTGATCTCACCGCTGACCTGCTCCGAGCAGGAGGTTGGACTAGGGACCTCCTGAGGTCCCTTCCCACCCAGATGACCCCGTCCTGTGAGAAACACACTTTTCAAACTGACTACACAGAGATTTTGAAGCCTCCAGGTATTTTACATATGGCTGATTTTCCAGCCTGGGCTCCAAATACCCTGAGCACAGCCACTTCCCATGTGTCATGGTGTACAAGGAGGAAGGGCCAGAACTGGGGCCAGAAGCCCCACTTCAAGGGGGTTATGGTCACAGTTTAGCCAAGCTCCGACTCATTTTAACAAGAAACTGTATATTCCTTTTCCCCCCACGCCACTGAGCAAGAGTGCTGCGATGTGTCACCCCTCGCCTGGCTGCAACGGCCCCTACAGACAGTGTTTCATTTTAATTCGCCTGTAAGTGCCAAACACCGCTGGCATCGTACCAATGCCGACGAGACACTCCCGGTCAAACCTGGATCCCGCTTCTGCTCCCCTCTCCTAACCCCAGAGCTGCACGGGCTTACCCAAAACCAGACCCCCACGGCTCAACAGCTCAGAGCAGCAGTTTGGATGGGACCTACCTTGTAAAAGGAGTTTTAAAACCCTGCAAATAACCACTTTTTACCCCCGAATTACCGAAAAGGTGCCGTTTCTTTTAAGGAGAGATGATTGCCCAGCACTTCAAGAAATCAACTGGAGCTTGTACACTAGTTAGGAGTAACTTTCAAGAAAATGAGTTTAGAAAAGAAGTTTAACAGGCCCTGGAGATCTTTCAAGACAAGAGAACACCAGTAGCCGTTAATGACACACAAAGAAGTCCAACTCTTAAGCAGACGCTCGACTTTAAAAATGTAAATATTCCCAAATAACACCAGGGAGGCACAGGGGTACGCGTGCAGGTGCTCAGCACTGAGGGTGTAAGCCCTTTGCTGAATCAGGATCAAAAAAGAGCCTCTCGCTCAGCCCCGTGGAACCGCTTGTTGACTGTAAACACCACCTCGATACCGAAAACAAAAAGATAAAGCCAACCAGAAAACTGCGTGGGGGGAAGAGAGCGCGGCGCTCCGGCGAGCGCCGCTTTTGAGGTGAGCCTCTCCCTCCGAGGTCGGCTCATCTCCGCGTGTCCTGCACGGCTGGAGGAGCTCAGGCAAGCGGAGAACAGTCACAGCCCCACCTTGCCTTGACCAGGGATGGCCCCACAACCCCGGCTACACCGATCTTCTGTGCTGCTTTCACCTCACAACGCTGTGCACCTCTTCCTCCCAGTAAAAGGTCCGTGGGCACACACACACACACACGGAGCCATCTCTTTCCTGCCAGCTTAGCCCAGCCCAGGCAGGATTTCATCCCTCCTCCACCGAGCCCTGACTCCAACCCGTGCCCCACGTGGAAGACCATAACCTATTTCTTCTTTAGGTGGTTAAATCCCACGTTTCAAAGTGAATTTCACATTTCAGATGCTTCAGGGCTTGCACCCAACAACAGTGCACTGATAGGAACCGCCTGACTTAACGGACTTGTACTCAAGCGCTTAAAAAAAAATTAATTGAGACCTAGCAAAGTGGAAGGCGGCCAAGCAGCAGGCCCAAAGGCCACCCCAAAGGAAAGGAGTGCTCCAGGGCCCACAGAGTACCAAGGTCAAGAGCTAGTCAGTTGAAAGAAACTCTTAACTGAGAACTAGTGAGAGCCACAAGAGCAGAAAGCCAACCCAGAAGGGTGCGTAGGAGCTCTAGCGCTCCCTTCCCTCTCTCCCATCGTTGGTCTGGTACGTTAATTTAGAGCGAAGCTTCAAACCAACGCAAATTTACAAAGCAAAAGCAAGAAGAAAGCAAAGCTTGAAGTTGGGGTCCAACCGATACAGTTACCCGCCTCCTGCTCCACCAACCAGCCCGATGTGCTTAGCAGATGCTGGTGGTGCTACCTGGGCCACCTCCATCAGCAGAGATGAAGAAGATGGGAGAGAAAAACCCTCCTGATCCCTCCGGGCAGGGCACTGGGAGCCCAGGTGAGCTCCCAGCCAGCCCCAGTCAGGCAAAGAAGGAGTATTTGTGCACCAACACACCAGAGAACTGGTTTTAAAGCCAGTTCTCTCTGGGGTGAAGGCGCATGCGGCTCTCCTTCAGCTCTGACGCAAAGCAGCACGAGAACTGCTGCTTGTCCTAGGGAAAACACGGGTCCTGCAGCAGGTCCTGGCTCAGCTCCTCATTGTTTCCCGCTGGCTTGGTCATAAAATAGTTAACTATAGAGGAAAATAGGTAAGATTTCCCCGCTTCCTCCAAGGTAGATGCCCAACACCTCCTCTCTCAAAGGAGCCGGGCTCCTTCCTCCCAGAAAATAAGGCCATTACCCCCCCATCCCACCGCCGGAGCCGGCGGCACAGCATTGTTCCCCAGCCCTGTCTATAGGAAGCAATATCTATTTTCCATTTAGACGAGGGTAAAGCCTTTAATTTCACCCTCCTGGCTGCAGCTGGAGTTCCCTTTTAACTGCTTGGCCACAGGAGTGAAGACAGTTTTATATGGAAGAAAATGCTGAAAAGGCCACTTTAATATGCTCGCCTGTGAAAAGGGGAGAGCTTTTCATACTGCACGGTAATGAGGGTCAGCGGGATATTACACTTCACCATATGGCTAATTTGCACAGCAGGTCAAACGCTCTATTTGCTTTTTAAAGACGGCCCTATAGATTAAGCTGCACTAAAACAAAACACACCGAAAAAGAAAAAAAAAAAAAAAAATAGAAAATAAAGAAGCGTGAGGAGGAGATGCCCTCTAATGTTCGAGCCCAGCAGCACATCCAGCACAGAGGGCAGAGCAGGGGGTTTGTTTAAAAAACTAATCAAACCTGAAGATGAGCAGGGTAGGGAGGAGACCGGGAACCCCGCGGCTTCGGCATCACCCCACGCCGGGTACCTGCGCGAACGAGGGGCTGCGGGGAGGAGCGCGATGGCCCTCGTCACCCCTGTTTGTCTTGGCGCGGCCTCGGCGCCGTGGCCCAGGCGTGACCCGCGGAGGCGCTTCCCGTCCCGGGGCCGGCAGCTGCCCACACGCCTCCCAACAAATCTGGTGGGTCAAGATTAGGGAGCCGCACGGCCGGGGCGGTTGGAGAGGGTAAACACGCTGATTAACGAGCCTGGCTTTTGTAATCGCCTCCCGCCTTCCCCGCCACAGCAGAGTGTTAATTTATTAAATACCTTAACAAAGGGCCCTTATTAGTGGCCTGAGCTCGGCTGGCTCCTTTCAGAGCATTTCCAACTACATCTAATAAAGCTTTAATTGACTACTGCTTTTCACAACCTCTGACCCGGGATGACAAACAGTGGGGCCAGGGTAGCGAAAGGAGGAGTTTCCAGCCCAAAAGAGCCTGGCAGCTCGCAGGGATGCAACGCGCTCGGCCGAATCGGACGGACGCGAAGCCTGGAGGTGAGCGGCACCTCGCTCCCTTCGGACCAGAAGCCAGCTTTGTCCCACATCAGCCCCTTTTATTGATGCTCCAGTTTTCCCAATAAGAGGAAATGACAATTTGGTGAGAAATGTGAAAACGTTACGACTTGTGCGATACAGAGGAGAGCAAACCGCTCTCTCCTCAGTTTAAGACCTAGGAATTCAGAAACAGAGAACCAGATCCTGGTGCTCACCAGCGACCCAGCCCATGCTCCCGCAGCTAGCTGGTGCTGTAGAGGAAAGGAAAACCCCAGCATTTTCCCCTGCCTCTCCAAGGGCCCAACACAAAAGCAACTGCAGGAAGGTGGGGACCAGAAGTAGAAAGCCAACTACCTCTTTGGTTTGGCCACGATCAGGGGTTCCCATCTTCTTGCAGCGGGAAGCCATCAACGAAGGGACAAAAAACCGCCATTGGTAACATAACAGAAAATCGAGGGATTGAAGACTTAAAGGGAAAAAAAAAGAAAGGCCAGAGCAACTAAAATTGCCAGCACAGAACTGCCTCTTCAGCTTGGTGAAAGGGTCGGGTAGCTGGCATCTCTACCTCTCCTCTCAAAATCAGAGCCAAGTCATTTCGGAGGCTAGCTGTGCTCTCCAGAGCCTAACCAGGAGCTCTTAACGTTTCGCCTCAACCTCAGCAGCTGGAATCAAGAGCGCTGCGTAGTTATCTAAGCTTTCATTGAAAATAAGTAAGTAGGTATTTCTAACCCTTGTAATCACAGGAAAAAAGCATGGAAATGAGAACAAAGTGCCCTTCAATTGCTCAGTCCAGGAAAGAAATGTTTTTACAAATGCCACAAGCTCTTTCACCTCATTCCTGTTTACCTACACTGGTATAACCAGGAAAAAAACCAGAAATTCCCAGGTTTAAAAAAGCAGTAGCCTCTGCTCTGCAAAGCAGCCGTTAGTATTTTAACCTCATTCAAATAATAAAAAGAGCAGAAAATTTAACGTGTCCCAAACCGCTGGCAAGAGGAGAGCCGTGAGGTCTTCCACGCGGTCACACAGCAGTGCCCGAGAGCTGTCAGGAGACGCCCCGTGTCCCGCCCGCACGGGGCTCAGGCGGCTGTCAGAGATAACGAAATAAAACCTGAATTTAACCAGCAGGAACAACCAGCTTTCCTAACACGCACGTGCAAACGCTCCGTGGCGGCCGAGCCCGGGCACAGCGCCTTGCCTCCAGCGCCGGCCAGCCCCAGGCCTGGTGTGACTGAAAAATAACACGAGAACGGGGTGAACCCGTCATCCGGCTCTGCCAGCGCAGCTTCTCGGCCTCCAGCGACTCACAGCGCGGGGACGCCCTGAGCCACAAGCCACGTCTTGTTATTTAACAGCCCCTCGGTGGATTTTTGGGGGGGGGGGGGGGGGGCATAAATTTGCCCAACGGCTTCCCAGGCCCACGTAATCTTCTAGTGTCCGTAAGACCTCGTGTCAAATTTTCAGAGAAAACAGAGGTTAAAAGATCAGAACAGACTGTGGGTCTTTAAAAACTAGGGAAAGGTAGCCAAGGGCATCCTGGGCTGCATCCAGAGCAGCGTGGGCAGCAGGGCGAGGGAGGGGATTCTGCCCCTCTGCTCCGCTCTGGTGAGACCCCCCTGCAGGGCTGCGTCCAGCTCTGGGGGCACCAGCACAGGACAGACACGGAGCTGCTCGAGCGGGTCCAGAGGAGGCCACGAAGATGCTGAGGGGCTGGAGCAGCTCCCTGTGAGGACAGGCTGGGGGAGTTGGGGGTGTTCAGCCTGGAGAAGAGAAGGCTCTGGGGAGACCTTAGAGCGGCTTCCAGTGCTGAAAGGGGCTGCAGGAGAGGTGGGGAGGGACTCTGGATCAGGGGGTGGTGACAGGACGAGGGGTGACGGTTTCACACTGCAAGAGGGGAGATTGAGATGAGATCTTGGGAAGAAATTCTCCCCTGGGAGGGCGGTGAGGCGCTGGCCCAGGCTGCCCAGAGCAGCTGGGGCTGCCCCCTCCCTGGCAGGGCTCAAGGCCAGGCTGGATGGGGCTGGGAGCGACCTGCTCTGGTGGGAGGTGTCCCTGCCCAGGGCAGGCGGGTGGAACTAAATCATCTGTGAAGGTCCTTTCCAACCCACACCGTGCTGGGATCCTACGGTGATGAAAACAGTGCTTATAATTTCATATTCTCTCTTAGAAAAGTCCAGCTTGCACGACAAAGCTGGAAGAAGTGTCTCATTGTGCTGCATGGCTCAGAGGAGCTAAAAGCCACCAAAACCCTGTAACTGAGCCCCAAAATCTGGGAGCCTTCACGGCAGCACAGGTGATCAGCACAGCCGAAGCCTCCCCCACATTGTGGCTAACCACAGAGAATTGGGGCTCAGGTGTCTTATCTTCAAAGTGCTCGACAGGCTGGATGGAGCACACAGAAAACATCTCCCCCTAAAACCTTCAGGACAAAGAAGGCATCAACAACTCGGCTCTATCTGCGCAAGAGATCTCCCTCTCCCACCAATAAAGTTTATTTCTGCAGCCAGCGGAGCCTTTGCAGGGGTCTGGGAGGCTGCAAAATGCATTTCTGGAAGGAATTACACCCACCCAAAACCTCATCCCTTCCCAAACGCAGGCAGAGGGGAAGGATCAGATGAAGAACTGATGCTCCGTGCTCAAACCCTGCAGCAAGTCCACTGGAGAAGATAGAGGGAACAAATATCTCCGTACGAAACAGATGATGGATTCTTTCCTGCAAATAAATTTTAAAGCAAAGTCACAAGCAGCACGCTCGTGTTGAGAACTTGCCTTCAGCAACTCATTTCACATTTCCCATGGTGTCACAGGCTTCAGGGAGCTTTGCAAGGGGAGAAGGGAGAGCAGCTCCTCTTTCCAGCTTTTTCCCCCGGTTAAGAATTTAACCTCTGCACAATGACCCTGCAGGAGAAAGGGCATTTTCACGTGTATGTTCATCGCTCATGATGAGAGCACACGGAGAGGACGGGGAGACGAAGACCTAGCTCTCTTCCCAGGCTCGATCAAAGTTTCAAATTAGGAACTTGAGATTTCAAATCAGCAACGGGTTCTGTGACCGGAGACAAAGCAGCTTGTTGGGCAAGAAGTAGGACAGAAGCTCTCTGAGGAAATGCAAAACTCCTCGGCCCACCAACACCGCCGGTGGGTCAGATGGGACTGCTCCTCACCCTCCCGGCTGCAAGGAGCCCTCTGCAACAGGAGGACTCTGCTGACCACAGCCCTCCTGGATCCAACGTCCCTTTTATCTAAAATCCTAACCCACACTTACCAGCTGACTACACTAACTCTAGCCCCACACCGGGGTGCACCGCTTGCTCAACCGGGTCACTCACCGCCAGGCTGAGCTCCTGCACGGCGCAGGAAAAGGCATCTCAGCTGCAGGGAAAGGGCCTGCAAGGGGGTATAAAGCTGCACAAGCTAAATACGGGGATTTTCGTGAAACTTCAGGATTTCCAAGGTGAAGCAAGTTCTCCTAACGTGACAGACAAGGAGTCACAGTAAATCTTCCAGGTAATCCAAGATGCCAATTCTACTCCAATCACATTTTAACGGGTTTGAATGTTAACCAGAAATGTGTTTTCTTTTCCGTTTAATAGCGGTAGAAAAAATTCGTGTATTTGCTACCGCAAAATCGTTGGTTTAGAGCTGCTGGGTTCATTTAACAAGGGCAAGGAGGGCAAGGTTTTCAGTCTCTGCTACACAAATATCATTTTTTTTGTTTTTCTCCTCAGCCAGCAGTGGGTACCACAGCTTTTCCTTCAGCTAGACCAAGCGAAAGACTGCCGCCCCAGTCCAACACGCGCTTTAACATCACACCGTCCCAGTTAAAGAGAGCTGGTTTGCTTGTATAAACGCTGAACACATGGCCAGCCTTTTAAAAGGGTATTTTTGTATTTATCAAATCAATTCTCCATATTAAAAAGAGATACGTTCATCCAGAAGGAACATAAAGACTCAAATACTTCAAAATATTTCCCTTGGGGGCCTTTTCTGATCTTAAAAATTTTACTTTTTAATAGCTAGAGAGAAGGAGTGCTCCAAACGCGGAGTCGCTGTGCCTGACAAACGAAGTGAAGCGCAGAGCCCACGGAGCTGTAAAAGGCGAGGAGGACATTAAACTTTTCCGAGATGACAGCTCAAGCTTTCACAGCTCCTCGGAGCTAACGCTGCTCCAAAGGAGTAGAAAGTAACGTGCACAAATTAAGATTTGCTGGAAAGTCTAATCTTCTCCCACGATTAACAGCGCAAAGTTTATCTCTGAGGGGTAGCCGCGCAATAGAAGATCCAACGCGTGTTCATACCCCGAAGACCCGTGACACCGATAAGGAGTCAAACACAAACCATTTTTAATAGCTTTGATTCTGTTTTCAGATGACAAAATAAATCAAGTAACAGCATACGTTTCTAAAAGTCATGCCAAGGACCGGGACCATACACAAATCCAGCCCTTTGGTCTTCCCAGCGTCTAATGGAATATTTCCTGCAACTCGTGCAAGACACACAAGAGACTTTTCTGTATCAACCTCATTTCTGCTTCCAGACTTCCCAGCACCTGATCCACCTGCTCACACACTCATCAACCCAATCTTCTCCCCAGTATCCCCATGGACACAAGCTGCTCCACGCTAGGTCATAAATCACCTTAAGTCAGGGACGATGAGTTTCTTAGTTTTGGGCAAGGAGGTTTTGGGTAAGACTGGATGCTTTTAAATGCTGTGACATGCTACAAGGCACGGAAAGAAAAGGTTGTCCAAGCTGAAGTTATCTAGTATGAGTCCCTCACTCCCCACAAGCCGACAGATAGCCAAGCAAAGGGACGCTGATTTCAGAACAAAGATCCTAAAAAGGATTAAACGTTCCCTTGGCGCTCCGCAGCCTTCCTATCGCCCATAAAACCAGCGCCACGTAGCATACATCTATCCACGTTGCTTCTCAACCTTAGAAATTCAAAAATACACCCAAAACATAAGATGCTTTGACATTTCAGGTTAAGGACAGCCACCTTGCAGAGCAATTCCACCAAAACACCATCACTCAGCTCCGACGCAGAAGAGCACGAGCCCCAGCGAGCGGCAGAGCAGGGCTCAGCCTTTCGCCGGGTCAGACTCGCACGGGGACACGTACATTTATCTCAGCTTCAACTGGCCCTGGCCCTGCGACGTGAGTAATAGCCTCCTTACCCCACAGATATAATCCAGAGGTATTTTCTAGGGGAAACCATAAAAGAACACACACCAACAGGGCTAAGACACGCTAATATTAAGGAGCTTCTCTCAAACACCAGCATCCCCCAAACGAAGCTTCACTCTGCAGCGCAGGGTACGTCGTGTACATAGGAAGCACCCTTTCAAGCATTTCTGAGAGCCCCAAATGAGCTCCTGTTTTAACAGCTAGAGTGGAAACTTCACCCATTTTGCACCGAGCCTTTCTTTCTGGGCAATCCTCCCTCCTACAGAGCCAAGCCCTCGGGTCTGGAGCACCTAGCCCCGCGCCGGCTGACAGGCTCCGAGCTGGAGGAAGGCAACCGCCAAGCCCCGCACCGGGTAACGCTCTGAAGAAATCACTGCACGCTCAAACAATGGGATATTTGTCAAAGTACAGCTTGATCACCAGCAATCATCTGTTTTTCATAACTACATTTGACCTAAACCGAATTGACTGAACAAGTAGCCTGTGTTTCTCATTCTGGAAAACGCGGCGGCGCAGCTCCCTCTCCACCCGCCCCCTCCTTTTTGAGTCATACTTTTGAAAAGTTACAAAGCGATGATGTAGACAGATATTTCCTCATTATACACAGCAGCAGCTAAACATTTTCAGGTTGCATTTCTGGCGATCTCCTCCCGTTCCAGGTGACCTGCAAGGTTAAGCGCACGGGGACGTGCCTTTCTCCTCCGCTTGCTTTCAATCCGCCCTCTCGGCAAAGAAAAGCACCACCCAACACATCCCAGCGTCACAACGAGCAGAGATGGTTTCTAACCACGTGCTCTTTTCATAATATATTTAAAATTCATTAAAACTTTATCATGAACGAGCTGCCAGGGGAAAAAAAAATATATTCAGGACAAGCCCACAGAGCCTTCCACGCGAGGCCACCGTGCATAAAACCTCTGGGAGGCAACTGCCTGCTGGTAGAAGAAAGCTCGCTCTCCGGTCTCGAGGAAGGAAGGAAGCGGTGGAAATCGGTCACAAGCTTTGCAAGGAAGGATGCATCCCCAACAGCTAATCACCCCTTGTCAGGGCTCCCATCAATTAACGGAAAAAAAAACCCTAAACACCTTGATTTAAGAAGAGCGCAGAATGAGTCCTTGAGGACGATGAAGGACAGGTCCGGAGGGAGGCAAAGAAGCCAAGTGAAGAGGAAGATGGAAGGACAGGAGGCAAAGTGTAGTGGGAAGAATTCAATCTGCAACAAACCTCACCCATTTTTTTACAGCCTGCTTAATACTGCGTGGTTTCAGCTGTCTGTCTCCTACCAGAGAGCTAATAACCACCGACAGACTGGGTCTGCATTAATTGCGGAGAAAAATGGGGAAATAAAAAAGTCCCTAAATGGGATATTTTCATGAGGAGACAGTGCTGCACCGCTAGATGATTTAAGTTCAAAGCTATTTGCTCTCCCCCCTCCCTGAATCCAAGCCCGCACTCGGGAAGGAGCAGCAAAGCACCCGTCCTGCACGCCGCCCTCGAGCAGGAAAACGCAGCTCGCTCCTACGACTCTGCTATAAAATGTTTGGGTTGGAAAAATGACATTTGCATATTTGGGGTTTTTTTTGTTCTGCCACCGCAGAATGTGGGGGAATGGTCAGGGAGCACGGAGAAATAAAAACAAGATAAACTAATAAACAGACCTCCTGTTCCAAGCACTGCTGAGGAGCAGCACGCTCAGTATTAGCTACACCCTCCGTACTGGGAAAGTCACGTCCTAGCAGCCTGTTTCCACGTCCAACGATGAGGTTTTTGCCTCTTTTGAAGGCCATGATCCATACAAACCAAAGTCACACAGGCACACGGGATGCTGTACGGTCTACTCCCAACCAGAAGCAGACCAGCAGGACTTCTGGTTTGACCAGCTCTCAACTCTGCCCACCCAAACCAACACGTATGCAATAATTACGGGGTTACAGAAGATGGTTAAGTCAAGAAGCCAAAATGACCAGGCAGTGAAACAGCTGGGTCACACAGCGCTGTAAGCACAAGCACCAGCACTCAGTTCATCTGAGCAGAACAAGAGCATCTCCTTCCTCCTACCCATCGCCCATGGGGCTTTGTTGGGTGAAATCTGCCTTTGATTCACCTACTCCCTCAAAATGCAGGTGACAAAACTGGAAGGAGCGACTGACAGACCAGAGGGGACCTGGGCAGGCTGGAGAAATGGCCCAACAGGAACCTCATGAAATTCAACAAATGCCAAGTTCTGCTCCTGGGAAGGAATAGCCCCAGGCACCAGTACACACTGGGGGTGACCAGTTGGGAAGCAGCTTGGCAGGAAAGGATCTGGGGGTCCTGCCAGACACCAAGGTGACCATGAGCCAGCATTGTGCCCTGACAGCAAAGGAGGCCAACAGACTCCTGGGCTGTGTTTGGCAGAGCGTTGCCAGCAGGTTGAGGGCCTTGATCCTTCCCCTCTAACTCAGCACTGGTGAGACACAGCTGGGTCCAGGTCTGGGCCTCACCAGTACAACAGAGACAGACACTGGAGCAAGCCCAGCAAAGGGCCACAAAGGCATTAAGGGATAATGGGATATATGGCAGAAGCCCTGGGACTGCTCAGCCTGGAGAAGAGAAGGCTCAGAGGGACCTTCTCAAGGTGTACAACCACCTGTTGGGGGAAGGAAAGGCGGCAGAGCCACTCTTCTCAGCGGTGCCCAGTGACGGGACAAACTGGTGATTCTGCCCCTCTACTCTGCTCTGGTGAGACCCCACCTGGAGTACTGCGTCCAGCGCTGGAGTCCTCAATACAAGAAGGACATGGACCTGTTGGAGCGGGTCCAGAGGAGCCCACAAAGATGCTGAGGGGCTGGAGCACCTCCCCTGTGAGGACAGGCTGGGAGAGTTGGGGGTGTTCAGCCTGGAGCAGAGAAGGCTCCGGGGAGACCTTAGAGCGGCTTCCAGTGCTGAAAGGGGCTGCAGGAGCGGTGGGGAGGGACTCTGGATCAGGGGGTGGTGACAGGACGAGGGGTGACGGTTTTAAACTAGCAATGGGCAGATTTAGATTGGATATTAGGAAGAAGTTCTTTACCATAAGGGTGGTAAAGCACTGGAACAGTTTGCCCAGAGAGGTGGTGGAGGCCCCATCCCTGCAGACATTCAAGATAGGCTTGATGGGGCTCTGGGCAACCTGCTCTAGCTAAAGATCTCACTGCAGGGGGCTTGGACTAGATGACCTCTGGGAGTCCCTTCCAGCCCAATGCATTCTATGATTCCATGAATTTCCATTGAATATAGGAAAACACCTTTGTACTGTGAGGGGGATCAAACACTGGAACAGGCTGCTCAGAGAAGCTGTGGAGTTTCCATCCCAACTGGCCGTGGGCCTGAGCAACCCCACTCGAGCTGACCCTGCTTCTGCAGGGAGCTGGACAAGGTGATCTCCAGAGGTCCCCTCCGACCTCTGCCTGGGATGCTGTGAAGATGGACACAACAGGAGCTTCCCTGGAAGGCAATAACGTATAGACATGTGGCCACCCATACGAGTCAACGTGCACCCTGTTGAGTTACAGGGTCTATATATAAAAATATCATGAGGCTTCCTATCCAGGAGCAGCTGGAGCAACCATGCTCTGGGGCATACCCAGGCTATTACTACCATAAAGAGCTTGCTGTACGGTTCCACGTATGTCCTTTGGTTAACGTTGGAAACAATTACAAGAAGGAGCAGGCACAACATTTCAGACTACATTATTCTTTACAATTTTTCATCCTGAAGGATTCCAAACCATTTCAACACACTACAAACATCCACGGCTGGGGCAAGACAAGCTGGAGGTAGTAAAGCCAGAAAAGAAGATTTAAAGGCAAGAGACAAATCCCTGCTCTCATAACAGCTCTTGTGGGTTGCTCAGTGTCTGTGAGTAGATGATTTAACCTCCGCAAAGCAGAGAAACTAGAAGATCATAAGTCACCCAGACCTCCAGGTAACAGCTTCACATGATAAAAGAGATGAGACGCCTTTCTCAGAAGCCAAACCTCTCATTCCGAGGGATTCAAGAGAGCAGAGCCAAGGAAAACCTCTCTGAGGGCAACGCTCACCTTCTGAACATGTTGCACATATCCCTGCTTTTGTATACAGCAATTATCAACCCCCTGAATCGGAGCTTTTCCATCACCCTTCATAAAATACGACCCAAGCTGCCTGTTGATCTCTGAGCTGAAGCAACTCTTTTTTTTGTGTGTGTGGGGATGGTGGTCTGCGTGCTTCTCATCTTCCCACTGCTAGACCACGGCTGCCCCGCAGCAAGCGGCTCCCGCGCCACGCTCCTGGAATGCGAAGGCAGCGTTTGTTCATTGTACAACAACCGCCTTGTTTCCACATTTTCCTGAACAAAGGACTGAAATAGGGGGGTATATGCGTCATAAGCCCGTCCTGAACATCGCTCGCCCTTTCCTGCGCAAATATTTGTAAACAGATTGAGAATTAATGTCCAGCCAACTCAAGACCCTTCATAAAAAAAAAAAAAAAAAAGGGTTTTATTGCAAACAGGATGGCAATCATTTCCCAGATCCAGTGCATATAGGCCTTTAAGATGAGAAACAACATACAGAGCAGGAAAACAGCAACCGCAGCTGTGCACCAAGCCATTTTCTGAGAGGCATAAAACATGGTGGCTCATTATTTTACAGCCCCCTCCTCCCCCACAAACAGACTCTCATCTTAGAGGGGGGGAAAAAAAAAAAAAGAAATAAAAAATCTGAAGTTTCTGGTCAGCACATGATAATTCCCCCAGGGCTAATTTAGGTACAAAATACACAGCTTCACTAGCACGCGTAGCTGAGCAGCCCTCACGCAGAAGGATCTGCCTAATGCCTCCTCTTCGAGCGGTCTTAGGGAGCCAACGTCTCACACGTACTCTGTGGAGATCCAGTCTGAAGCCCAGGGTGGCTCAACTACTCGACAGCACAAAGTAAAGACAGGGACAGTATGTTCTCACAACTTTGCTTCTGTGGGTATCTTACCACTTTTGCTTTGCAGTGAGTTCCATGCGTGGAGCCCGGAGGCAACGCTGCTAAGGGCAGCCCACAGGCAAGGCTCTGCGCTTCTAAGAGGGGCTCCCGGGACACCGCTCTCCCTCCAGTTTGGGGGATAGTTGAGAAAAACGCACCGATTCTCCAGAGTCAAATTTGGGTCTAGTGTTATGCCAGAATACCTTTCACATGTCACCGTGAACTGGCGCTGAGGCAGCCATTTATTCATTTTTAGGAGCAAAAATAAGCCCTAAACATTGAATATCAGCATCAGCCCCGCAGAACGGTATCACTTGTAATCCAGCTGCCATCAAAAAGGCTTTAAAAGCGTTATCCAAAAGAGCAGCTGTAGAGATACACACTGAAGCAAGGCCAGCAGTGGCCACCAAGGAAACTGAGGGAGCCGGAGCACACAACACGTGAGGAAAGGGGAGGAAGCATATCTAACACAGGATAACAGGGTAGATGGAGCCAGGCTCCCCTCGGAAATACACAGCAAAAGGAAAGGCAAGAGACAAAATGCAAAAAGATAAATTCAAATGAATGTAACAGGAAAAAACCCAGAGACAGTAAGGGTGGTCCAACACTGGAACAGGGCCCCAGAGAGGCTGGGCAGTCTCCACCCTCGGAGATGCTCAAAACTCAACTGGATGCGGCTCTCAGATCCCTGACATAAGTTCAAATTTAGCCCTGAGTGAAGGGTTGGACCAAAGTCCTCCATGAGTCTCTTCCAGTCTAATTTATTACGAATCTATTACCAGAGGATGAGAAAAGCGTGGGAATGCTTGTTAGAGGTTTCCCTTTCTGCTAAACTGAGTTTTACCTTAGCAAACTCGATGCTCTCCAGGGAAATTCTTTGCAAATCAGTGCACTTCCGTCTCTATCACTTGTCATTTTTGAGTTATCACCACTTCTGGACACCACCACAAAGTCCTCCGGGGTAGCTGAGGCATTTTCCAAACATTCCCGGGACCCTCCGGAAACAGAGCAAATCTTAGGCAGAGTCTTCCCACACTTACACAACACTAACAGTGCTGTTGGTCTTTAGGGTCTTTCAGTTGACCTGTATTCTGCACCGCTCAAGCTGAACATCTCGTAACAAAATCAGTCCCGATCTTAGAGCTCCCTAGAACCAAAGACCCCATAGTAGCTAAAAATACCACACAAAAGACACGCTCCCAGCAAGGGGAAAAAGGTAAATGTTGCTATAAAGGCTGAAAAGATGATCCGAGGAACTACAGCACGCTCAACCTCGCTTCAGTCCCTGGGGAAGTCATGAGCTGAGTCCTCCTGGGACACATTTCCAGGCACACAGAGGAGAAGGGGACAGCCAGCACAGATTTAACAAGGAGAAGTTATGCCCATGATCTGATTGCCTTCTGTGATAGCACGACAGGATTCACGGATGGAGGGAAAGCAGTGGGTGTCATTGACTTTAGCAAGGCTTTTGACATGCTCTTCCACAGTACTCCTGCACCCAAATTCGATGGCTCCGTCTGGATGGGTAAATAATTAGTGGCCAAGTTCAGAGGTTCATGATTAACAATTTGTTAACCGTAGGAGCTGGTAACAAGTGGGGAACCACAACAGGGTCTGCTCTGGGACCTGTCCTGCTTCACATCATTATCAGTGACTTGGAGGAGGCAACAGAGCATGCTCTCACACACTTTGCAGATGACACCGACCCGAGGTGGAAAAGCCAACACACTCAAGAGCACGGCCACCATCCAGAGGGTCCCAACATGCTGGAGGAATGGGCTGACAAGAACCTGGTGAAAATAAGTAAGGAGAAAAGCCAAGCCCTGCACCTGGGAAGGAAGAACCTCTTGCAACAACACAGCCTAGGGACTGACTGCCTGGGGAGCAGCTCTGTGGATAAGGACCAAGAGCCTTGGCAGACAGCAAGCTGAACGCGGGCCAGCCGTCTGCCCTGGCAGCAGAGGCGGCCAACAGCCTCCTGGGCTGTATTAACAGGAGCCAAGCCAGTAGATTGAGGGAAGCAATTATCCCCCTCTACGCAGTTCTCCTTAAGACCATATCTACCCCCTGCATCCAGTTTTGGGCCTCCCAAATACAGGAAAGGCACCAATAAACCAGAGCAAGTTCACTGGAGGCCACCAAGATGGTTGGGGCTGGAGCACTTGCCCCACAGTGGGAGGTTAATGGGGCTTGTTCAGTCTGGAGGAGTGACTGCTTCAGGGGGACCTAACAACCATCTTCAATGCCTACAAGGAGGTCACGGAGCAGAACAAGTTGGATGGGGCTGGGAGCAACCTGGTCTGGTGGGAGGTGTCCCTGCCCAGGGCAGGGGGTTGGAATGGATGGTCTTTGAGGTCCCTTCCACCTCAAACCGTTCTGTGATTCTGTGATAAGTTGCCCTGAGCGGTTTTGCAGCCTTGGTCCTTGGAAGTTTACAAGACCAGACTGGGTAAAGCCCTGAGCGACTGGTTTGATCTTAGAGCTGCCCCCACTTTCAGGAGGAGATTGGACCAGAGACCTCCTGAGGTCTCATCCATCCTGAATGAGTCGATGAAAAATTCAGCGCAGAGCCACAAAGGGGATGAAGGGGGTGGAACATCTCCCTCATGAGGAAAGGCTGAGGGAGCTGGGGCTCTTGAGCTTGGAGAAGAGCAGGCTGAGGGTGACCTCCTCAATGGTTATAAATACGTAAAGGACGAGTGTCAGGAGGGTGGAGCCGGGCTCTTCTTGGTGATGGCCAGTGACAGGACAAGGGGCAACGTGCACAAGCTGGAGCACAGGAGGTTCCACATGAACATAAGGAAAAACTTCTTCACTGTGAGGGTGACAGAGCCCTGGAACAGGCTGCCCAGAGAGGTGGTGGGGTCTCCTTCTCCGGAGACATTCAAAACCTGCCTGGATATGTTCCTGTGTGACCTGCTGTAGGTGGTCCTGCTCTGGCAGGGGGGGTTGGCCGAGATGATCTTTCGAGATCCCTTCCCACCCCTGACTTTCTGGGATTCTGTGAAATACTGAACAGATGCAATATATTTTCCACGTGTCAGAACCAACAGAGTCAGCCTCTTACTTTAGCCCCTAAGAGCAGGGAACGAAATTGAGTGAATCGGGCTGAAATCAGCATTAAATGTAAAATATCAGTATATTTGCAGTGAGCAAGTGACTGTGCAGAGCTTTGCAAAGCCCTGAGAAAGCACGGCTGCTCTTCCTAACCTCAGGTGACAAGAAGTCTGCATCCGGGCTATTGTAGTAAACCTCCTTTCCCCCCCCACCCCCCCCGCCTCTCCCCCAACATGTCTGTTTTCCAAGCTGAATATTTTAAGAATCAAGGCTGCCTGTGATCATATCTAGCCAGCTTAGAATGAACACTGATTTCTTTGCTGCTTCTTTGATCGAAGCCAAGTGGTTTTCTCATGGGTAATAAGGTCACAGGGTTAAAAGAGCAATATGACAATTACAAAAGTTAAATCTATTGCCACTACAGACAGACACACTACCCAGGGCCCATTAGCACGTAGTACAGAATGGTTATCACAGGTCACTGACACCAGTTCACTCTAATGGCTTTTCCTGTGTCCTTATCAATCCAGTGCACAAAGTGTCTCACCCTCAGCCTTTCCCTATGATCTCAGTGCTGTGTTTATAGCTATCTAACTCCACCAGGCACCAGTGGGTCAGCCAAGTCAGCAGACAGTGAGATATGCCAGGACACAACGATGGGACAATCTGCAAAGTGTCTGAGATGAACAAGAGTTACCAGAGACTTCGAGAAGGAAATTTTTTCCACCGCCCCCCCACACCCTCTCTCCCCCCCGCCCCCTCTAAAAAAAAAAAAAAAAACAAAAGAAAAAAAGAAAAAAAAAGTTTGAAAGCTCCCAAGGACACCGAGGGAAAACTTTACAACCCTGATCTCAAAAATAGAAGTAAACCACAGCTTTTCCATGGTACGGTTCGTGTTTCAGTATCAAATAAAAGAAACAACTAGTGTTACAAAGAGAAAAAAAAGAGACGTTTTCATATGAAAGAGAGGGCTGGGTAGCTGCTCTTAGTTGGATTGTGGTTCCTACAAGAGGCTTTCTCATCCCTTGAAAGAAGAACTTCAATTGTTTTGCCCCGTTACCAAAGAACAAACATTTTGGTGGGGATGCTGGAGGCCCCCCCGCAGCGAGGTGGGGAGGCGGCAGGAGCGAGCGGCTGCGTCACAGCCACCACGGGCGAGCAGACGAGCCACCAGCCTGCCAGTTTATTAGCCCCCAGAGGCAGCCAAAGCAGGCTGGGTGCAGCCAGCACAACCCCCAGCGCGCTTCGAAGAGGAATTAAAAAAATAATAATCAAGTTATTTAAGCGGAGGGCCGGGAGGAGAGGAACGATCCGCCGCCGGATCTGCAGCATCTCCCGCTCCAAACGGCATCTGCCCGGTTTGGAGACCCAAAGCGGCGCTCCCCGTCCTCAGCCCAGCGCTTCACCTCGAGGCCCTGAGCCGGCGAATCCCCGCGCGGCGGCGGCTGCAATCCAAACGTAGCAATTTCGGCGATAAGCAAAAATAAACCCTCGTTTCTCCTCCCAAGGCCGTGCTGGCTCCGCACCGCTAAGAGACAGAAAACATTATTTTCTTCACTAAAATAGCCAAGGAAACACGGACCAAGTGGATACAGTCGATGCACAACACTTGCATTTTAATATAGGAATTTAAAGACTTTTCTACATTGATTACTTTTAGTAAAGTGGGGGGGGGGGGGGTATTATTTGTTTTACTGGGTTTTTTTTACCTTTCCTAATGTATTTAGTGCATCAAAGCAGCTTTAGGGTTAGAGAGGCCTGCAGCAGAAGCAATACAGCAGATAAAAACGTCAGTGGCGAGATACGACAAATTTATAGTAAATACCTGTCAACTGCTATTTATCTAAATTATCCAGCTCTGGGATTCTCCAGAAATACTTCATCAACCAGGAGGCAGCTACAGTTTCAAGCCTGTATTTACATCAGAATCTGCTCTCTTTTTCTTGTCTTTTTTCTTTTTTTTTTTTTGGACACTTGTTCTTTACCCTAAAATGACCCCTTTGTAGCTCGGATCAAAGAGCTGGGAGTGTCAATACCAGTGTCTTCATGAACATGTGAAGAACCTCAAAGTAATTGGTAACCAATTAGCATAAAGCTAAAAAAACCCACCTAGCTAAGGCAAACCCTAAATGAGTACTAACAGGCAACAGCACCGGCTGAAGCAGGAGCTTAAGCGACTTAAATCACCGTCAGCCGCCTTTGAGACAACTTCTTGGGAGCACCCTCTGTACAAACCACTCTTGACTTTTTTGGGGCTTTTTATTTTTTTTTTTTTTTAATTCCTTTCTGCTCTTTGTTCACTCTTTGCTTTCTGCCTTGCTACAGCTTACTGGAAACATGAAACAAAAACGGCTTTTCATTTTATGTTATGTAAAGCAAAGCAACTCCATGTCTTGGCCTTGAAATACAAGGCGCCCAACAGCTGTTCAGATGCTCCAGCAGATAAACCATCTGGCCCAAACCTCACCTTTCCTAATTTATTTTGGATATCGATCAAAGCAACTCCAGCATTACATAGACTTTGGTCAAAGACAACATAAAAGATAAAAACGTCAATAGCAAAATCGTTTCGCTGAAATACTCTTGTTTCTTCTTTATATAATAATATTACCATTTTCAACAAACTTCTCTATTAACTCAAGGAAAAGATATACCTGATACCACCAGCCCGGCATGAATATCCTGAAACAGCACATGGCTGCTGAACAGAAACTCGGGGGGGTTTAGTGCTCACCATCAGCTAGAACTAGACACAGACTTTGGCCAATTGACCAAGGAGACCAGGAGAGGCCCCAAGACTCACGTGTCCCGGCTCTGCTGCTGGCTCCCCTCCTTAACCCTTTCGTATGATGCTCCTGGCACCTGAAGAACCACCACAGCCCTGGTTCCAGCTAGTCTTTTTTTTTAATCTTCCCAGCAAAAGGACAGTTCACGCTTGTCTAATATCACCAGGATTCCCACCGAGACATCGAGGTTGTTCAGTGGTTACCGATTCGTACCAACTCGAAACCAACCCTGTCATCTGAAAAGCCTTTTTTCATGCCATCCAGAGTGTATTTGCTGCACGCAGAAACCACAGGCAGGGTAAGGACTTGTTGTTCTCGGCACCGTGTAGGGACACAAGCCCAAATCACGAACTCAAAGGGTTATTTGAGCAAAGAAGGGTTACCCGTGCGCACAGCTCCATGTATAACACACAAACACCCTCTTGTGATGTTTTGTTCGATATCTGCAGATATTCAAAGCCTCCCCTACGCCCATTTCTTCCTCAAGACACCGTCAGCCGGCCTGTTTCTCACAAGAAAAGGAATCGCAGATGAATAGTCCCATAAAGCATCCCACCAGAGCCTGTCCTCCCCGGAGCCGCCACCACGCCAAGGTCCAACTCTCAATTAACCCCCGCCTGACCTTCCTTCACTTTCTTTCCCCCTCCTCTGCCCTTCCTGAGAAAGTTCAGCGTTTCCTGGAAAAGTCTCCTTGCCTGTTTGATATTGTACTTCGCCTTGGATGCTGAAGGAAGGATTTACAGGTGCCTGGCCCCCTCTGTAAGACCATGACCGAAGGCTGACCTCCCGTTACAATATGTGAACTTCTGCCCTGCTGATAAGGCTGGCAGATATGAGTAGGATTTTTCAAATAATCCTTTGGGAATTTATAAGCAGCACAGCCATAAAACCGAGGTGACTGGAAGGTCGATTTCACTAAAAATAATAAATATCTCAATGTTTATTCAACGTGGGCCTTTTTAACTGCAGGCCAAGCGTTTAGATAACGCTATTGTAAATGACAAATATTAGGATTTTTTGGTAACTATTACATTATGATCCTTCCGTCTGACACTGATGTGGCCGTTTCCCTCGACGCTTGCTGGATCTCTGACATTGTTCAGCCCAAGTTGGGCCTAGAAAGCCAGGGCAGGATTCAATCACAGGTCAGGAAAAGGGCAATTTTCTTTTTCAGGAGCCTTTACTACGGCTGGCTACCTTGTTCTCTTGCTCCTGTCTCCCCAACACACCTTCTTTAGAGCTCTGCTGTGTATTTTTTCCCGTTACTGGGGCTTCTGGCTGAAATAGAGAAGGAGCAGGGGGAGAAGGACTGAACGATGTCAGCTCAGGATGGGGACAGAGGACGCTAACCCAGTGGCATGAAACCCCTGCTCCAGGGTTAACCTCACCGTCCCCAAGTGCCCTGCGCTATTCCCACCTCCAGCAGAAGAGGATCCCATCCAGCTCCACCCCAGAGCGCTGGCCTGGCTTCTAGCAGCAGCATTTCCCAAGCACGCTCCTGAGGAGCAATTGCTACTTCAGATGAAAGAGTAAAGCCACCAGACAACCACGAAGCCCCAACGTAGGAACGAGACCGTTTCAAACGTGCCACCCTGTTATGTCCACCAGCGAAAGCTCTTCACCCTTTCCATAACAGCTTTATGTATAAATACACAATCAAATAAATACCCCTGCATTAAACACATGCACGTAAGCTACACAAATGGGATCCCTAATCCTGTTTTCATTATACATATTCTTCACTGAAGTTTCTCCAAATAAAGTGACACTTTGAAATCCACAAAACATTTCAGACGAGTCGTAATCTTCAATTAGCACACTCCCTGAAACGGGCTCCCAGCTCCGGGTTGGAGGAGGAGGTTTTTCCTCCAAGATAAACAGAGTAACACATTTTGGGTAGGTTAACTTTTTCATGCCAATAGACTATCATGGCGATATAGCCAAATTACATAATTATTAACAGATGAAGGCACAAAAAGATTTTATATAAATGTTCTTCATGACAGTTCTTTTCCTTTCGCAAATTCATTTGTATGTATTGCTGGACAAACTGGCTTCAGAAGTGCCTTAAAAACAATTCTCTCTCAAGCCTGGCTCCGCCGTGGAAAGGGAGGAAAGCTGCGAACAGAGCGCTCCTTTCATCTGCTGCCTGGGCTTCAGATTGCTCAACCGCAGGAGAAGAGCCCTCTGCAAGCTGCCTCTCTCCAAAGGACGTTGAAGAATGGATGCAAGCAACACCGGCTCTGCAGATGCAAGGCTCGTACGCTGCTGGAGGCATCTTAGAAATTAAAAGTTGAAGGGTAAGCTACAAAGGGCATCTCGTCTGCCCTCGTTATAAATAAGTAAGCAAAAAAAAAAAAAAAATCAATGCCTCACGTACTCATAACGCCTAGGAGAAAACTCGGCTGCCTGCACCCTGGGAGCCCTCTTGAAAAGTTCTCAAGAACACGACGCTGCTCAGAGCAACACTTTTTAGCCAATAACCGAGCACCAACACAGAACAGCTTCGCTTTGGCCGTATTTTTCAGTGCACGGTGAAACCGGGAGCGATACAGTCAAGTGGTGGATTTGGCGGGACGGCAGCAAATCTGCTCCTGTCAACCAACGTCTGAAGAGCAGCAAAGTCCTCCTAAGCACAGTGAACGACACATTTAAAACTAATTTCCCCCACACAACCCCTCCGTTTGCACTTAATAATGAAGCTACTGTGGTCAAAGAAGAATTCTTGGAGGAAAACCGTATTACCAAGAAATATGCGTATTATCAACGCAGGGTCTGCACTAGTTGGGAGAAAATATTCCTCTCTATTTCCGTGGCCTGCATGAAGTAATTGTGTGGGTTTTACCCAAATCCACCCATTGCTGGCCTACTTTCTACTTCAGGTAATGCACTTCCCAGCGAGGTGGACATTAACCAACGTTTTGCAACCGCCTCCTTCCAGCAGCACCCACGGAAGGAGCAGCACCCCGTCGCCTTCCCTAACCCACAGTCCAGTCTCAGCACCAGTCCCCTGGGCAGCACAGAGTGACTTACCAGGACAGAGTATATGTGCAGGCATCGGTATACGGGGGAGAAGTCCACCAGGTCCTGGGCTCCAGGCACCTAAAAGACAGCAGGAGACCAGTGTGAAATATGCAGAACACACACAGGTAAGCGCAACTCCAATATAGCACGTGTCGGTAAGTGCAAGTCCAACAGAGAGTGACACCAAGATTTCGGTAACACGTACAGAGAATGCTGGTATCTACCTCGATCTGTCTATATTGGCATTTTTTAAAAGTTTCTCGAGGTAAGAAAATTTCATTTAATATTGCTCTCGCTCCATTTACACTCCCCTGGGAAATCCCACTGCAGCGTTCGGCCCTCTGTTAGCCAGCTCCTCAGCAGAGATTTAATTGTGACCATAGGCTTAATCACAAGTTCAAGCATCCTGGCACAAGCCAGTCTGGTACTTATGCAACAAGGGGGAGGAAAAAAGCCCAAACCCCAAGCAAACTTATTCTCTATATTTCTAGTTTGATTTCTTCAAAAGCACGAATTCCATTTTATTTTATTTCTCTTCCTCACAAAACAAGCGCCACACAGACTCTACCACCTTTCAACAACATAGTGAGTCTTGCACAGGGACGAGGAAGCACAGTTTTGAAGGGTGGGACGAGGGAGGGAGGGCGAGAGGAAAGATCAGAGAAGAAATTTGCATACAAGAAGCTTGTGTCCTTTGGATATGTTCAAGCCAACACAGCATTAAGCTTGTTGGCCGAGGCATAAAGCTAAGGCAACCGTCCTTCTCCCCCAAAATCCAGAGGAGGGGAGTGTTCTGTTGACATGTGGTGGAAAAAAGGGGAGAAAGATGAAAGGGACCAATGGACAGGCCTGGGAAACATGTTTATTTTATATATTTTTAATTATGCTTAAGAGGCATTTCTGCTAAAAAGGAGGTAGGATGAAGAAGAGAGACGTTTCTAGCTGGATGAGGGTATACAAGCCTCAACCAACGCTGCCCAAAGCACCTGGGGCAAGTGGTCCTCCTCATCTAAAGCGATGGCTTCAAGCAGGGGAGTGCACAAGTTATGGGCTGGAAAGGGAAAACCGAGGATTTTGTTAAATAGCCTCCTGTATAATGGGGAACTGGGGCTGTTAAAGAGTCTCCTGCATGCACAGAAACTCAGTCCTCAGCGCTACGTAGAATCAGAGAATCGTTAGGTTGGACTAGACCTCCGAGATCGTCAAGTCCAACCGCTGACCTAACACCACCACGTCCCTAAGTGCCACATCTACGCGGTTTTTGAGCGCAGGTTCTCGGTCAGAGCTGAAACAAGGGAAGAAGCTACGGAGACCGAGAGAGCAGCAACCCACGGCGGGGGAGCATCCCACCCCGCACCACCAGCGTCGCTTCGAGACCCCCAGACACTTGACAGTCCCAACGTGGGGGCGCAGGGAGGGGAAGCAGCCCGCTCATCGGCAGCAAAGAGCACTACCGGGGTATGGCAGCTCGCCGGGCTCTCCTTCCCTCCCCTGCACCAAGGCTGGCTGGGCAGGAAGGAGGAAGGTTTCCGAGCGAGGGATGGGGCTGGCACCACCGGTGTGACCCTCGCCACGTTGAACCTGGCTGTTCACCCTGCCCCAGCACGGGTTACAGCTGAACTGAGGGCAAGCAGCTGCGAAACACAGCCCAGCGCTCTCGCCAACGTCTCCTCCTTTTACAAGGCTCTATTTGACAATGGCCAACGCTGGGCAGCGGGTTTATTGTGTTCATGCCAATTTTATCACCCCGTCCTGGTCATTTATCTTCCATTTGCAGTCTCCCAGGCCTTCTCATGCTCCTAAACAGCTCCCAAAGCCCAACTTCAGCTGCCTTGTGGACTCCTCGGGATACAGATTTTTGCCTTGCTGAGTTCCTCCAGCATCAAGCGCAATTGGTCTCCAGTTGGTAGAACAGTAAAACCCTTCTGGCTCAGAAATCCCCGACTGCAAAACTGCTGGAGATCACTCCAGCAGACAGGGAAGTATCGGTACTCGCTCGACCCAGCCATCCTCCGGCGACCACCATCAGCGTGGGGAAGCTGGACTGGATGGACCCGAGTCCACCCTCTGTTTTTCTAAGGGAGGAGAAATCTGTCATCCCCTCGCAACACCATCAAAGCAGGAGATGTTTTCCTATGAATTTGAATTCAGGATCAAACGGTTTTGCTCCTCTTGGATTTGGGGCACTAGTTGAACACGGTCCACGGAGAAATATTTCTGATAAAGATTTGTGAAATCAGGATATTGCCAAAAACGGCGTTTACTCCCCCAGAGAAATTCTTTCAAAGCAGACTGCAACATTTTCACAGTCTCTGATCTTCTGTAAAAACTTTTAAGCCCACACACACACTCACAAAAAAGTCTGCTGGACTGTTCTGCAGAGTTAACAGCTCTGAGACATTAATAGCTTGAAAATTGCCCATCTAGGTAGGACGCTATCAGACCTGGAAGCACAAGGCCTGGACCACAAGAAAGCTTTTGGCAAATAGAAAGGCATGCCCCCAAAACTTACGAAGGGTATAAATCTACAATGTATTTTAAGGAAGAGAACCGACCACCTCTTCCACATGCAGTCATAGCCCTGCAACAGAAGAAATAATAATCCTATCACTTGAAATCTTTCTAGACTAACGAATACAGGCCTCTGAATACACAGAATATATGAAATCACCTCTGTGGCTGGTTTAACATGCTGCACAACTTAGACATAGCTAATACTTACATATTTAGATATTTATCTAATATTTAGATATTTAGATATATCTAAAAAACCAGGCTCAGCACATCCCCTTTAGCAGCGACTTGATTTTCTTAGCCAAAGCTGCACTAGCAGCGTTCAAAAAAATAAATAAATCTTTGATTTTTTGAAACTTGACGATGAAATGAGAACTAGAGCCGCCTCAACAACAGGACTGATTACTCCCCTGGCATCTCCCCTTCAGTCTAATCTTTTTTTTTTTTTTTTCCTTTCAATTTGCAGAACAAAGAATTTATTCATCTTGTCCAAAATTTTCCCAGTCCACAAAACATCAGCTTCACAAACCTCATTCCCAAATCCTGCATCCGGCACGTTCCTGGGGCCGGGAGCAGAGGCAGACCTGTCAGGCTCTGTAAACAGCCAAACCCTCTCTTTTTGCAAGAACATTTTCAGTTGGGTTAAACACTGACTGTAGCAAATTTAACCCACGGAAGACAAGTTTTCGATGGAAATGTTCAACTGTAGCTGCCACCAACACGAGGCAGGCCCAGAGTTAAGGGATGCTCTGTTCTGGTTTTAGATAATCTGTGGCTTGAATCTCTCTGATCCTCGTCAGTTTTTGATGAAAAGGCATGACACAAGCCCAGATACATTCACCCCTCTTTCAGTGAGGAGAAAGAAACCTCCAGACTTAAACACCGGGAATTCAACGGAGGTGGTTTATGAACCATCTCACAGGCCCCTCGATGGATGAACATGGACGAGCTGGTGCAGAGGAACACGAGCACAGACAACACTGCACCCGCAAAGGCTCAAGTCGAGCAGAGGACATGGAGCAGGCTGGGTCTCTTCACGTGACACACACGTTGCAGAAAGCACCCGTTCACCTTACAGAGTAAAACCCTTGCTCAAAGCAGCGTTGGTTCTGCACTGCGTCCAGCTCTGGGGGCACCAGCACAGGACAGACACGGAGCTGCTCGAGCGGGTCCAGAGGAGGCCACGAAGATGCTCAGGGGCTGGAGCAGCTCCCTGTGAGGACAGGCTGGGGGAGTTGGGGGTGTTCAGCCTGGAGCAGAGAAGGCTCCAGGGAGACCTTAGAGCGGCTTCCAGTGCTGAAAGGGGCTGCAGGAGAGGTGGGGAGGGACTCTGGATCAGGGGTGATGGGACGAGGGGTGACGGTTTCACACTGCAAGAGGGGAGATTGGGATGAGATCTTGGGAAGAAATTCTTCCCTGGGAGGGCGGTGAGGCCCTGGCCCAGGCTGCCCAGAGCAGCTGTGGCTGCCCCCTCCCTGGCAGGGCTCAAGGCCAGGCTGGATGGGGCTGGGAGCGACCTGCTCTGGTGGGAGGTGTCCCTGCCCAGGGCAGGGGGTTGGACTGGATGGTCTTTAAGGTCCCTTCCAGCCCAAACTATTCTCTGATTCAACAAACCTCTTTGGGTACCAGCAGCCTGGAAGCACTTTACCCCATGCAGAAAGGAGGCACAGAACAAACTGTGCTGTAGATTTGCAACGTCTTGTGTGGTCGTGGTGTCCTTTGAGTGTCCCAGTGTGCCCCACGGCTTAACCTTAGGGGAAAGAAACCTGAGAGGGTTTGCACGGTCAAGAGGATGCTCAGGATACTGCGATACTGGAAGTGGCCAGATGGTCCTGCAGACTAAGTGATCTCACTCTGGCTCACGTTATAGACAACACACAGACAGCTTTTTCTGGAAATAGAGAGGTTTCTCTCAGTCTCCAAGACGTTTTTTTGCATAATTACTAGTGGAAGCAAACAAAAGGTGGAGGTTGATGGCACCTAACAAAGCCATTTATCAGGGAAAGTTGAGAGAGCTCTCTGGGGTCCCTGCTCTAGCTCCCAAAACGTTGAAAGAAATCCATTACACTCAGAGAATTACAACTTCTTCCTACAGCCAGATCAACCTGAAAGAATGCCAGAAGCACGACGAGTTTTGGCTACACCTCACACCTGCTGATGTCCTGAGCGCCAAACTCCTTCTCCAAATAGAAAACTGTCTGGAATTTGTTGATTTGTTCTTCACAGACAGTTGAGTGGACATTATTCTGAAGCGTGATGTCCTTCCTCAGAACTCCCCCTCTCCCACAAAGAAGCACCAGGGAGTCCAATTCGACCCTCTCACCTTTCAATCACTTCACAGACACCTGACCAGGTTTTTTTTGGGGGGGTGGGGACAAGAAGAAATGAGGCAAAACACAGGTGAGTCTGTCGTGCTGTACTCAACGAGATCACAAAAGAAAAGTCACTGAAAATGGGAAGAGTCTGGATGAGCTTTGTAGTTTTCTGGATGCTTTTCACTACAAAGGAAAGAGCTGGCACAGACTGAACAGACTGCGGAGCTGCTCGCTGTGAAATGCAAATTCTCCTGCAACTTGACATTCATAAAAACGGAACTGAAGCCTTCTCCCAGCTCCCTTCACAGCTGGGCCCACTCCCTCACGGACTGTAGTGGGAGCTTCCACCTCAGTGAGGCCTCTGTACTTCAGTGGGACAAGTCTGGACCATAACATCTCACAATGGAGAACGCAAATGGAGCGGAGAACCACGTCTCGTATTTGTCCTCTCGAATGCAGCTGGCAGAGCTCTCTCACGCTACTCCAAGGGAGAGAATGCCCTACACTGGAGCACATGCAACAGTCTAAGTAAAACCCTTCGGCTCGTTCTTCCCTTTCAAAGCTTTTCCTGTAAATTTTGCTGCAGGGATGAAGAATTGCTCCATATGGGTGAGGAAGCACGGGATGTCCAGAACAATTCCTTCAGCCTAGGTGGAGGACTCTGTAACACAGCCTGCTGAAGGGCCTCAGATATTTCCTAGAGAGGAATAAAAAAATATATATTTCTCACACTTTTTCCAGCCTATGTACCAGGATCAGGAGCTCTCCTGCCTAAACTTATTCAGAAACACCTAGGACCACCCTGTTCTCAATTCTGAGCAGGAGTGGGTGCAACGTGCCCTTCATACTTCCCTTTCCAGATTCAACCTGTCTTCCAAACAGAAACCTGCAGTCACTGGTGGCTTTATTAGCTGTGACAGGTCAAGAGCAAGAGCCACCAGTGCAGCCTTTGAATGCTTCGGGATCATTTCTTGCCTTCTCTACTGACTTTATTCTAACAAGAGCCTGTCTCCTTTCTCCAGGTTTCCTTGTTAGCAGTATTCCGTATTTCCTTGAGAAGTATAAGCCTCGGCAATCTCAGGGACCAGCAGAGCACAGCAAATGACACGTTCCCACTTGTTGCAGCACTGTCCCTCTACACTCAGAAAACCTTCTCGATCGCTCCAGAACATGGGGGCTGTGCAGTTCACTTGCACTCAGGACACTTAATACTAACAATACTAACTTAATACTAACAACTTTAAGCAATGAGGATTCAATTTGGAGACTCAAATTCTGTATTAATAGTATTCCTGCATACACCAGGCGATCATAAGGAGGAAGACTCACACCAGAAGATGAAAAGCTAGGAATGAATCCGCCAACCACTAAACCCAATTTTGCAGTTGGCCTCTAACTTCAGAGAACCTTAGAGACCCCTTACCAAAGAACCCCCCGTTAACATTTTACAGACTGCAATGGCTTTGGCTGGGATAGTGTTCATTTTCTTCATTGCAGCCCACGTGGTGCTGTGATTTGGGACCAAACCAGTGCTGATACCACACCAGGGTTTTAGCTGTTGCTAACAGAACTTACACAGCACCAAGACCTTCTCTCTCTCTTACTTTGCCCCCCCAGCAAGTAGGCTGGGGCTGGGCAAGAGGCTGGGAGGGGACACCGCGGGGACAGCTGACCCCAACTGGCCAAAGACATATTCCATACCACGTAACACCATGCTCGGCAATAAAACTGGGGGGGTTGTTCTCTTCAAATGCAATCATTGCTGGGAAACTGGCTGGGCATCGGTCTGCTGGCGGGAGGTGGGGACTGGTTGTGTCTGCACCACTCGGTGGGATTTTGTCCCATTGCTTATTAAGCTGTCTTTACCTTGACTCATAAGTTTTCTCACTTTTACCCTTCACATTGTCTCCCCAATTATCCTGAGGGGTGGGAGGGTTAGTGAGCAACCAGGTAAGGGCTTAGCTGCTGATGGGGGTCAACCCACTACACACACACAGAATCACAGAGTCATTTAGGTTGGAAAAGACCTTTAAGATCATCGAGTCCAACCGTTAACCCTGCACTGCCAAGCCCACCACTAAACCACGTCCCTCAGCCCCACATCTACAGGGCTTTTAGATACCTCAAGGGATGGTGACTCCACCACTGCCCTGGGCAGCCTGTCCCAGTGCTGGACAACACTTTTGGTGAAGAAATTCTTCCTAATGTCCAAACTAAACCACACTTAGTGCAACTTGAGGCCATCACCTCTCGTCCTGTCACTTGCTTCTTGGGAGAAGAGACCGACCCCCACCTCACCACAACCTCCTGTCAGGCAGTTGCAGAGAGCGATGAGGTCTCCCCTCAGCCTCCTCTTCTCCAGACTGAACCCCCCCAGTTCCCTCAGCCGCTCCTCACAGACCTGTTCTCCAGACCCCTCACCAGCTTCGTTGCCCTTCTCTGGACACGCTCCAGCCCCTCCATGTCCTTCTTGCAGGGAGGGGCCCAAAACTGCACCCACCATTCGAGGGGCGGCCTCACCTTGCCCAGTCCAGGGGCACGATCCCCTCCCTGCTCCTGCTGGCCACCCCATGGCTGACACAGACCAGGAGGCTGTTGGCCTTCTTGCCCACCTGGGCACACTGCCGGCTCATGTCCAGCCGGCTGCCGACCAGCACCCCCAGGGCCTTTCCCGCCGGGCACTTTCCAGCCGCTCCTCCCCAGCCTGTAGCGCTGCTGGGGTTGGTGGGACCCAAGGGCAGGACCCGGCACTTGCCCTTGGTGACCCTCATGGCACTGGCCTCAGCCCATCGATCCAGCCTGTCCAGGTCCCTCTGCAGAGCCTTCCTGCCCTCCAGCAGATCAACACTCCCACCCAATTCCGTGTCATCTGCAAACTTCCTGAGGATCACTCAGTCCCCTCATCTGGATCATTGATAAAGACATCACTGATAAAGAACTGGCCCCAAAACTGAGCCCTGGGGAACACCACTCGTGACTGGCCACCAACTGCACTGAACTCCATTCACCACCACTCTTTGGGCCCAGCCATCCAGCCAGTTTTTTATCCAGCGATGCGTAGGCCTGTCCAAGCCACGAGCAGCCAGCTTTCCCAGAAGAATGCTGTGGGAAACAGTGTCAAAGACTTGACTAATGTCTAGGTAGACACATCCACAGCCTTCAACCTTCAATGTGGCCTTCAAGCCCCCCAGGATGCTCCAGGAAGCCAGGCCGAGCAGACAAGGGGCCCCCTGCCGCGCTCCGGTTCATCACCACGGACAGCGGCCGCCCCTGCCCACCCCCGTCCCCCCCGCCAGGTCATTAACGTCATTAAGAACAGGACTTCATCTGCCTCGAGATGAGTTAATTCCGTTCATCAAACAAGTTCCGAGATTTCTCCGGACTGCGTTACCCAAATCATTGTCTTTAAATTCTTCCCTCCTTACGCTCTTCCTTACACCTTGCAATTCTAATTGAAATTCAATTCCGATTTCTAATTCCAATTTCTAATTCCAATCGACTCAAACCTGGCATACAACACAGGTACCGCCACGTTTCACACCGCCGCCTGGTTGTGCAAGAACCCTCTTCACAGCAAGTGAGAGATTTTGATGCTCAGGGGCTGGAGCAGCTCCCTTGTGAGGACAGGCTGGGAGAGTTGGGGGTGTTCAGCCTGGAGCAGAGAAGGCTCCGGGGAGACCTTAGAGCAGCTTCCAGTGCTGAAAGGGGCTGCAGGAGAGGTGGGGAGGGACTCTGGATCAGGGGGTGGTGACAGGACGAGGGGTAACGGTTTCACACTGCAAGAGGGGAGATGGAGATGAGATCTTGGGAAGAAATTCTTCCCTGGGAGGGCGGTGAGGCCCTGGCCCAGGCTGCCCAGAGCAGCTGGGGCTGCCCCCTCCCTGGCAGGGCTCAAGGCCAGGCTGGATGGGGCTGGGAGCGACCTGCTCTGGTGGGAGGTGTCCCTGCCCAGGGCAGGGGGTTGGACTGGATGGTCTTTAAGGTTCCTTCCAACCCAAACCATGCCGTGATTCTATGATTTTCAGAGTGAGATGGAACAAGAACTACTAAAGCACCAGATTTTTATTTTTTAATAGGGAAATACCAGAACAGATCTATGCAAATCAATGTTTGTTTTCAAAAAACATGCCCTTCCCACTCATTTTTCTTTTGTTTAACTTCTGCTCTATTTCCATTTTGATGCAGGAGTAAATAGCCCACCCAGATGGTTTCAGTGGGGCGTGAGGGCTCTGGGTGGGACCCTACAGTTTGGTCCCTGTGAAGTAACTGGTGATCTCCTCAGTCAGCTTTGGCAGCGCAGCCGAGATGAAGGGCAAAGAACTGAACTTTGGGGGAAAAGGAAGAACACGAGCACAGAACCACTTGAGCAACTTTTCGAATTTCAGAAACTTGTTCCTAGCCCTCTTCTCTGGCTGGTCATGGACTGTCAAGTTCAGGGCAACAAATACGACCCAATTCAGTTACAGGTTGTGGCTGAAAACACCATCCTCTCGACATAAGAGGCTTCAGCAATAAGAGGAAGAGCATCCAGCGTGACAGATGCAACTTGCCAAAAGGTCCAACGCAACACACGAAACAAAGGACACATCAAAAAGCTCAACACCTCTTGACCTACACTCGAAGTAGGAACCTCCAAGCTGCCTTTCCCGAAACGCAGAGGGCCGGGGCTCCACCAATCCAAGCACGTCCCACCGCATGCTCTACCCTCTAGCGCAGGGAGGAAAGAAGAACCGCGGCTATCAGCGAGGTTACGCTTTGCGGTGAACAGAACCAACAGACTGCCGGTCTGAGGAGGCAGCGGCAGGAAGGGAGACAAAAAGAAGGGAGCCCAGTGAGGAATTCAAATCGCATTTAAACAAATTCCGTCCCGGCGCAATCCTTTTCAGCGCAGAGTCTGTCCCTGCCACCAAGGCACACGTCCCACAGAAAAAGGCCAAGTATCCCACGCTCTATGCAGCCATTTGTCTCTTTTAAAATGAAGGATAGATCCCAAAGTGCCTTCCCAAGTAGAGCAATCCTTGAGCTGGGGGACAGAAGACACGGGCTGTTCAGTTCTCGTACGATACCTCCCCCTGCCCCGCTGAGCCTGCTAACGAGAACGAGGACAACAGGGCTAAACAACCCCACACCGAAACGCACCCCACGTCCTACAGCCTATTCTGCATCTTTACGACACGCTGCACAGCAGCATGAAAGACCGAGTGAGGTGCAAACACCGTTTGAGACGCTACTGATCACCCCCAAACTGCCCAGTCTCCTGGATTTGATGTTATACAGTTACCTCTTCATCCTCATCCTCATCTTCAACATCCAGGATACCCGAATCTTGCTCAGACATGGGGCTAGTGTTTTTTACCTCCAGATCTGAGCTTGCGCAGACTTCTTTCTTGGACTTCTTCCCCCCACTTATCCTGGGATGCTGTGATACAATATTGTCCAGGTTTCTTTGTTGCTGAGCCTAGAAAAAATTAGAAAAAAAAAAAAGCAAATTTCACCTTTTACAATAGCATCCTCGGATTTTTTAATTTTTTTTTTCAGCCAGAAGATGCAATCAGTCATGAAATACAACAAATGAGACAAAATAAAACACACACTTAATGGAACTTAGAAATATTATGTTTTTCCTAACCCAGATATTCCAAAGAAACAGAAGATTCATTTCAAAACCAGTCCAGGGATTACGCAACAATACAAACAATATTCTGACTCTTCACAAATCAAAATGCCAAACCCATCATACTGCCATATTGATCTATTTACAGCACAGATGCAGAAATATTAGCCCATAGGCCATGTGGTGACTGTCACAGGCTAAATTAAAGGACGTACTTAACCGTTGGATTTGTTCCTCTTTTCAATCCATGTCAGCACAAAACATTCCACATCTGGACCCCAGAGGTTCCTGAAAGCATTTTTGTGGTACCCCAGGAGAGCTTAATTGTACATTGCTGATGTACAGAATGAGCTGTAAAAGGTATTGAACCAAAATTCCCTCGCTGGGAGAAGCGCCACGATTCAGGGAGCAAATCTCACGGACTCGGTGGAGCTCCCTCGAAGCGGTGTTGATACCTACCCCTGGGGTTGGTTTGCAGCCGAGGTCAACGCGTGGGCCCTGCTGCAAAAACTCACTTGGTTTCCTCATTGTTACTGAGCACAATATTTAACAGGAAAAATGGTTTAGCCCCAATTGTTCAAGAGAGTTGACCAAGAACTTCAAACTGAAGGGGAAGGGCAAGGAAGGGGAACGGCAGAGAGACGCTGTTCTCGCCGCGAGTGCCAACTCGTGGCCGAAACACGGGGGAAAAGGCCAAGCCAGAGGACGCAGTGGTTCTGCACATGTGGGCTTATGCTCTGGTGTAAGTAGAAACTAAACACTCTGAAAACCTGAAATCTATGTGCATACATACACACAGATTTACAGGATCCCTCCCATATTTTTCTATAAATTTTTCAGATCTAAGAAGAAAGGTGTACGGAAATTATCCAGATGTCCTTCTGAAAGTGTTGGTTTAGATGGTAGGTTCCTTTTTACAAAAGAATGAATTTTCTTTATCTTTCACTTATTAATATAAACTGTATTTCTAGCACTTACATGCACAACCCAAATCAAACCTGCATCCGTATACTTTATTGCTCCCCTCCAACAGGAGAAAAACGAGGTGGCGAAAGGGGACCGTCCCCTGCCCCACGCTGACGTGCCAGCCTGGCTTTAGAAGGAAGGAACACTGGAAACCGTATTGTAGATGTGTTTGTCAGTGAAACCCACTGTGCTAGGAAAACAACGGATTAAACGAAATAAAACAAGTGGAACCAATAAAAAAAACGCTAATCTTTTTTTGCTACCTGAACGGCAGAAAGTGGAAAGCTCTATCTAGAGTGCCAACGTTCAAAACTATTTCCTTTTAAACACTTAAAAGTATTAATATCACACAAAAATAATTTACGAGCCAGTTTTATTTTGACAGCCTCTCTCAGCTCAACTCCCTTTTGAAACTCTCCTTGGGAAGAAAGACCCCATCAGAGAGCCATCACTCATGTAGTTTCTAGATCTGAAGAATATTAAAACCCAAGTGCAGCACGGATATCCCAACCCTGGCAAAATCCAGTCAGCTCTACCACTGTGAAAGGCAACCGTGCACACACACAATTGGCTTCATCTTAATCAACAAACATGGCAACTGATAATAAAATTAAATATATATATATATCTATCTCTATAGCTGACACTGGACATGGTTGCACCAGGAATCGGAGCTAAACCTTACACGAGGAGCAGCCTGAGCTATGCCATAGCACAATCTTGACCTCTAGTGGTTGGAAAGCAGCAGTATCCTTGATGTTTCCTCCAAGTGCTCCTACAAAAGAAGTAACACCCGAGCAAGGAGACTACCAACCAAGCTTATTAAAAAGATCTCTTAAAGGATGAGTCTCAACAATAGGGATTTTTGCAACAAAGCCCCAGGAAAAGGTCTGTGTGAACGCTGCTGAAGACAAATTTCGCTAGCAACGTCAATACTTGGAGCAATTGAGGAAAAAGTGGTGGGTTTTGCATTAGAAATCTCGAACTTCAGAGGCACAACTCTATAGAAAGACATTGCAACATCATATAAAGAGAATTAGGACTTCAAAAGGGGGAGTGAGCATTTGGTCCTTCTGAAGCCCACACAACAAAGAGATTCGAGGCTCGATTCCACTCTCAGATACGCCCACTTATGACATAAGTTACTCAACTGAAGCGGAATGAAGTTATAAGACTGAATCCACTGTAAATTACACCAAAAGCAAGCCCAGTGTACTCATTAAAATCTCTCAAATTTATGTAATCTTTTTTCCTCTAGAAAGGGACGAAATCAAAGAATGGGAAAATGCAAAGTTTTGGATAAAACATTGTCCTTGAAACGGATCATTAAACAGGGCGTAGCAAGATCACAGCAGAAAGAGTGGTCATGGGAGAGGAAAAATCTGGGCTAACAAGCTGAAGGGTGCTGTCGCCAGCTCTGAACTTCACTGCCGAAGCCCTAAGCAAGTAACATTCAGCATTTTAGGCTGAACACAGACTTAGTCTCACCAGAGGACCTTGTGGACTTGCTCTCAGAAGACCCGTTATCTTGCTGCCCCATCTTTTTTCAAACCAGAACGATTAATGCCACCCTTCAGCTTCAGCTATGCTCACAAGAGGAGCACAGTAACTGATACACGACATCTATTGACCCGGTATCAATATTGCCAAGATCCAAATCGAACACTGACAAGACCTGATAAATATTGGTGTTGACAAAACCCCAAAGCCAAGAAAGTCTGTCCTTCGACAGAAAGCCACCGCTCTAGGCCAAGGAATTCAACACCCAAATTCAAACACCGCGTTTTGCATTTCGCACCCTTTAGATGCAAATAAACTGAAGTTTATCAAGAGAAAGATTCTGACCTGAATTCAAGTCCAGTGACCTACTGGGAAAAAAGAAAAAAGAAAAAAAATGTATGTCCCACCCCTCAGAGATCCACAAAAAGCAGCCAGAGAGAGGGTCCCAACGGCACAAAAGCTGCGCAGCCCGCCAAGAGCAATTTTTACCTTTAGGAATCTGGGGGCAGGGGGGGAATTCTACCTTAGAAGAGATTTTCTAGGAAATTTCTACCTTAAACACCGACAAATAGCCCCCAAGCAGGCAGTCGATGTTCATCCCCCTCCAGCACACGGGTGCCCACGGCAGCACCTCGCACAGCCCTCGCTGCACGCCCGGCGCAGCCCCTCACCAGCCGGCTGGGGCCCGAGGAGTCGGGGCGAGACGAGCGGAGCCCGTAACCTCGGGGCGACGCTGGAACGACACAACGCACACGCCAGAAATAACAGTAATTGCTTTTCCATTAACGGGAGGGCATTTCCCCCACCCCCACTCTTGGCAGGAAACAATCTGGACTGAAGTGACCTATAAGTGAGAAATATCAAATTTTCTTTAACTTCGGCAGGCTTGGGTGAAGTCACCGAGGTTTCAGTTTCACCTTGAGAGAAAGAGAGAGCTGGGGAGAGGCCCAGAGGAAGCAACTAAGGAGAAATTTGGGTTTAACCGCCAAGGAACTCCCCGCTCCTACCCCCATCTCGTTACCCGCACCTTCCCAGGCTGGGGGTGCAGCAGAACAACTCTGCAATATATTTGACGTCGCACATAAAGGATGAAAAATGACCTGCAGAGCAGGCACATTTGGATTTTAATGTTCTGTTTCACATAAAGGCATCTGTAGGGAGCCCAGTGAAGAGGCACACTTTAGAAACCACATCAAAGGGCAGGCGACACTCCAGCGTGCCCTCTGAAAACGGAGGGACCTGGGGCTACGGGGGAGGCGAAAAGCCCTTGAGGGACAAAAATCAAACACAAAACCCCCTTACCTTTTGGTGTGGTTTACATGAAAGCAAGTGCATTTTTGTATTATTCTGTAAAATTGCCTCTATTATACAAGACTATCAATCTCTTGACTCTCTGCTCAACGTGATGATAAAAAAAAAAAAGGTAAGAAACCAAATGTCTGTTCGTAGCTAACGTTCCATTTAGCAACAACACACAAAGCGCTTGGTTCACGTAGCTGGAACTCCCTCCAAGCACAGCTACTTTCTTCATCCACGTGACCAGCCCAGCAGTCTGGCAGCCTCCTTGCAGCACAGGAACACCCTACGCCGCTCTGACATGGCAGAAATCCCAGTCCCCCTGACAGCAACGCTATTTCCCGACTGGTTGAGCTAAGAAGCAAAGGCAGTTTTCCACCCCCAGGTTCAGGTTTAGGTCAGTGACCTACGTTTGCTGTTGTAACCAGACTGAGGGTGGCCATCAGGCAGTCTAGGAGACCTTCATCTCCACAGGTCAGAGATGGTAGGTTTTGTTGGCTGAATGCAAGCAGAGGAATTGATCCCTTCTCCTGTCATTCCTTGAGAAACAGAGAATTGAAGGAACAAGGGGGGAAAAAGGCACTTCTACCTTCGTTACGTGTTTTCTCTCCCCTACCATCCGCCTGTACACCACTCTGCCAAGTGCTCAACCTTACACAACGTGGCTTTGGGGTTTTTCCCTTCTAGCCTGTTGTACAAGAGTCCTAAACACAAGTCCTTGTAGAACCACAGAAGGGTTTGGGTTGGAAGGGACCTTCAAAGATGATTTAGTTCCACCCCCCTGCCCTGGGCAGGGACACCTCCCATCAGAGCAGGTCGCTCCCAGCCCCATCCAGCCTGGCCTTGAGCCCTGCCAGGGAGGGGGCAGCCCCAGCTGCTCTGGGCAGCCTGGGCCAGGGCCTCACCACCCTCCCAGGGAAGAATTTCTTCCCAAGATCTCATCTCAATCTCCCCTCTTGCAGTGCGAAACCGTCACCCCTCGTCCTGTCACCACCCCCTGATCCAGAGTCCCTCCCCACCTCTCCTGCAGCCCCTTTCAGCACTGGAAGCCGCTCTAAGGTCTCCCCGGAGCCTTCTCTTCTCCAGGCTGAACACCCCCAACTCTCCCAGCCTGTCCTCACAGGGAGCTGCTCCAGCCCCTCAGCATCTTCGTGGCCTCCTCTGGACCCGCTCGAGCAGCTCCATGTCTGTCCTGTGCTGGTGCCCCCAGAGCTGGGTGCAGCCCTGCAGGGGGGTCTCACCAGAGCGGAGCAGAGGGGCAGAATCCCCTCCCTCGCCCTGCTGCCCACGCTGCTCTGGGTGCAACCCAGGATGCCGTTGGCCTTCGGGGCTGTGAGCGCCCCTTGCCGGGTCACGGTGAGCTCCTCATCCACCAACATCCCCCAGTCCTTCTCCCCAGGGCTGCTCTCGATCCACTCATCGCCCAGCCTGTATGTGTGTGCCCCAACCCAGGGGCAGGACCTTGCACCTCCTCAATACGAGTCCATCCTGAAAGGGTCGCCACGAGCTCTGGAGCAGCAACTCCACCTTCACCACCCACCACAACTCAACCAAACCAACCCGACCGACCAAGCGCACCAACCCAAACGTTCTGCAGGAGAAATTAAATGCACCGGCTTAAAAGACGAGTGACAAGCAACAGCTACATTTTTTGTAGTTGCATTTTTCAAAGCAACTCCACGGCTTGCGATCCAGCGAACCCGGCCCCAAACCCGCAGTCCTAACCCGCCTGGCTGAGCCGGGGAACGACATGGAGTAGCAGAGCAGGTCACGGACTCCTCCAGGCTCTGCCTACAGAAGCCATACCCACCATAAGGGAAAATTGTTATACCACCTACACGGGGAACGAGCTCCTTTAAAACTCAAATGGCTTTTTATAGGGTTTTTATAACTTCGCCTTGTTTTGTGCATCGGTTTGCCAACGCGTGAGCGTGTCTCACCTCCCGTCACCTCCACCCACCAATGAACTGACAATATTTACTTTTTAGAAGAATCTAATTAGCTCTTTCCTGATGAGACAGTAGATAAAGAACAGCAAAAAAAAAAGAAAAGAGGTTTTATGATTTAAAGGGAATGAAGTACCGCTGTGGTTAGCTTCGGTGGTTTTGATTAGTTACTGCACATTTGCTGCTGCGATTGTTTTATAGACCCCTCTAATGGGCTGAGACACAGAACTTTAAAATACCGTTTCCCAACATCCCTAGGAAGGGATACATATTCCTTAAACAATATTACCACCCCCACCCCCCCCCCAAAAAAAAAAAAAAAAGAGCAGACTGGCTACAGGGGAAGAAAAAAAGAAAGTTAATAAAAAATGACAGTAGGGCTGGCTGCCCGCCAAAGGCCCATTTGAAAGTTATAAAATCCCCCTCCGATCAGATAAAAGCAGGGATTATTATTGCAAGGTGTAAACTCAACACACTGACACAGCTTCTGGTTTGAGTTTTAACAAAAAGCCCGTTGCTTGTCAAGATGATAAGAGTTTTTGCCTATCTGCTTTCTCAGTGTTAACTGGTTATCAGAGAAAACAATTTGTCGGAGGTTTGTCTGACAAAGTTCACCATCAGCACAGGAAACGAGGCCCAAGAACGTGATTTTTTTTTTTTTTTTAACTCGATTCCTTGCCATTAAAAAAATAAGTTTAGAAATGCAGCATTCAGTAAGTTTTCTCTCCCCAACACCCTGCACAGACTTTGCTTCAAGCTCCCGCTCCTCCTTCCCTAAAACGACTCTTCCACCTCAGGACACCCGCTGCTAAAATCCCGCCCGTGACACTGATATTCCCAAATATCCGTTTTCCTCAAACATAAATTTTTGGTATCAAGTGTGCAACGAGGACCACGCGATCCTCCCTTTGCTTTTGCTTTCGCCCAGTGATTTATCCTCGTCCCCACACTCCTGCTCCTCTTCCTTCCCCGCAAGACGAGGTCAGCATTATTTGTATCCTCAGAGTAAAGAGCAACTTGGTCAATTCAGCATTTTATACAAAACCTATCAAAACTCAACCGTTCTTTGGGGAAGCTCCTGCAGTACATACTTGGAGAAAGGAACGATGGAGACTCTCCTTTCCTAGGAGCTGCAAAAAGCAGTTTATCACATTAGCATTGATAAAAAGACTGAGGCAACCAAGTCCTCCAGGTCAGCTGTACCATAAAAGACCAAAAGCCATTTTTTAAGAAGTCCTTTATTAAGCGAAGTGGTGATTTACACCTCCGTGTGATCTCGCCTCGAGAAGGAGCTATCTGCAGGCAGGCATCAAAAGTAGCTCAGTTATGTGATTACCGAGTTTATTTATCACATTTACACGGAGTGGAGAAGCCGAAAATGAGATAAGCGGCCTACAAGGAGTAGGAGGATGGCTGTTCTACAAAGTATTTCAAACACATTAAAGACCGTGGCCCTGACAACTCCACAGCTCGGGTCTTTGTTTAATCAGTCCCCAGCACCTCGTGAGCCGGGCTGAGGGGAATAGTTTACCGCTCGCTGTTGAGCAACCGGGTGCATATTCTTTGATTAACTTTTACCAGCAATTTAAAATTCATTTTTAAGCGTCGAGCGCCTTCATACAAAGCCCCCCGCCGTACGCAGCGCTCCAAACCACGCTCTGATGCTGGGGGGTTTAATGCTGCCTTTTCATATCGCACTGAAGAGACGTCTCTCTCTCTCTCTCTCTCCCCGACGAGACTTACTGATGACTCAAAGCACAAGTGGAAACTCCCACACTTTGGTTTAACCTCCCGTTAGCCTCGCCGCAACCGAACCAAACCCCGCCGAGTAACAGAGGGAGCAGCAAGGTGATCGCCGGCCAAACCAGTCACAGGCGAGAGGGTCCGACTCTCACCCGCCCCATCCCAGAATGACTCAGGTGCACACAACCGTGCAGGACCAAGCCTCAGCTTTAAGTACTCTCTCAGGCACCGGGGACTAGCAATTATTTTCTAAGTGAGGGTTTGTTTCAACACGCTCTCTGACAATCAGGGCATGATGGAGGTAATAGGTGGGGTTTTTTTTTCAACGAAACTATTAAAAAGGAAAAATCCAGACAAAAGGCTTGCTTTCCCAGAGACCAATGTCAGAAGGAAAGGAGATGCAGATGGAGAAAGGAGGGAAGAAGTAGAGGGACAGTCTCAGGCTTTGACTTAAGGACCACCACGGGCCACGCTTGCTTGGGCTCGGTGCTTCCATTACAGGTAACAACAGCAAAGCACCGGAGCTTGGAGCAAGCAGCCAGCGGAGCACCAAGGCAATGTCCTCCTCCATCTGCAAGCACTCAACTCAAAGAGGTCTCCAGCCCCCAGCACCATCACCCCCAACATGGGAACAGTCCCAGCTCAATAACCGAAGCCTGCAGGCAGCTCCAGCAGCAAGTGACAGCACGCCAACCCTCACCTCTTTAAATCGGCTCGGGCAGCTCTCCAGTTGTTGTCCTACACCTCCAACCTTGCCCAAGGAAGTTGCAACTATCACACTTCAGAAGAAGTCACGGATTAGATCTCAGAAAAGGTTGGAGGTGTGTTGGACTGTGAAGCTTTTCAGGGTTTGATCCACGGGGAGTTCCGGAAAAAAGAATTAGAGCGGGCTTATGACTGCTGCTTCAGCTTGGAGACACCACTGCCTGAGGTCTGACACGCTACAGGGCCCTCACACACTCTCATAAACCACAGTAAGGCAACAAAAGGTTTGCATCAGCCACTTCCAACATTTCTCCATGGTTTTACTCTCATTTTTCCTTCCCACTGTCTAGGGGGGTACAGGCCATTCAAAGTTACTGAAATATTGAGGAACACGCTGCCCAGTATCTCCATTTCACATGTCAAGAATTGCAACAGAAGGGTTGCTCACTGAGCCAGGATTATAGCTCATCCATGCTTCGGTCTCTGCTCTGCACTTCTTTACCTTGATCACATAGACCCTCCAAAAGTTATACAGTGAAAAGAGCGCTAACCTCCGTAGCCTGGCCTCAGCTTAAACCCTTATATTCCATTCTCTGTGGGAGTTCCCAAACTGCTGTTTCACACACCCTCTCTCAGGGTCTTGTCAAGCATTTTGGAGATAAGTTTCCTTTCAAGATTCTGCTTTTGTTTCCATTTATCAGTCTGGTTTGGGTTTTTTCAAGAGTCTGAGAAACCAGCAAGGTTCAAAGCACCTCTCTTAGATGGTCCCGATTACCCTGGAACACACAAAGACTCATCTAAACACAAGGATAAAGCCCTGAGTGGTGAGTCCTGGACAAAACATTTTCTTGGCTTTTCTGCAAGGCAGCTTGTAAGTGTTTTAAATCAGATCTGGGAAGATCTGCACAGCAGATACCCTCAGGATCTAACTTGCCCTCCAGATCGGCAGTCAGAGACTACCCTCAAACCGTACCCACGATAATCTGAGATAACAGGTTCCACAGCTGGTCTTCAACTGCATCAAAGCAGCGGGCAGCCTTCCACCAATTCAAGCAAGGGCACGGATTTTCTCTTCCAACCTTCTTCTGTGAGACAGAATCTGTACTCTCGGCAGCAGCTCAAAGTAATGTCACCCAACCCATCGGCACCCGTGACTCACCCGTTCCGAAAGGCACCCAAAGGCACTTTCACAGAGCCTTATGGGTGCTAAACTCCATGCCCTGGCGACACAGCGGATCACACCGAGACGAGCTCTGGGTTAGACGGGCCAAGAGCACGAAGGCCCGTAAAGGGCTCCAACGCACAGCCTAGCAGGGCACGCTCCATCACCGGAGACCTAAGGACGTGTCCGATGACTGCGTACTAGAGACGGACTCCGTAACGGTGACCGTGTCTGGGAAGAACCTGTTGGACTAAAGGACGTCTCGAGAGCCTCACTATCCTGTTCTCCATGACAGACAAACGTCTTGCCAGCAGCAGGCTAAAGGTGGGCACCCAAACTGCTGTCCACTTCGGAGCAGGAGTGTTAGAGGGACAACTTCAGAGCTACGTACCAACGCACCAGAGAGTGAAGCAGCACGACAGGGCAAGGATCGCAGCACTTACAGACCGAATCCGAAAATCTAAAGAAACCCCTACTATCTAGTTCGTAGCTCTTGAGGAACACAGACAGCAGGAGCACCTCCACCTTCAGGGGATTTAAAAAAAAATAAAAAATAATAATAAAAAAAAGATAAGTCCTTCTTGGAACAAAGAATATTTCATTCTGTTTAGGAATAACCCCTACGGTTTTTTTATGAGAAACCCACAAAGCAGATGCCAAAAGGGCTGAGCCACAAAGACTAGCTTTCTTGTTAAGAACTAAATGGCTTTTTCAAGAATAATCATCTTCTCCATGATCCATGAGCTTTAGGGTAGTAGCAGAAGAAAGCAGAACATTATTTTGTTATTTCTGGTTTTAATTAATTGAGAATTAAATAGCCACTGCTTCTCCAAGCATGTTGATTAAAAGTGGTATTTAATCCCCATATGAAAATTTCACTGAAAATGATTTTACAGAAGAGCTTGAATTTCATTCGGCTTCCTTCGTTTCACACAGATTCCTCTGACACTGTAGAATATTTTGTTGATATTATATAGGTTTTTCCTAAGCAGTTGTTCACCAAGGATAGAACTGCTGGGCATGAGGCTTGGGGATTCAGAGAAGAGATTACATCAGAGAAGAATGAAATTACACATTCATCACACAGTATTACTCTCTAAAACCCACTCTCCAAACTCAAATGATTTTTTGTGGTCTTTTCTAACATAAAAATGAATTTAGTCAACGTATTACATAATTCTTCTCTACCACAGTATGTTCCCAAGACTTTTCTCCCCACATTGATAAGTAGTATTTTGCTCATATCACGATTTCTAGCATTGGAACCAGAAAAACTGCAAATACACACAGATAAATCAAAACTTGATCTCATCTTCCTTCAGTAAGTTGATATAACATTCACTCTTTAAAGCACCAGAAGTTAGTGCAGAATAAAAATTATGCATTAAAAAAAAAAAAAAAACAACCCACCATATTTATAGAGTCTCCAAACTTTAAGAATTCACAACCAGAATCATCAGGCAAGTCCCCAAACCTGCTATTTACTGGACATGATCTGCCCTCTAAAGGCTAACGGGGAAACTGCAGAGAACTTTTCAGCCAGAAATAAAGACCTGAAAGCATTACACATCCTCCGATTTTCTTTTTCTTTACCTCCCTGCCCTCTCCCCCACAACCGACCTACTGTTCAACCACTCAAGGGGATCCCAGGCTCACCTTGACCCACGTCTACCTGAGCTCAGCCCACACACTGACAATCCTGGCCTCAGCGGGGTTTAACTCAGGCTTAAACTCAACTCTGCTGCTGCCCTAAGGGAGCCAGGATCTCCCCCCCCAGGTACAGTGTTCTTCAGTGCTGCCAGAGAGATGAGTATCGGGCAGAAATCCCATCTACATCACGGTTTGATCTAATTTTGCAAGTCACTGGCCAGGACAACGGCACCGATGCTGCAGCGTGACCCTGCCAGTTTGCTAACAGCATACATAACGTTTGGCCCAACCATTCCAAAAAACCCTGCAAATGAGTCTTTGACCTCAATACCGTTGATGTTTCCATCTCCAACAAGAAGCCAGCCACAGCTGGAAGACAGGAGGCTGTTACTGCTGGCTTGCTGCTCCTCGTTTCATAAGAGACAATATAGGCAGCCATTCCAATTCCCAGAGCCATCAGCTCTTCCAGCCTGACGGACCTCCACAACATCCCTTGTGGCACAACGGTTTCTTGGTTATTTGAAGCCTGTTCCTCTCAATCAAAACATGCTCGGCCCCCACATCCCAACTAAAGAGCAAGAGACGGAAAAGCTCAGGAGTGACATTCCCCAGATCCGAATACGCATCTTTTGTTCCCGCTATGTATTAGTTCATAAACGCCACTTATAAATTCAGAAAGCATGCTCTCACACAAAGCATTTACACAATTAAATGCATATTTTATCGAATAAATGTTTTCATACTGCACGCTGTGCCTTTACATTGCAATTACTCGCTACCAGTACAGCAGGGAGCAGAAGAGGAGCCGTGGTAGGACCGCAGCTGCCCAGAAGTGACCGCCTAAATCTTGATACAGAAACTTGCCCTAACAAAACAGACTGGAAACCTGTAATCCCACTTTGTGTGTAAGCGGTATAACACAGCCCTACCTCTTTTCTAAGGTCAGGAGCGGGTTTTTGGATCTAGACATCTTCAAAGCCACGGGCTCAGTTCTCCCCCTGAGTTTGCTATGCAAGGATGCTCAACGGGAGCCAGGGTGTTAATATCCCAAATTGACATTAAGGGCACTCACAAGTGTTACATCCTTTCCAAACAGGTTGCTTTCATTAGGGTACCTTAATAAGGATTAGACTAATCCACTACTCTGGACTGAGATTTTTGGCCAAAGTACCTGCCAAAGAAGATGTGCTGTATAACATCAGCCCAGCTTGCCTGCAGACACGGAGCTGGAAGAGGATTTTCTGCTGAATTTCAGCTGAATTCATTGGAGTCATCATCAGCGTTTATAAATCAGCGGTACTCTTTGGTGACAAACTTCCTTCAGAGCAACATGTGGTACACAAGAGAGGAGCCCAACCTGGAGGCATTTTTTTCAAAGCTCCAATTCTGCTTCATTCCCCTCAAATATATTTTTTAAGAATATTCAAGAAGAAAAAGAAAACGCCCAGTTTCCAGGGCATCATTTCTTATCCTCATAAAGCACTTTATGATGGTTTAGATCTAAAGACTGAAATTTCAAAGCGTTTCACCATGGCCACGCTTCCAACAGCATGGAAGTAACAGCAGAAAAGTGACAATGAGACAAAAAGAAGAGTGGGAGGGAGGCACGCTGTTAAATTATCTGGAATAGGAAATTACCATCTCTGCACAAACAGGCTTTAATCCCTCGAGCACCAAGCAACTCCCATAAGCTTCCACAAAGCTCTTCTGCACTTTAATCTCTCTTCGACCATACCATAAAGCAATCCATTTAATTCAATTACACGCCCCGAACGACCTGTTTTCAAGAAAAAAAAATGAAGGCAAAGGGTATCTAATGTAACACGTGCTGCTGGTAATCACTCAGGTAGAGGTTTCATCCAAAGACACCAACGGGTCTCCCAGCAGGAACACACTGACACTGTTTTATGGACATGGTAAACAAATCCTTGCTCAGAAAAAAAAAAAAGAAGAAAAAAAAAAATATATCAAAGTGACAAAAATCCCACTGACAGAGGCAGGACTTGGAGGACTGAAATGCTGAGGAGTTTTTCCAGAGTGTGCCCAGCAGCAGAGCAAGAGCCAGCACTGCTACCCACCAGCCCTTCTTCTGCCCACCAGGTAGGGCACCCTGCCCACGCTGCCAGGCCCTGCTCGCCTACGCCGAAAACTCACAGACTTCAAAATTACAATCACATTTTTAAAAGACCAGAATAAACAGCAGCTTGTACAAAAAAGGGCAATTAGAAAGTTAGCATTCCTCCAACTTCTCGTTAGTAAAAGTTTTATAACCCTCCAACATGTGGCACTCCAACATAAAACCTGGCAGAAGGAAAAATGCCCTTGTCTACCTTTCATAAATATAGCAACATTTCAGCGTTGGCAAAGATGGCCTGGTTCCTATTACTAGCTTTTTTCCATTTTAAATTTACTAGTTAATTTTATAGAAACAAATAAAGGGACCTGCATATTATAAATCTATTAAGGATAAAAAACATAACTCTGAAAAAAAAAAACACAAGAAAAATCTCACACCTTCCCTCCAGCCCTTTCCAATTTTAATTTATATACCTTTTAAAAGAAAAAAGCACCTCTCAACTGAGCTGGGAGGTCTTCCCTCCGTCCCCAGCAACCGGCACACGTGTGGCATCACTATTCGTACCTCGGCAACGTGCAGCTTAACTGACCCATCCCTCTTTCGCAGGTAACTCACTCCATCGGCTACTGATAATAGAAAAAAAAAAAAATAGTATTTTTGGGGGGTATATTTTCATCTAGCCCCAATATGAGGTTGGTAAGGGAAGCTGAAGAACAGAATTCAACAGGGTTTCGACAGTTACGCCTCCATCTGGAGTTAATGGGGTTGCACCTGCTTTTCACAAGGTGTGAACGTGGCCCCCCAAAGCGCTCCGGTGAGGCACTGGTCCTGCCTCCAGCCAAGCTGCAGCAGGCGGATACCTCCGTGAGGGACAAGGTTAGGAAACCAAACACAACTTTGTTATCACGAGGAACGCATCAGATGAAGGAAAAAAGTCACCAGAAGCCAACCCAGCGAATGGTTACTGCTTTCCTCCAGCGTCAGTGGAATTTTTTGCTAGTGAAAACTCCCCCGAGTCTGCTGACCAGCAGCGAGGGCAGAGCGACAGGGAGGTGTCCCGACACCACGTGGCAGAGCAGCCAGGGAAGCTGTGCTTCAGCTCCTGGCTGACTTGGCCACTGTTCTCCTTTGGGGACTTCACGGCTTTAGAAGTTCCTGGGAGGTTGTTCCTCACCACGGGCCCAATCTGGTCTGCACATGGGACGGGTCGGGGTGGTAAAGGATGACAACGTGGCAACGGGGGTATTTAGAGGAACATCTTCAACAAGTTTGCATGGGGCAGAAGTGTGTCATCAGCGCCAGCACCGGGGCACGGAGCAATTGGGAAAAAGGAGAGAAAGAGAAGGAAAAAAAAAAAAAAGGGGGAAAAAAAAATGAAATCGCATTGGACACGTTTCTCTTTCAAAACCCTCCCTGGACCATGAGCTTTCAGTGTGGCTCTAAGTAACAGCTAAGCCTACAGCTGACTCCCAGATCACCAGATTTGCCTTTTCTTGCAACTTGTCTTTACTGCTCCAGGATTTACATGTATTTTTAGAGGACGGGATGGGCACGTGCATTCACGTGCTCCTATCTGAGGTACAACCACATCTTCCAAAAGCAGCAACCAACCACTAAGCCCTTGGTTAGAGCTTTGCACAAAGGGAAGCGAAGAACCTGAGCTCGACTGAACTTCTAAGCCATGTTCAGTCTTCTAAATTTCATTTCTTATTGGAAGAGGAGAACATTTTTCTTAGTTCCTGGGTATTGTTACAGAGATATTTGGTCCTTTGAAACAGAGCAGCCTGTCACACTCATCTCAGAACCATAAAAAATGGATTATTTTTTTTTTTAGGCAATCAGGGGACAGCTGAGCAAGAAAAATGATGAGAGGTGAACTGCAGGCGACTCCCTGAAACCCCAAAAAGAAACCTTTCCACCTTGTTCCTCACCCCTCTGCAGCAGCGTTGGACATAAGCACGTTGCCCAGAGCTCCCGGGGCGGACACAAGGAAGAATCACACCTAAAAAGACCCTTTATTTTTCCCCTAGCACAGTGACTGGCAGAGGCCATGTCAGAACAGCCCCAAAGATTTGCTGCTGCAAATAATCAGAAAATCTTCAGGGACCTGGAACTTCCTCATCCTCCAAATAAATTCCAAACTGCCTTTTTTTCCCTTTCCAAGTAAAGTGGAAAAGAGAGATCCTCCCATCTCCCAAACTCTTAAGACTCTTGTTCTTAAAAGGCTTTGGAGATACTTCAATAGAAATCACTAAAGAAATATTAAATAGAATTTCATCCTAAAGCCTTGTAGGTCGTTTAAGGGCCAGATCCACGGCTGCATTCAAGTCTCATTCTCTGTTTGCCAAACAACTTCTCATTTAGGGTGATGGGCATCTGGGTGCTTCAGAAGTACACTGGAAACCTCAACAGCTTTGCCAGCCTTGCACCACAGAGTTTACACACACCTCCTTCCCTACGCGTCTGAACTACTTTGTGAGCGAAATCAGAGTCTCTGCAGTCACTCAAGAACCTCAAGCGAAGTAAAATTTGGCTGTCCTTCTATCATGCATCACTACCAAGCACCGAGCTTAAGAGCTAACACAGCGTGGTTTTCAGCTCCTGAAGCAGGCTTACAAGTCTGACACTAATGAAAAAAAGTACATCTGAGCGCAGCTGCCATGGGAGAAGCCAAAAAGCAGCAAAAATATGCTACTAATTTCTTGCTTGGTATAAGCACACTCCAAAGATTTGCGTTGACTTCGTAGAACTACTGCAATTAGTTATAAATGATTAAGTGAAAGACTCCGACTCGGTCCAAGTCACAGAGGATACAGACACTGACTTCAGTTACTGCTCTGCTAATTGAAGTCCTGCTCAACCCAAAGTCAGCCTAGCGTGCAGCTAGTAAAACGTCTGATTCTTTTCCTTTTTCCAGTGATGTTTTAAAAAGCACATTATAAAAGTTAGCATCATGCTACAGACATACGCCCAGAAAGACGGGGGTGATTTCTCTGCTGATTCTTTTCTCCTTAAGCTGAAACATACACCCTGGGTCGCCTCGCGCATACGCTTACTTAAGGAGAATGCATGTTATAGATGAAATATGAACTTTCCAAGTTCACCGTGGAAACCAGACTCCGGTTCTCATCTTGCCTCCAGGAAAAGAAAGAGTGAGGAATGGTAAAGAGATGGTCCACTTATCGCTGGGAGAGTGGAAAAAGATGAAGGAAGGAGAAACTCACGTAATTCTGCAGAAGACTTCAGTCACTTCATGATGTTTCGGGGCTCAAAACCCAAATGTCCCATTTACAGCACCGACACTGGAAATGGGCAGATTAGATCTACCAGAGCTCAGAGACCAGTTCTTACCCTGTAACATCTTTGGGGCTTCCAGAGGTGACTTCAAGGTGTCTGGACCCTCCTTTCTCATCTTCTACGCTACCTCCTAGCACAGCGAGCAGAAAAGCTCCCTTGGGTGCTGGGGGACTGTGACCAACCAACTGTACCTGCCAAAAGTCTTCATATCCCTGGAGATGCTTGTCATCCCATCCCAAATCCACACCAGGTACCTGCACAACAGCTACCTCAATCCTAAGATGCTTCCACCAGAGCAGAAAGTTACTCAAATTAATGACCTTAGTGACACTACTGAGAGCCCTGAATTGCTTTCAGACATTTTTCTTGACGTCGTCTTGATGATTTACTGAACCACGAGGCTGCATGACTAAAATAAACGTACAGTGTTGCATGACAGAAAAAAGACTTTGCAGGCTAGGAGGTGGCTATGAACGTATCCTGGAGCAGTCACTCCAGCAACAGAAGGGAAGCAGGGAATTACTTTCCCCACCCGGGCAAACGACTAATGCAAAGCAGTAAATCATCAACCCCAGAGACAGACAGACTTGTTTCCTGGATAGATGAAGGACAGATGGATTAGCATTTTTCTATTACAAGTAAAAAGCTTCTGAACGCTCCGATGAGGAAGTCTTAGTCTTTCACAATTCAGGATGAAACTTTATAATGAAATAAGGAAAAAGAAAGAAAAAAATCCAACGTCAGCCTCGACTACTAAGAAGTCAGGACTTTCCTAGGCAGTTACCTGCATAGAGAAGAATCCAAAGCGTGAACAGTTCTTCAGCTGGTGGGGACGAGAGGGAGGAAGAGAAGAAACAAGCCTGCCTGCTCCTCTAACTGGATGATACATTTTCTTCTACGGCTAAAACCGTGCTAGCCGATACTCAGTCGCACAGGATTGTCCCTCACTCCCTGGTATTATCTTTAGGCATGAGACAATAAAATCCTCTAACCTTTCCATTTTTATCACTTTCAAGAATACCTTGCTTGGCTGCAGGAGCCCACCCATCATTTATTCCCTAGAGACAGATTCACAGCAGAAAAAGAAAAGCTTTCCCAAAACTTTAATAAAGAAACCTTTGCCTCAACTTCCCAAAGGAAGCTCTTCTTCCCAAAGGTTATTTTTAGTGTTTAAGGCAGTCACCCAAAATTTCTCCAGAAAAGGATCTCACATACTAGATTTGACGGAGAGCTACCCTTTGTAAGGAGAGGTTTGCAGCTCACCCGCGCTGCAGGAGGATCCCCGTGGCTGGGCCATGTCGAGCCAAGAGGAGAAACACCCCGCGCACAGGATGACAGACCAACATCCTACAGACAGACACCACCACCAAGTTCCTGCCGCTCGCTAACCTGAAAAATAATACAAGCCAATTCATTTGCAACTGGAAAAGCCAAAGAATTCCAGAGACGAACAAGCTTCCGAAGACGAACAAGCTTCCAGAGACGAGCAAGCTTCCGAAGACGAGCAAGCTTCCAGAGACGAACAAGCTTCCGAAGACGAGCAAGCTTCCGAAGACGAGCAAGCTTCCAGAGACGAGCAAGCTTCCAGAGACGAGCAAGCTTCCAGAGACGAGCAAGCTTCCAGAGACGAGCAAGCTTCCAGAGACGAGCAAGCTTCCAGAGACGAGCAAGCTTCCAGAGACGAGCAAGCTTCCAGAGACGAGCAAGCTTCCAGAGACGAGCAAGCTTCCAGAGACAAGCAAGCTTCCAGAGACAAGCAAGCTTCCAGAGATCACAAAGTTTTGACTGGACCAGAGTCTTTAAAACTCTACTGCAATTTCTCTGTTTCGCACACCCACGTTTGAACCCTGATCTCCAGATGGTTTCGTAAGACTGACGAAGGTAACACAACACACAAAACCATGTGACACAGCACCAGCCCACCTAGCAGGAGATCCAACCGCTCACCTATGCTGCTCCACACCCCGATGCTGTTGGAGGACCAAAACCACAACTGGAGCTGAAGATTAAACAACGAGGCTGCGCCTGTGGCCCAGACCAAGTTTCTTCACATCCTTCGGCCATTTAGCAGCGTCAGTCTCGGCTGCGCGACGATCGGTTACGCACAAATGCTACTCCTGGTACTCAGGGAGGGTAAAAACCACCATCAAACACAACAGGGGATCAAAATTCTGCGATGATAGATAAAAGGGACTGTAGAAGGACACTGTCCCCTCATCAGTCCCAAGCGACATGGAAGGCTGATGCTAAGCCTTCTTCCAAGCAGCCATTGGGACTTGCCAGACACCAGGCAGGACTTCTGCCCCCCGGTCGCAGCTCCCACGCTGCCCAGCCTGGAGTCGGCAATCACCTCCTGTGAGCTGAGAGCCGGAGTAACACGGGGTTTTAAAAATAACCTTGAGAGATGCTGCAACACAACGTGCGAAAAGGAAGTTGGCTGCTCTCCTAATTGGGGGAGGAAATTTCTCTTCCAGCATGCTAAATGTGAAACAGAAGGGAAAACGAGAGCCCTCGCGCTTATGAGGTGCTACTGTGGGAAGTTATCAATAAACTCCCCTCAAGGGTAACGGCAACAGCCCAATTTAAAGCACGTTTCGCTGACCAGGGCTACTGCCTGGTCTAAGACAGAGAACGGCGCTACTGCGAGAGAGAGATGCTGCGGACCAACGGAAATTTTAAGCGGTGCTGAGTGAACCCACACATCACACATCAACAGGCTGGGTCTAGAAGGTGGCAGAGAAAGCCAGGAATGGTAGCTGTCCTTCAGGAAGACAAACAGTCCACCGACGTAAGCACGGCTTGCTACAAGGACAGAAAAGACACGGATCTTCATGGGGAGGGACGGACAAGCGGAGCTGAGGTCCGTGATGTAAGGTCTGTGAACGTGGCAGGGGAATTTTGTACTGAAAGCTGAAAGAAAAATGGAAAAGGCCGAAATGATGCTGAGTAAAGAAGCGGCTCAACAGGCGCGTGGCTGCCAAAAGAAAAGGAGCGATGAGGCCTCACCCCCTACGCAACAGGAGTCTCCTTCAGGAGGAATGGCCAACCACCATCCATTTATCCCGGGACTTCAGAAGTCCCAACACGAAGATGGTCAACTTAATGTCCGAGTAGATACAGGAATATCATGCTCCGGAGAAGATGGCTTTGTGAATATTTGGGAAGAGTACTTATTTATGAGGATACAATGGTCAACGTGGCCTGATGCTCTTTACAGGGAAATTTCAGTACTGCTATTTGCCTGACTGCGGGCAAACAGGGATACAAGTCGGATGGGATATTAGGACTCTACAGGGCAGCACCCTCTGTTGAACACAAGCCATGGTGGACTTTGGTAAACAAGTGGGTCTGGATTAAGAACAGATCTTGAAGCAGGAGAGGGAACAAAGGGGGCCCGTTTTATCTGGTCCATGACTAAAACCGTTCCCATGCCCCAAGCCAGCCCTTCATGGGATGATCGATGAAGCAATCCCCCACAATTTGCTTCTGACATAAAGAAAGCCTGTCTTCCCACAATCCTGAAGTCACCATATCTGGGACCAATATGCTTTCTCAATAGCAATATAAAACTTTTTTCATCTCTCCCTCAAGGTGGCAACTGCCATTCAAACCGATCAATCCTACCAACTGAAGAGTCCTAGTACATACGTCTTAAGATCAACTCTCCAGTTCCCTCATGAAGCCACAGAAAAGAAGCAACTATAGACGCTAGCCACAGATATAGACAAGCTGTGGCTCATGAACTAGCTTTGTAGGTCTTCTGGAAAGAGTTACCAAAGATAAAACAATCTTTCGAGCTTCTGATTTAAAAGGGACTTCTGGGCTATGTCTGTCTTAAAAAGCCAGTATAAATTTGCATTTATCCCTGGAGGCTCTTAGTACCAAAGGGTTCCCATCGGGCTTTAACAATGCTACTGCCCTTTTTCATGAAACAATGACAAATTCTAGTTCTCTTGATGGATGCTTATCCTCTACAGAAGTCAACAGCAAAAATGTGAAACGGATACGGAGCATCACGACGTTGTTACAGAATTGTTTGGCCTCCTCAGTAAAACATGATTAAGAGCTCAGCAACAAGTAATGAAAATGTGTTGAAAGAGATACCAATCTCAACATAAAAGCCAGCTCAGGTTCCTTCCAAGTCCTTTTAGCAAAATGGATCTCCGCTCTTCTGTAGGGCTCTCGGCAGAGATTTCATGCCTAATTTCGTCAAGATTACCCACTGTAAAGGCTTTAGAGGAAAAACAATAAAATGAAAGGGAAAGAAGTTAAGGCAGTTCAGAGTCTAAGAAGTCACCGAACTATTGCTCACGCAAAACTTCAGAAAACCATTCATCTTCTGAATGGACCCACCAAGAAAGGCGTTTCAGTGGCTCCGACACAACAGCCATCCTTGTGGGAGGTCTAGTGAAAACCCTCAGTGCCTAGGACTGGAAGATAACGCCGCTTAGCAGGATCACCCAAGAAAAGCAATTGTCTTTTTCACAGAGAGGACAAGGGCAAAATTCCTTCCACGCATTTATAGCCAGAGGCAGCTTAGCCTGGCTAAAGCAACGGGTACAGGTGGCACTTCAACACCGAAGGTCCTCTGCTGAGCTCAGGAGGGAGGAAGATTCCAGGAAGACCACAGAAATTCCTACCAGCCACCAACAAGACAGGGTGTTAGGAGGTACGGGAAATAATGCAGAGTATTTGAAGCAGCCCAACAAATCGCCCATCGCAAAGGGTGTTTGGGCCTCAGCAGAAAACCAACATTGATTACACTGGACCATCGCCCACTCACAGGGCAGTAAGTATTTGTTGGTAATTACAGACACGTAGTAAGCAGACTAAAGCCATCCCTCTTGAGCAGAGCGACTAAACGCAAGTTGAAATATGTTGTCTGCAGCTCAGGACTCAGACCAAGAACCTTGCTTTGCTGTTCACGTCCCTCAAGAAACGTGAAAACACGTTAACACCAAGTAGAAATTTCACATCCTTATCTGCATATTGCACCTCTTGCACCTACAGCTGAACGTCCAATAGGCCCATGAAAACCAGACATTTCATATCACTTTCAAACAAGTCCCGCAACCAAAATGACCCTGGAACTGATGAAAAGCAAAATCATTATGTGGATTTATGCATCAGCACTCGTGCCTTGGATCATTCACTAGAAGTGTAACAGGCCTTGAGCAACACGGAAACTACCTGAGCAATTCACTTTCCCTTCTTCCCTCGCCTTCGGAGGCAAGAAGCAAGAGAGCCATTTTCTATGATGAAGATGTCAATGAAACTCCAACGCTGGGCACCAGCTCCATGAATTCCTTGGGCTTGAGCGCACTCCACTTTCCCGAGCCAAAGACCCAGAAGCACGGCAACTGCTTGCTTGGTGGCACAGGATGATTTGAACCACGTGAACCAGGCAGTCGTGCTTCTGTCACATGCCATCAGCCAGTGGCTTTGAGGAGGTTTTTGGTGTTCATAGATAAGAAAAATTAACCAATCCACAAGCTCAGCTGCTACCTTTGACAGACCCTCATCAAGCAAGTCCTCCTATTCAACCTCTACATTCCATACATCTGGCAAAAGCTGGACATCTAACTGACCAACCTGCCTGCCCCAGCCGTTAGAGCAGCTGAAAGAGGTTTCCTGGCTCAGACCCTGAGCTGAGCAGACGCAGCAGTGACTGGTAGAGAAGGTTAAAGCAGAACAAAGATGAGTAAACTTCAAATTTCCTCCTCTCACCCCGTTTTTGTTTGCAAGCAGGGAGAGGTTCCCCATCACCACGGCTTTCTCCCAGTGCCTCATTCTTTCTAGAAATTAATATCTTCATTGGACACTTGGCATTCTACAGAAGCAGTACAGGAGTATCTTACAATACTCTTCCAACCTGCAGCTTGCAATAAAAAATTTTAACTGTACATATTTTACAATGACATCTTTGCTTGTGTGGTGTAGAGCAGATATGACAACTTCTGATGCAAAACTCAGGTTTGTTGTTCTTTAGTTGTGGTTTGTTCATTTTTTTTTATGACAGCAAATAAATCTTCTACCAGGTAAAAAGAGAAAACAATAAAACTCTGAATAAGGCCTAAAAACGATAATACCAAAGACTGACGCGGGGTGGAAATCGTGCCTTGGTGCCTCGGAACCAGGCATTTCTGTGCCTCACAGCTACTTTGCAGAGTCTTCAACATATCTCTCTCTATGCACACAGTTCTCAATTTATATAAAACAAATGTATAACCATGCTAGAAGAGTCTGAGAGACTCTTTTTTGGTAACAAAAAAGAAGTTCCCACGATAAGGCAAATGGCAGAAACCATCGGTCACTGCCTCAGTATTCTTACATTCAAATGTACAGTAGGTTTTAATTACATTGCAATAAAGAGCTATATACATGGGCATTTTTTTTGATTTACTAGATCGCTTCTTTAAGTTATAAGCCAAGCTGTGTTTTTAAGAAAAACACTTTTTTAAAAAGTAATTAAAAATAGAAACAGCACTGCAGCAACCATTTGGAAAATTTTCAGAGTTGATTGTTTATTGGGACTCCAACTGATTTTAATGAAAAATATGGTTATAATTTTAAAAAACAGCACTTTTATGTTTTGCATAAGGGAAGTCCCTACAACGCAACCTCCAGGGCACTTTTTAAAGAAAAAAAAAAAAACCAACCCAAGACTCAAATGGTCGCAGGGCTCCCTGGCCAAAAGCCCTCCTCGAAACCCAAAAGATGTGGGTTGCAAACTATTTCAAGTATCCACAACAAGTGAAACTGGATGTAGAAAAGTATGTTCTCAACATTTACTTCTGTTTATGGTGAAACTGGAACCAGATGACCCCCAACAACATATTGTGTGAACGGGTAATTAACCAGCTGCAGATGGAGCCCAACTGCTGATCATTTACATTTGCGGTGCTGATCATTTCCATCCAGCTCGAGGAGAAGGTCAGCTGGGGGGTAATCTGGGACGGTGCCTCCCATCAAAGCTTCCAAATGCATCCCCAACGCTGCAGGCTTCATCCAGCCAGAGAGTTATCTGTAGTGTGCACCTCTGAAGAGATACTGGCCCGGTGCAGGACATCTCACCGGGGCTGTGCTGGTGGAAGAGAGGTTCAGGTCCTTCTCCCACGGGTGGCTGTTGCATGGTGGTTCTCCGGTATGGTTTCCCTGCCTCACCTCCACCATCGCAGCCCTCTCCTGCTCACTCGACCACAAACGCTATCCACAAATGTTGGGTTTCACGTTGCTGTGAAGGTTACAGGAAAGATCTTCAAGTGACCCCAACGGGACTTGGACCAGCCTGCAGCTACGTTGCCTCGAGCTTTCAGAGTAACTTGGGCTTTCCTCCGCTTTCCCAGTTCATTCATACGAAATTTCCACTTTCCCCGTACAGGCAGCAACTCCTCCACCAGCTTTGCAGAGCACACACACGAGGCAACACCATGTTCTTCTGTCTCACCTGGAAACGCACGCACGCCGCTCTGAGGTGGACCATAGCGCTTCCAAAGCCAGCATGAAGGCAGCATTTATCTTCTGAAATCGCTCCCAAGCTAACGCAGCACTACCCTTTGGGATAAAACACCCCACACAGTAAGTCCAGCAGGAGCTGAGGCTGTTCAGACATCAAAGGGCTGGAGATGATGCCCCTTCACTACAGAAGCACCATCTTCTAAATGCCAAGAAACCCTAAATCAGTGTCCCCTGTGCTAGTGCTCATTTGGAAAAAGAGTTTTTAACCAGCAGCCACGTTTTATCCTATTTTTTGATAGCTAAAATGCAAGTCACCATGACTTGATCACACTTATCTGCATGCAAAAATCATGTAAATTAGGAATAAACCAGCATTACCAACAGCACACAGACACACGTATGTATGCACACACACATATATACGCACACTTAAAAAGGGCCAGTTTCATCAAGCTGAAAACAATTATGAGCCAAATCAGTTGGGAAAAAGAACGTAATCAGAAAAATATGAAGACTAATTGAAAATTGTTTAAGAACATTTTAACTAGATGCTCCAAAAGCCACAATCCCACAACTGAAAAAGGCGGCCACGCTAGTTAAAAGGCAACCTGGCTCAGACGGAAGTTAAGGAGGCTGTAAAAAAATTTAAAAAAAAATAAAAAAAAAGAGAAAAAGGGAACATGACAAATGGAATAAAGAGAAAAGCTCAAGCTAACAAACAAAAATCTGGTGTTAGGATGCACAGATAGCGGATAGGCCAAGAGGATACACGAAGAAATCAATGGCTGGTTGAGTTCAGTTTATCGGCGATTTCTTTTTTTCACAGAACCACAGCACATTAAGGGTAAAACAGTCCAATGGGTTGTTCTTCTAGCAACAGGAAGGGATTTTTTTTTTTTTCCTGTGGAAATGCAGAACTAAAAAAAAATGTTCAATAGGATCTTACGGTGCAGTGCTAAGGGAGGTCATGAGATCACTGACAGGCAAAACACTCGTCCTCTTGCGCTGCTACGCAACGAAACGGCAGGCGGGAGAGCGAGCCCTTTGTAGTTCAGCAGAGAGTACCAGTTAGATGTACAGGCATGGAAATATTGTCATGACTTCTCCTAATATATTAGATTTAGTTCTGGTGTCCAAATTCAAGAAGGATGGTGAAAAACTGCTCTGGTTTCATACCCCAGCAGATGACCAGACTGGAAAATCGGGAGTTTTTCCATTGGGAAGCAGAACTTGACTGATTTCTTCCACCACAGCAAAGGTTAGTGAACTGTAAGTACTCAGCCAGGGAACTTGGGTTTGCAGTTTAGTACCACCAAGTCAATCCAAGTATTTCAAAGAAAGCCAAAGGCAGACTAGGAATTAGGCCCATGTTATTATCAGAGTGATTAGGTGACTAGACACATCAAGTGCGAAGTACCTTAATATTTGGAGAGAGCAGAAGACTGAAGAATATCCTGGCAATTATTTTCCACTGATTGTATCTGCAACCCTTTAGGAAATGAAGGGAACAAACATTAAAAAAGAGGAAACAACAACAGAGCAGAGAAGACAGAGAGCAGACAGGCAGCAAAAAACCATGAAGAGTGGAAGGAAACAGCACAGAAACCCACCAGCGACACTTAATTAAGGTATTTGCACAACCGAAGACAACAAACTTCAAGGGAATTTTAAGGGAAACGAAATCCACAACTCATATACCTGGAAGGACTGGCCAGGGGACACACTCAGCAAAGACTGTAAGGTCAGGAGGGGATAGAAAGGTGAAACATCTGCCTGGGACCCAAGAGAGCGGTGAAAGCTGAAGGAGCTGCAGTCACGAGAGAGCAGAGCACAACCCAAGCAACCAGAGAAGTGGGCTGGTGCAGAGCTATGACAGCAGAAGGGTTAGGAGGGAGGGACAAACTGGGTTGCCCAGCTTTACAAGGACCGTGGAGATCCATTAGCACCTCTCCACAAATCACACACGGCACGGGGCACCAGAACGGGATAAACACAGCACATGAACCAAAGGGAGAAGGAGCATGGAAGGGATTTCTCTTATGGGCTGTGTTAAGTAACACTTTAAAACGTTCAACTAGCATTGCAGAAACGCCAGATTTTTCAAAGCCCATGGGATGAGAAAATCAACAGCATCGTTCGTACCTTGAGTGGTTTCGCCACTTTTAGTAAATACATCTGGAGAGGACCGACACCCACCGTGCACCGTCTGGGTTTGGTCCGTTGACCTTTCCGGTTTTGTGAGCATTTAAATGTAAACAGCAATCTTCTTGCTTAAAATGGACTTTTCCTACAGAAAGACTGTTGTCCTTTAAGCTGCCCAAACACCTTGGTCTGGACTGAGAACAAGCAGACAACCCTTAAACCTGGAAATGGTTGGTTTGGGGGAAAAAATGGACATGTATATAAACACATATAGTAACAAAGACTGAAAATTCAGAGGGGCACAAAGATCATGCCTGATCCTTAACGGTACCATTTGATACCAGGCAACGGTAATAATTCAACAAGAATAAATACCAGAGACAACCAAAGAAATACTTTCCTAGTAAGCCAAACTGTGGCGTGCACAATGCTGCCCTCTCCCCCAAGGTCAGTCCTCCTCCGTGAGTCAGAACTTGATTCATTTTCCCGTAACACAGCAAGTTTAACAATCCAAGAATTTTCAAGTTCCATCAAAATCCATAAACACATTTTATTCTATCCAGAAGAACATTGAACTTGGCGGGACAGAGTACCACAGTGGTGGCCCCAAGTCAAAAAAAATCCTCTTTTGAAGAGTCAAAACATCTCCCAGGAGTTAAATGAAGTAGGTCTGGAAAATGGGCATCTACTCTAACTACATATATTCTCCTCTGTCATAAACAAAATAGCCATGAAAAGCTCGTAATTATTCCATATTTACATTAACAGCATGTTAAAAACACGTCATCCTATTAGGCGAGTGAAGTTATCCGGATCAGACAAATTGGCAAACTGAGGCACACGTGGATTAATAACTTGCCTGAGGCCACACAACGAGCGCTATCAGAGGCAAAATCAGAACACCAAAATCCTTGGCTGCCGGAGCTGCGCTCAGCTTATTTTTTCTTTAAACTCTCCTCTTTTTTTTTAATTTGGTGCTCGCCACAAGAAGAAAAACATGAAGTATGAATCCATTATTCCTATAGGCATAAAGGTTTAAGACATCACGGTAGTCAGGTAGCCTGACATCCTGAACAACGCAGACGAGGAGACGTCCACTAATTAATACCTACTTCAAGGTCAGTAGTTGTGGTTGAACTGGAACACAAAGCTTCTAGAAAAAACAAGTCATTCCGATTTTAGAAGTTTTCCAGGGATGATGCAATGTCCACCACAAATCTTGATGGATTGTTCCAGTAGCTCATTACCTCCACTCCTGTGCCTTTACCCAGCTTTGACCTTCACCACTGCGTCTTATCAAACCTTTGGCTGCTGATATTAAAACAGTAGCTACTATCAGCATTTTCTGCCAGACATCCAGACAAGTAGAGGTCGTGATCCTCCCCTTTGATAAATCAAAGATACTAAGTTCCTTGAGGCTTGTATTGTAAATCCTGTTTCCTAACCTTGATGAAGACTCAAATCGTCGCACCTCTGTACAACAAGACCGTGAATAACTCCAGCACCATTAGGACAACCTCTGTATAAACCCCCGATTTTCAACAAAGGCAAACACTGCGCTGCATGAAGCGATGCTTTGCAGGCGAAATAAAATTAACACTTGCCATGAAGACGTTCAGTAAGGCTCACGACATGGCTTGCTGGCAATTTTTGCCTGAAATGGACTATTCTACATCCTGCAGGGTGCAGCAACTGGAGAGGACACGTCAAAAGAGGAATGAAAAATTTTATTTGGAAGATAACGCTCCAGGCAGAGGTGTTCTCCTCTACTTCAGTTTGTCAGAGAAAAAAAAAATAGGTCCCTCTGTTCCCACATGGATTTTGGCCATAAGAAAGCTCATTCCTTTAGGACACCCTAAGCTCCACTGGAACTGGTTTCACATCAACGATTTTTCTTTACTCCCTCCTACCCAGACACCCTGTGTACCCAGAGGCGTCTCCAAAGGACCCGCAGTATCATTTCTGTTAGTACCTCTAACTTCCACCCCTTCCTTACCATACCTGTGAAACCAGCCCACCGTGTCCTTTAGCAGCGCATACCAACTTGTCTGCCACGTTCTTCAAAGCCGCTGGGATAACCATGCCTGGCTGAAAACAGATTCATTGACGAAGAGCAATCAGAACCAAGACATTTAAGAGCCACACGGGACCAGAAGGGCTTAATATCCATCTCATGTGATAACAGAAAGACTACTGCTCCCCAGGAGGTAGATTTGTCTGGTTCTTTCTTCGTTACAACGAAATGAGCAGGAGATCAGCCATCACAACAAACCATTTCATAAGGGGAAAAACGAGCTGAATGTGAACCAAGCGATCCTCTACCATCATACGGAAGATGAAGCACTAGCAAACAACACCGAGCCTAAACCCAACAGAAGGAAACACGTGTGAATATCTTATTCAGCCTCTAAAGATTCCAGATCAACGTGACTTGCACATTCCCACATATCTGCATGATACAAACAAAGCCCCCACCAAAACTAGGCTAAAGTGATGCCTCCGACTTAATTCTCCTCCTAACCTGCTGCCTGATTTTCGGGAGCTACCACCCAGCATTCAGCGACGCGACCTGAAGTTCACATTTTGGTCAGCACTTCTGATAAACAATACTTTCCAATTGGTTTTCACTGAGGTTTCCAACTGAAACGTAATTTTCCACATCTTCAAAGAAACTAACCCTACTTTGTGTCCTGGATAGCCTTCAAAGTTTTTATTCAATTTTACTTCTACATTCTCTTACATTACTCCTCCTTCTAAGATGGCAAGGGGATTATTTTTCTACCACTATTTTTGGTAATAAGTGGCAGCAAACTTAAAGGTTATCACCTAAAATAAAAAAAAAAAAAGAAGTGGAAGAAGAAAACTTGTTCGACAAAATCAAGAATTCCTAACTCAATCTAATATCAGTTGTGAGAGCAATACAGATGTCCAGAAATCAAGTAAACCATCATTTCTGTTCACAACAGTGCAGGAACATATTTCAGATGAAGCTTTTCTCAGTGTTGGCATTGTTGGGTTTTGGGTTGGGGTTTTTTAAGGGTGCCTTAAGAGAGAGCTGAAGTGCTGAATGTTGTACTCGGACTGCATCTTGGGAAACCTTCCTAGCAGCAAATCAAACAGAAAAATCCCCCTGAACACAGTGAAATGGAAGAGAGAGAAAAGATGACCAAATGCTAACAGCATACATAAAAAAAAAGCCTACAAAATTCCAATTAAAAAACAATCATAAGACACAAGAAGCACCTTCCAGACTAGATTTCTGATTTGCAATTGCAGATATTAGTGACGTGCAATTAATAAATCAAGAGCTTTACCCCTTAAAAGAACTCAGTTATTCATCTGAAATAGACCCTATAGTCAGATCAGGGGTTTTTTTAATTCTTGGTGCTCTTCCAAGATACCAGATCTGTCAAGTATCAGTGACTTATTGCAATACCTTAGTCAGTGCTTTGCAAAAAACTGCCACATCTCCTCTGCTTGCTGGCGGGGTTCCCAGATAGACAGGACCCCAGTCCACCACCTCCAGGCCTCCCCACCACCCAGAGGATAACCCAAGCGTATTTCCCAAGCCTGACAGAGAAAACATCGCCGCCGCCAAGAAGGCGGCGAGAGGAGGCGAAGGCCTCCTCGCACCCGAAAAGCCGCTGGAGGCACCAGAGCAGACGGGCGAGGCAGGACGAAGCGTGCAAACCACGCAAAGCTGGCAAGCTGAGAGACACTGCAGGGACACCAGAGTGTGGAAATGCCACGTTTCTGAAGTCACAAAAGCCCCACGCAGTCCAACGTCGCCGTTTTGGTCAGGTATCCTGCAGCTGTCTTACGGAAGCACTAGGCCGTGCCGCGTGCCGAACGAAGCACATCGTTATTTATCACGGTTTACTAGGAAAAAAAGACCCCAAAAACCAACAGACTAGAGGTCCAGGTGGGCCTCTGAGGCCTGTCCGGTTAAGGCAGCTACCGCACACCAACCCCACCGGCGCGCAGCCCTCCGTGCAGGAAAACGCTTACTCTGCAACTTCTCTCTTTCAGCCACGGTGAGGAATGAGGTCTCCTTCCGCGATTTGCAGCACAACCAGCCAAGAAGGGAGAGCCGTTTTGCTGAAGGCCACATAATAGTTTCCTGGTAATTATCCTCATTCCCCACTCACCGGGCTACACCAACATCAGTAGCTTCAACCTCACAGCCAATAAATAAAACCTTGAGCAACGGCATTAAACAGCGTCTGTTAAGCACGGGACTCTCTGGAGCGAGCTTACCTCTCTGCAAGGCGGTCTTTAATCTTCACAAGAAACCCACTGAAGTACAAAACCTGACCCTGGAAACCTGCACGAAGGTCCAAGGGCTGAAGACGAAGCGATCACGCAGAAACAAAGCAGGTCCTTCCCTACAACCCACAGCAAAAAGGGTTCAACCTCACACCGGGGACATCTGAGCCACTGCAGGTCTTCAGGACCTGGAAGCCTATTCAAGAACAAACATACGAGTTTTCATTTTTGCTGATTTTCGGGACCTCAGAGGGGCACCTCTGTACGTCTGGCAACCTAAGACGTTATTTCTACACATGACATTACTGCCACCTTTTATACCAGATGTAGAAAAAAAACCCTGAACCTGACGTGAGCACCCTTCACCTTCTACAGTCCTGAAGTTTTGCATTTCCCTGGGCTGTTTCTTGTCCCCACTCACGTCCCACCCTCACCCCACCACAAATTCTGCCAGCCAGAAAGCAAATATTCAGAGGGTAGGGATTTAGGAAGACACAAATGAAACTAATAAGCCTCAAGAGGTCTTTAGTGGCCAAAAGACAAGTTCTTAGATTTCTGGGTCACCTAAAACACGTTGGTGCCTCCCGCCAAATACAGAGAAGAGTATTATGTCAGTGCTGGTTAATATGGTCTCAAATCTCCTACCCATTTCCTCAAAACTAATGGTGAAGCTGAGGGAACACAGCACACAGGGTCATGGTTAGATACAGGGACATCAAATTGCAAGTGCCTATAGTGAAACAATGCCAGTTGTGTACAGCAAGTTATCAAAGTCAGGGCAGCCTTTTAGGAAATGGTTTTGGTCAAAGAAAAATGGAAAAACGTGTGGAAGTCAAAAGTAGAGCTAAAAACCCCAGAACAAGTCAAAACAAAGGACTTCCCCTGAAAGTTTCTCTTCTGATCCATCGCCTGATGCAGCCAACTGCACGGAAACCGTGGATCAACCACCACATCACTTCGATACAGCTATTTTTACCTTCAAATGTTGGGAGAATCACAACCCTAGCACCTCTCCGCGTGTTTTTGTGGTTCGGTTTGAAATAGCCATTCCTAATTACATTCCTTAGGGCCCCCCCCAAGCGCTGTTTGGTGCCGCTCTGCGCCTCCCCCTGGGCCAGCTCTGGCTTCGCCAACGTGAAACTCGCATCCAAGGCGCAGTGACGCGGGATGCTGAAGGAGCCGGCTCCAAGCTGCTCCACAGAAGACGGCATCCAGCACAGAGGCTGCTCGTTCCCACCTGACGCTGATTTCTACGTGACACATGACTTCTCCTTCAAGCATTGCTGCCTTCAGCTCTTGAATGCCTTTGTTCCCGGGTCCTTTATGGACCTTACGGTCCTTCCACAATGGAAGCTCACCTTGGAGACAGGTTGTTGTTCCTTTTTCCTCGCCAGTGGTAGCAGCAGCAGGTAAGTGTCATCTGAATCTGACATCTGCACAGCACAGAGGTCGCTCACTGCTGTATTAATTCACATGTAACCAAGCCAAGCATCAGTGGCAGTGCACTAGTTGTGGCAAGAGGTAAATGGAGTGACAAAGTCATCTTCTGTCCGTCACACAAACATCGTGCCCACAGCAGTATCCATAGCATTAAGGGTACTTGATCCTAACAAAACCCATGCAGATAATAAACACCCAATATTAACACCTCAGACAGCAAACATTCTTCTTTTCTTCCAAACCCTGTATTCATTTTAGGTCATCATGGTGGTGTTTCACATCTTTTTAAACATATACAAATGGCAAATGGCGTTGATGAAGCCAACACATGGAAGTCAAGAGGCTACCCTCACACATTTCACTCATTTTTGTCCGGGGAAGTTTGAGACACAGGTTTTCTCTGAAGAGAATCAACCAAGAAGAGATGGATGAGTTGCAACCACTCAGCCCAGCTCTTGCAGGCAACACAGAAAGGTCCTTTACGTTGCACATCTAGTTTTCTTTTACTTAATTCCCCAAACCCTACAACCACAGCCATTGGGATTTTTGGTTTAAAGCCCAAATTAAAGGGCGGGAGAGGGAAGGAAGACAAAAACACCTAACCACAGAACATACATCAAATGCAGAACAAAATAACTGACCCGTAGGTGATGGAGCTGCCTCCACTTCTTTCACAAGCTACGCCAGAGGCTGCTCTGCCAGAGGCCCTTTTTGCAACTCAACCAAAAAAATAACTCGTGGTGATTTCACCTGATTTTCTATCATCTAGTTCCTGAACTTCCTAAGACTTCCACAGAGATTACAGTCGTCAGATACTAGAACAGGGCTCATTCAGTAGTTGTCCAGCCATCGTAGAGCACGTACGTGGAACACAAGGGGAGAAAAACGTTTGATAATAATCAAGACAGGATCTGGCATTGTGACCAACCTGCTCACAGCCGTAACAAAGAAAGCCACGGTGTCATTTCAGATCCCTTAACTCACCTACTGAAACGTGTCAGAGAGTCACTTCTACAGGTAGGGAATTTGTCTAGAAGGTGGCCTCACACACTACCTTATCCTGCTGAGGATTAACAGGGTCTCACGTGCTAAAAATTAGAGTTAACGATTGAAAACAACAGGAGTCTGAGAAAGGAAGATGTCCAGAGCGCTTGCAGCACGAAAGAATTGTTTCTGAGCACTCAGCGCTGTCTGATAGACCACAAGAGGTCTTCTGAAGATACCAAGCCACTAAAAAACCCTGTACAACCTCAGCAGAGGACTCCCAAGCTATCAGTTCACACTTTAAGGTCTTACTAAAAACTCACATAGCATTGACTCCCCAGAGACACATACACATCCCTAGAGACGGCATCGCTTTTAATTTTTTATAATCTTGATTCGCCTCAAAGCTGTAGACCAGACAGAGTTGCTTTAAGACTCGGCTACGAATCCAAACCTCTTTCTCTGCCCAGTCGTATCACTGGGAAAACGGAGCGTGCATCAGATGTGGACAAAGCAGTTACTGAGGTTTGCTGGTAAAAACAAGGCTCAGTGCTTCCTTGTAAACACTTGCCAACGCTGCCTACACTCAGAAACACACATCCCTTTAAGGCAGCCACAGGTCAGCGAGAGAAATAACTCGGGCATTTTATTCCAATGCAGCTTTTCATGGATTAACAAACTTTTCCCAAGCAGCGACTGTGATTTAATCCACGCACACAGCAAACAGGATCCCAATCTCAAAGTCTGGCCAAGACACACGTGCCAGAGGTTGAATCCTCCCAACAGAAGCTCTTTCCCGGCCCTCAAGAGGCTGCTTTAGAAGGGCTGCTCCCACCAGCAGGCTTTGCAGGGCTCCAGTCAAGCATTTCCACCCTACAGTCAGCACTGACTTGTGCACGGTAAAAACTAGATTCTTTGAAGTCTCCGCACGCACATCCCTTTCTAAAACTTTGGGGTTGTTCTAACAAATGAAAAAATACTTCAAAATATTAAAGGGCACCTCCTTAATATCTCCATTTGGACTCTGGTTGAAGCTCTGCATTAAAATCTGACTTCAGGGAAGGGGGAAAGGAGGAGGAAAGGAGCAAAAGGCAAAGGGGGGAAAAAAAAAAAAAACACACCCACCACATACTTTACTTTCACAAGCTAAACCAAACATTAAGTATTTTCCACTGCTTTTATTTAAACTAGATCCACCATCCAGGACAGACACAGGCACGCCGATCTCCATCGGGAATCCGTCCCTCAAGAAGTCCATGTGGAGCTGCACGTTGACGGCGTCTCCAACTCCTGCCACGTGCTGGTTGTTGAAGGGTTCCGCAGGCAGCCGGGTGACACACAGACCCCAGGGCTGCAGCGCTAACTCGGGTGATGGATGGAGATGTAACACAGCGGACAGGAAAGAAAAAGCAGCACCTTTTCCTCGTGGAGTCCCATCATCAAGCAGGAAAGTCAGGAAAGGAAGATTGCTGAAAGGGGACCGAGCACTGGCAGGACACACTGATGGACTGGTGCCACCACTAAGCCGCCACAGGACGCTGGCGGTCGTCACCGGTCTGAGGACATGGCAGCCCCCTCCTGCTCCTCGTCCCCCTACGCAGCACGTTCTTTGGAGGAGAAACCACATTCCCTACGGACGCACGTGCTCTACGCACCAGGGGCCAGTCCGAATTTCTTTTTTCCGCTACACAGCGCAACCAACAGCCAGAAAGGTTGACAGGGAGGAAGAGCATTTTGGTTACACCAAGCTTTGAACAAAGGTCCCACACGAGCAGCAGCACAGGGAGCACAGCCTTTGCCCCACAGCCCCTCTCCTGTCCTTCTCCCATAAAAAGGCACTGAAGTTTGGGCCGTGGTTGTTGGACCTTCCTGGCCGCGCCAGGGACCAGATTCGGTTCTTTCGCCGCGTCTCCACACATCGGGTTTTGCGGCCAGCTCTTGCTGGTACGGACGGCTGATTAATTCTCACTCTTTCCACTCACATCCACCACCCCCACACTACCTCTGGTCGCTGCTGGAGTCGCTTCCTTCAGCCTTCCCATCTACACCAGTCCCTGCAGATTTGCTCCACATGCAGTTTCTGCTTCCACGGATTAAGACATAATATGTGAGCTGCAGCGTAGGCTGAGGGAGGTTGGCAGGACCAGCCCTCCTTCACCGTTTGCAACCCTACTTCTGCGTTTGGACAGCACAGAGCCTCGGCACACCAGACCCACCTACCGAACCCAGCGTAGATCACCGCTGTCAGCGACAATCAGCCCGGCAGGCTTGTGCACGGCGGGAGGTGACCCACAGCAGCAGCAATACTAGAAGACAGCAATGAGGTTACCAACACAGCATGTTTTACCAAATCGTGAGAGTCTACATTCAGTTCTGGAAGGCGTCCTGCCTGGTTTAGCTTTCCCTCTGTTGCCAAACAGACCCCATAGCACGGAGATTTCTATTTGCATCCTGGTATTTGGCAACAGCAAGAAGTATTTCCTAGGAAGAATTAAAAAAAAAAAAAAGTCTTTCATTCACACTGAAACATCTACTGGACATCCCTGTGGGCCTAATTCCCAGAACACTGAAATCCAAACCTCCAAATGGGAAAAATATACTGATTACCTGCCAGTAACCTCAAGAGTGGCAAGCCAAGCCCTTAATAACAGTCTGCATTACCATCTGGCTACCACACAGTTACTGGGAAAATGTTATTGTTCTGAGTTTCACTTACTTGTCAGGATAATTGCTTCAGTATTAATTAAATGTTCCTCTCTGCAGCTGCACAGAAAGCTCACGTGGATAATTTACTGATTGCACAGTATATGCTTCCCTCGAATCAGTGGGCACAGCAGGACCTCCAGACCCCAGTCTGTCTGAACCGAGCATTAACATTTTTCAAGTCCAAAAACCTGAACATCCGTTTCAGAAATCTGAAGGCCAATTATAAGCATGACTTTCTACACCCTCAAAACAATTAAAACATGGGGTGGAGGGAGGGGGGTGAGAACCACCCCACCACCTATTCAAGCAAAGCATTTGGTGCTGGAGTCACGGCCCCACACACCTCCTCCACTTACATCTATGTCAGCAGAGTTCGCTGGCACACGAACACCTCTCAGCTGAGGGTGCAAAGGCACTTCATAGCCACCCAGCTGCACGGAGCCACCAGGAGAAAGGTCACCCAAAGCTCCGCTCCAGGCAATCCAGAAGGACTGTCCCCATTTGCAGCCAACTGCTGCAATCACGCCGAGAAGATGCTCGGCTGATGTCTCTCCTCCTCCCTTCAGCTTCAACACAGCATTCCCCTCTCCCCATGGGGTGGCCCAATCCCAGCTGCTTCCCCATCTTCACGTGCCCTGGCCCAGCCTCAGGAATAAATAGGTATTTCTTCAGCCACCCCTCATTTTTCTAATGTTCATCTGCTGCTAATCCCAAACTCACAGTCCACTGACATCACACGAATTAATAGTAACTGCGAAGGTAACAGCGGATCAAAGGGCCTGAGAGTCCAGGAAGCCTCGCCGGCAGTTCAGAGATCTCGCTGCAGATGACCTCAAAAAGCCAGGCCACCTTCACTGAAGAGCCTGACAAATCATAACCAAGGCTGGATCGTCACATTTACATACCCACTTCTACCAATTAACCAAATCAACCATTGGTGCAGCTACAAAAGACTTCATTACTTGCTTTTTCAGCTCTCACCAAATTGTAACAAAATTTTGACCAGCGTCCCAAGCCTGCCTTGAAAAAGTGCAGGACATTTAAAATGACATTTATTTTCCTTTAAGTTTTGCAGCTCTATTTCCACATCATCCTCCATCGAGAAAATGAGGAGTATTTCAAGATCTTCCATCCGGAAAGCTCAAGCCAAAAATCCTTTTCCACATTCCCCTGGCCACATCTCAACCTCCTCTTCTTCTGTGATCGATGTATGACCCAGTTTGGAAGAAACTAAAGGACCCAAAGAGCCCAGAGGTTCTCGGGAGGAGAGGGAAGGGATTGTCCTGACACGGATTACATTGCTATGTTGTTAATTACATCGAGCCAGTTTTCTATTGAGATTACAGGCTGCAACGCTGCCGTTGCAACCTCTGAAGTCTCTCCAAAACCTTCTTCCACTGTTGCTCGCTTAGCGCTCTTGGTCGAGTCCCAAGCTGGGGAAATTTGGGCTGTGTTTTGATCAAAGCCCTCCTCGTGTTCCGTGCAAATTTCAACACTTGTGGTCGCCGGGTTCCCTCGCCAAGCTCGAGCCGTTGCCTTTCAACACCCGTTGCTCCCTGCTTCTTTCAAGGGGTGATTAGGCACGGCTCTCAAGCAAAGCTGGTATTTAAGAAGTTGTTTGAAGGCCTGGGACTGGGTTTTACATAATAATCATGACTTTGTTTAATGAGGCTCTGCAAAACGTTTCAATTTGAGATCAAACCATTCAACTTTTTATTCCTCTGTTCAGAGATGCAGTCTATCTTGAAGGAACGATGAACAGTGAAAAAAAACCCACAGAAGCAAATGAGCTCACAGAGAACCACTTCAGAAGGGACACGCTTCAACCCCCCAGAGGTCCCCGTACCTCCACGGGCAGGGGCTCCTCAGCAAAGCACCGCTCCCATCTCCAAGGACATGGCCTTCGTTAACCAAGCCGGAGCATCGTCACCTCATCCTGCCGGGAGCCTGAGGACCACATCAAACCCACACATCACCGACGGGGAAAGAACGACACAGCTCCCTTTGACCGAATCACAGTAAATCTGCTTCTTCCAAGCACGGTGCTCGTATTAGACACACAAAAGCCGTAACAACCTCCTGCACCACACAACTAGGGGATTCTCTCAATGAAAGAAACCAAACCTCTCAGGGTCCTTTCCGACCTACACAAGAACAGCCTTCTCCACCAGGGGCCTTATCTGAAGAAACAAAACTTCAAGCTTTTTCACTGTTCAACACAGCATTTTTCTTTCAGTGCAGGAGTCTCCAGATACTCCACAGCAAGCATTTTCCCCTAGGCATTAAGATATAGATAAGGTTTCTACTGAAAAAGGTATCAACCATACTTGGGGCAATTTTACAGCAATTTGTGTGCAGACACTGAACAGATGAACACGCAGGGGTGGGCTGGATGGCACCAGGGACGCAGCTTTGTTGCTCTGAGCCTGTCAGTGCTCCCAAGCACCAGGTTCTCATGATATTTTAATAAAGGAAAGACTATTTCCCAAATACACTCTGGAAGCGGACGCTACAACTGCTGACAGAAGTATCTGTCTTTTTTAAAAAAATAATAATAATAATCCAGAAAAGCTTCCAATTATAAAACCACCTCTGCATTGACATGGCAATCATCAGGAGACCTCCCCTGACGTGGGAAGCAAACCAATCCCTCCTGCAAGAGTTCAGTCTGGGTAAAACCAAGAAGCGTGAGGAAGTTTTAATGCCTGAGAGGTGATAATAACAGCTGTTGGGTACGGAAACATTTCACAAACCTTCTCAAACACGCTAATGGGGTATTGCAGGCTCAACCCTTTGGCTGGACACGTTGCTCCACTCTAGGACGGGATCCAAGCTGTTTCACACTTCTTCTAGATGTCAGCAAAAAAGATCAAGTGGCCAAGCAGGCCAATTCCTTCCCCTGGCCCCGGGGGGAGGTTATTTCTTCCACAACACGAGTTTTGAATTCATCTCACCTCAAGCGTGGTGCAAAGACACTCGGCCTATGGCAAGAACACAACGGATTCACCCGGGGACAGAAGCAGCAAAGGGGCAAATATCAGGTAAATAAGGGCTGGAGCTTCACTCACGGCAGGAGAGGAGTTTCCCTCTGGACAGCCTGCCTGCTCCTTGTACACAAATACCACAACGCCATTATGTTAGTCACAAGCAGGACAAGTCACCCAAAACGAAGGCTTCTCTTCAAAGCCAACAAATACGATGTTCTCTCCCCATGGCATATTCTTCTGGACCAAGCTAAGCCCTGAATGAGCCTGCTGCTCTTCCGAGCTGGCGTTTGGCAGTGAGGTCACTCAGCCTACGTCACTACGCCTGTGAAGACGCAAACCAAATTTGGCTGGGTTTTGTTCGATTAGCTGGCAGAACAAGGCCTGCCAAAATCTCGAGGTTTACCCAAGGATACAAGGGTGAAACGCACAGATAACACCAGGAATTTCTGAACTGGTCTCGATCCAGCACAGAGCAGCATGCCTTGAGGTCCAAAGTGAACAATCCCAGTTAGCTGCAATGTTCGTGGGATTATTCTTACCCTCCCATGATGAGCTTTCTGTTTTCTAACACCCTTTGAAGACATCAACAAAACCAGGTAGCACCAGTCTTCCATGCAGACCCACGGCTGAACTTCTGAAGCGCTGTGTATGCCTGAGTCTAAGGTACGCCAGAAAGGACTTTAAACTTTCTGCTCAGAGTCTTGAACGGATAAATTATTCAGCCACGTTCCTTGAAGATGCACAAGGAGCACCCATGAGATCAAACAGAAGCTACTCAAGATGGGAAAATAAAGCTGCTATCCATATGCATGAAGAAAAGAGTCATCTATAAATAGCAAAGTAGGAAGTGAAGTCTCCTTTAGGAACATAATTTATATGAAGTTGTTTTTGTTCCCAACTTCAGAAGTGAGAAATAGGAGGAGGAATAAAAATTTATTGCCATCTGATGTAGATGTTGGACGGCAGCTTTCACATCTTTGCATTCCCAGAAGCTGCTTCACATGAGAGCGAGCTACGGCTCCAGAACCGTGCCGAAAGCCCAAGCTGCAGAGCAGCACAGCGCCTTCCCCAGCACACACCAGTGAACAGGCTCTCAGAGCTCCTTGACTTCCCTTTGCCCACGTCTGTCTGCAGCCACGTTAAAAATTGACAGGCTCAGAGCTGCAAACTGAGAGACGCAGCAGAGCGCAACTCCAGCTGCATCCCGCTGCGCCTCGAGCCACCTCTTTAACCTACCAACAACCTCCAGTCTTTCTCAGACTGGCTGTAACTGGGAGGTTTCATAGAAACACAGAATGGTTTGGGGTGGAAGGGAGCCTAAGGATCACGTAGTCCACCCGCCTGCCCTGGGCAGGGGCACCTCCCACCAGAGCAGGTCGCTCCCAGCCCCATCCAGCCTGGCCTTGAGCCCTGCCAGGGAGGGGGCAGCCCCAGCTGCTCTGGGCAGCCTGGGCCAGGGCCTCACCGCCCTCCCAGGGAAGAATTTCTTCCCAAGATCTCATCTCAATCTCCCCTCTTGCAGTGTGAAACTGTCACCCCTCGTCCTGTCACCACCCCCTGATCCAGAGTCCCTCCCCACCTCTCCTGCAGCCCCTGTCAGCACTGGAAGCCGCTCTAAGGTCTCCCCAGATTAAAATTCATCACTGTTAAAATTCACCAGCTTGCAGATAAACCCAGGCTGTACAAAGGTCTCCTTGAAGTCTTCAGGAAGAAAGCATATCTGCCCAAGCTTCCCACCACTCCACGAGAAAAAGGTTTTAGGAAGAGTGCTCCTAGGTCGGGGGTCTTTTGGTTAAGGAGCTCTCCTGCTGTACCTCTCGCTCGTGTTAGTGAAGGAGGGATGCTCGAAGTTTCAGAGGATACTTCATCTTACGCGGTGGGAAGCTCGTCTACTGCTACTTGGCAGTTGTCACATGGAAGGGAAGGAGAGGACACAGTTGCCTACGTGCTGTCTGGGTAAAGAGCAAGAGAGACGTGTCCGCCACTGCTAAATACCAAGTTTCTGAGTGATGGGGAACACAGTAACATTTGCTGGTGGGATCAACGTCAAACTGAGTTTAGACAAATGCCTGGAACGGGCCAACAGCTGGGGAAGAAATTAAAAAAAAAGGGCAAAACAAAACCCAGAAACCTTTTGACTAAAAAAGGCAGCCAAGCAGCCTAGAAATAAGTGGAGAGCCAAAAATCTGCTAAACACCTTGCTGCTCTTTCACAGCAAGGCTACCGTCTCGCTCATCACTTCGTAGCCAGAGGCAGCAGCGACTGTGGGAACAGCGAGCAAAACCCTGACATTTGGGTTCGGTACGATGAACTCTCCATCTCAGCTTCTGCATTGCCACAGAACAAAGATTAAGAGACAGCGATACTTTTTCCAAGACAGCTGCAGACAACCGAGCCCTCAGCACCGCCTGGAAAAGGCTCTTCGCCGGTCTGTGTGTGGCACCCTAAATACAAAAAGATGCTCCTTGAAGCGCGATCTGGAGCGACGCTTCCTCCCGAGGCACACAGCCCCGAGAAGCGTCTGCGGGCACGTGCTCCGGCGGCTGCCCCGGCACCCAGCCCGTGTGCCACCTTCGGTGCAGAGGGACAGGGAGCAGCCCTCATTTTATCTATTGCCCCCCGCGGACGATTTTCCTCCACCATCCCAGGTCACAGGCAGAGGCAACGGCAAGTTCTGACGCTGCTCCAAAAAAATAAAAAAGATCAGATTCTCGCGGCTGAAGAGCTGTGTGAACCAGATGGGGCCGTCCCCGCCGAACGACCCCGTGTCTTGACAGAAACCCCCTCGACGAGCCCCTCGGCGAGGCAGGAGCAAGACCGACGACCCCAGCTCTCATTACCGGCCCTGTCAGCAGCCCGACCCCCTGCTCCCCGTCCCCCGCTGCTGAACCAGACGGGAATCCACGGTTTGAACTTTCCCTCCAGACACATCTCGGCAGCGCGGAGACTCGGGCTGTCAGCCACCGGCCAGGCGGGAAAATCCTGGAGGGAATTTCAGGCAGCAGGAGACTCGCCCACCGCCAGCATCCAGAGGATCTGCCTCTGCCCCCCACGCCGCCGGTGGGCTCCCGCTAGCAGACCTAGGGAGCTCGGCACAATAAAAACCATCAATCCCATCCACTAAACACTTCCCTCCCCAAACACCCAAACTTCTCCTCTTTCCCTTCCCCTCAAAGCTCCTCAACAGCTCTGTAACGTTTCAATTTTTCGAGCCGAGGACCTCCAGGCTCTCGCTGCTCCGTCGCAACCGCTGACGCTCCGCATCTTCTGACAGCCCGAATTAGAGCCCCGAAGTCTCCCACGCAGGGTTCCTGTAAACACGTCCCTATTACAGAGAAATTGTTTCCTTTTGAGTTTTGGGTTGGTTTTTTTTTTTTTTTTAAGTGAGAAAAACCCACTGGGGAAACTTGAATACTTTAATCTCGGGCAAGAGCAGCGGAGCGAGAGCTTTGTTCGCCGTAACGCACCCTGCGCCACTAATCCCCGCTGCCCGCCCGGGGACAGCAAACGAGTGCATGGTCTGAATAAGTGAGATGGAGGAAAGCCGGTTTCATTTGGGTTTTTTTTTTTTTTTCATTTCAAATAATTATTTAAAGCTGCGAGGGACCTTGTTTTTAAAATCACACTGTGTGCACTCTATATATTACGCTCCAGCTGACATGAAGAACTGTAAAAACCCGACTGCTAGCGAGCTACATCAATGCTGCTTATTTGTGACTTTGCTGTTCTGGAGTTTCTCAGGCTGCAGACAATGCAATAAAAGCTCTCCATAAAACAATATTCTTCCATATTTTAAGAACACAGTGGAAATATTTCTTCTGCTCTTACTGTTTTCTAAAACAAAATTTCAATCTAATGCCAAATCTAAGCTCTTTTCCAGCAAGCCTCAGTAATTTGGGATGTTGGAACTCGGAATCAGCAATGCGCTTAGGAGCGAACTCAACTTTAAGCATGTGCTTAATTTCCCCTAAAGGTGACTTAAGCATGCTGAAGCACTTTCCTAAATAGTCACGGTTTGCTGTGTCGAGGCATTAAAAAGAATATAAAGTTTGGAAATGCAGTTTAATAGTGACTTACGGTTTCTCTTCTAACCGAAAATGAAAAATTAATATGGATGCAATAGTATTTTTCTTGGTCACCGACATGTTTTTCCAATCCTCCGCATGTTATTGCACTCCATTTTATAGAGAAGCATTATTTGTTCAGCTGAACTATTCCCAGTTTATCCTGCATGATTCAGACATTCATTTGATTTTTGGACAATGGCGACTCCTTTTCAGAAATCAGAGGGGATTTACAGATACTTATTCAGTAAAAGCGAATTCTGCAAAGGTTGAATTGACCGGAGATTAATTTTTAGTATTTTCTTTAGTCTATTCTCTCGTACCGGGGCCCTCCAACTTCTGCAAGCCAGCGGGGTCACTTCTGAGGTCCCAAGGGCACAGATGCAGCAGCCCGCAGGTCTAACATCTAACGAGGCACCAGCGAACTGGAACGCTTTACATCCAGCCATCAGGGCACGGACAACAGCAGCTTCTCAGACACCACCCGAGCCACGCTCCTTGGCACAGCTTCGGGTCCGCACCACGGCTCGCGGCCAGAAAGGTTGGAGCGTTGGACTTCTTGTAAAAGCCTCTGGGTGAGAGGGAAACTGTAAGTTAAGCACAGACCCAACTCTTGCCTTCAAATTTGCAAGACTGAATATAATTAATTTCATTAGGAGACGAAGCGCAGAATCCGGCCTAAGCACTGTGGAAGCGGGCGTTGCCAGTACAGTCCTACACTCCCAGTTACACCCAGGCGAGAGGAGAAGACTCTTACAAGGTTTCCTTCTCTCCAAGACATCCCCAAGTGTTCTGTGTTAACACAGAGCCTTATCATCATTCTGTAAGATCGGTAATTCCTGAAATTATTGCTGCTGTCGCTCCTGCTTGCATTTCTGTAGCCATATGCCGGTTTTTTCCCCTCACCTATAATCTTAAGCTCTAAAAACAGAGAGGAAAAAGCAAGCAACTCTTATAACAAGAGTTCAAGCACCTACAGAAGGTCCCTAGACGTACGCAGCACTTCACTACAGGCTTCTTCCCTTCCTCCAAACCTCCTGTCACGCCGCCTGCCAGCGTTTACTTGTTCCAAAAAGTCTTAATACTTCCAAAGACAGGCTTGGTTTTAAAACCAAAAATCACCTGCCAGCGCCAACAGAAGATGACCCAAGGGTAGAAAGGCTCTCAGGGAGGAGCAGGTTTCTGGAAGGACATTCCCAGACTTCACTGCAAACCCCGGGCCGGCGGGCGGTTGCTCAGGCTGCAGCTTCAAAGTCAACTCAAAGCAGAAGAACCAGAACCAAACCAGAGCAGAGGGGACCCCTCCGCCCCCACCAGTGCTGGGCAAGTTCAGGTGATGAACTTGACCAAAGACACCACCTGATTCCTAAACACCTTCCTCCTCCCCAAGTCCGTTTTTCGGTCAAATTCGCTTTGTTTGCCCACAACAGCACAACGCAAGGGGAACAAAGAGGAAGGGAAAGGCAACGCCACTTCTTTCCAGCAGCGCTGCCCGAAGCAAACCAGCAACCCCACGTGGGTGCAACTCCCACGCCCTGCTCATCCACCCCGTCCCTCCGCTGCTCCGCTCGCACGGCTCCACGACGCTGCCAGCAAAGCGCAGAAGGAACACTTCCACGGCGGAGCTGAGGGATCGAAAAGGAAGGTGGAGGCAGGGTCACGCGAGGACAGGGAAAACAAAAGCTACGGTGAAAAGCACTCGGGACCACTTGAAGGCAACCTTTCCATGTGCCTCCTGACAGCTTATCACCGCCAGCTTGCCCGCCACAGCCAGCAAAGAGCAACTTCTCCCCAGCTGTGTCCCTCCACATGCTGCTCTTAAAAATAGCACTTCTGCAGAGAATGCCTTATATTTCCCCAATGGTAAGGCACATGTGTATAACATGTCCTGAGGTTAATTTGCTAATTTTGCTCTTGTTTAGGATTAGCTAGGTTAACAGCAGAAACCCAAAGGAAAATGTCAACAATCACGTCTTTCCTAGAGGGGGGTGAGGGGTTGAAAAGACTTCTTTCCTGACATGCGTCTGGTTTTACACTGTTGGTTTTGGCTCTTCAAAGGAAGGAAATTAAATGAACAGCTTCTTTTTTTATCCTTTTGGAATACTAAAAAGGATAAGTGCTGAGCAACAAGGCTGCAGGAGGACGCGAGGGCCTTTTCTCTGGCCACACTTTCTTGTCAAAGCCGTTTTAAAGTTCTAAAGTCCCTCTAATATAATGCCCTGCAGCTGTCATCACCCACACACCGGGTTCCCAATCATGGTCAAGCCACAAATCTCCCTCAGCAAGATTACAAGGCCGTAGACAGTGCAGGTTAGGAACCAAAGAGCAGGATATTCCTTCTGCAGCGCCAAGCCAGGTCGCTAGGTCTCACCCTCCAAGACGGTCTTTGTGCTCTGCTCATACAAGTCCACTTTCCAGCCCGTGGCCCAAACTCTACAGAGGTTCTGCACCACTTCTGCAGCTGAGGCAATCCTCTACAAACATGCTCAGAACCTGCGGGGTCCTGCAGACGTCGCTGGAGGTGTCAGGAAACCACTTTGCCGCTGCAGGGCCAGCGGGAAAACCGCACGAGCATCCTGCATCTGCTCCAGTGCAAAGTCTGAGCGTGGAAGGTAACACCAGAAAATGCTCCAGATCTTTCTGCAGCAAGTACTACAGGCATGTCTGCAGCAAACATTAACAGCCGCCTGGTCCCGCGCCAAGAAGGTTGTAAGTTATAATTTGGATGCCAAGAAATTCAATTCTTGCTGCAAGACTGCAATAAGGACTTTTAAAGGTATGAGATACAAGAAGAAAGTGGTGCGAGAGGAATACGATGGTTAAAATCCCCAGGAAAGCAGGAGATAAAGCTGCTTTCCAAGCCAGAGGTAAAAGGTCTGAGCTACTAGAAGTCATCAGGAACAGCAGGGTGGGAGACACAAGGTACCGTAACAAACCTTTCTTGGGCCGCTTTTCCAAGACAAATACAATGACAGCGTCGATGTTTTTCATTTCTAACACAGATACCTTTGCTGGTAGCCAAGAGAGATACAGACACCGGGGTTTGGCAACAGCTTCCTAAAAACATACGGCAGCCTTCCTGCTCTCTTATTTTACTTCGCTCCGTAGTGGTTTCTTCTGTTCTGGCCTCCCTTCTCCAGTCTCTTCTTGACCTTTCCCTGCCTAAATACAAACTCCTCATTCCCCCCGTCTGCCACCCTCTTCCTTGCCCCTCCTTGGCCAATCCCGCTGGGAACACAGAAGCCCAGAACAATGGAAGGATTTTACCTATAAATACGTGTAGTTACGTAGCCGAGCGCTGGAAGGAGGGCTGTGCTCTGCGCACGAGCTGCCGCACCAGGTCGCTCTCTGCAATCTATAATTTTAATAGACATCAAAACAGGAAAACATTTCACGTTATGCAACAGGAGCGATGATTAAAACCAGAAACAGACATCAGCTCCTAAAAAAGAATCTGGAGCAGCCAAGCCGTGGCCGCGCAGCCAACCCCGTCCAACACCGCTGCCGCCTCCTCCTCCTCCTCCTCCACCGCGGCATTTCCCACCGTGTGTCGCTTCGTCCGAAACGAAATCGAACTCCCCGGGAGAGGGGACGTCCTGCTCCCTCGGCTGCTTCCCGATGGAAGTATCTCCAAAGGTGCTCTTCAAAGCGGCACCCTCACACACCCCGCCACCCGCTTCTCACCCCTGCCAAACTGGCGCAGACTGCCGCAACCCAGGTGACATTTTTCCCCAGATTCTAAGAATATTTTCTGGTTTATAACCCTACAAGTCCGGTACAGGAGCCAGCGGTAAAACACTCGTCTCTATTCCCGCATCACCTTAGCAAAAACCAAAACACCAGTGCACTCATTTCACACGTACTGGGGAAGTCGCTCTCCGTAATCTCGACTTTTCTGAAGTCAGGTTTTGCTCTGCCATTGGGACACCAGCCAGCTCCCCCGGAACAACAGTTTATAGCAGCTCAACCCTGCCACCAATTAGGAATTTAAAGGCTTAGAAAGGCTTTCTGTATTGAAGAGGCAGCTGCAATAGGCAAACGTTAGCAAACAAACAAAAAATAAGAGAAATAAACAGTAATCAGTGAAGTCACTTGATAAAAAGTCAAAAGACTGGCTTTCCAGCTTCCTCCCAGGAGGACTGAAACGAGAACAGAACAAGGCAGAAGTAAAGGGTCAGACCGTTTAGCGGGATGATGAGATTTTTTTTTTTAAAAGCCACAGGAAGGGGATAAACAGCGGGCAAGTCAACCACGGGCAAGAGCATTTCAGCGCCTCGCAACACCGTCTTTCAAAACACCGATCGACACAAGACTCTCAACCTTCCGGAGCCCGGGTGAGCAGGGTTTGGAGGCAAAGCCTCCTCCTCCCTACACACGCTGTCTTCAGCAGCAGCGACAGGCTATGACGCTGTGGTGGGACCCCGAGCCTACGTGAACGCGACACCAAGGAGCTGCCAACCCTCTCGCAACACCCGTGGGTCCAACGGCCGGGGCAGGCCAGCCCTGTCCACCCCGTACGCCGTGGTCTAACCACCCGTGCTGCGCTCCCGCCAGCCACGGATCACAGGACCACCGAGGTCTGGGGAGGACCTACTCCCGTCCGCCCGCCCGTACAAGGCAGGGCCAGCGAAGAGCAGATCCCCGACGAAGACGCACGCACCACGACTCCGTTCCGACAGGCTCCCAGGCAGGAGAGCGGCAGCCCCTGGTCAGCAGGGAGGAGGAGAGGCGCTGCCCCCACCTGCCCAAGCCTCCCTCTGCCAGCAGCTGCGGTAGAGGATACGCAAGCAGCATCGCTTGGCTCCAGGAGGCCAGCGAGAGGCGTAAGACAAGGCCCTAAAAGACACCGTGGATCTAATAACACTGGCAACGTTCAACCCGGGATATATCCAGAACCAAGATGACCAAGGCATCCTACAAAGTCCAGTCCTAGTGCAGGGTGGGCGCAGACGTTAACGCAGTAAGAGTTAAAATAACTCATCCATCGCCAAAACACAAGGGCAGTTCTCCGATAATCTGAGAGGCTTCAGATTCTTCACGAACAGAAGAAATTTAAAAAAAAACATAGTAATAATAAAAATGCAACAAGTGACACATTGCAGGTATTTCCATCAAGTGAAACTGAGTCTAAGAACTTAAAAGGATGTCAGATACGTGCGGATGACAGGGGAATCGAGCTGCACGCAGACAATTTAGGAGATGGGAGAACATCAGGGCTCAAAACCCTTCCAGTCCTCTCATGGAATATCCTACACTTCACTTTTCTACGGATTTTTACAGCTTCTGTTGAAGCCGCAGTCAGGCAGCGATCAGAAATGGTGGGAGCTAAAGAAACAATTCCCGCAAGCAGCACATCCCTGGTGTCCTTATCCCATAAATAAGAAATGCGACATATAATCCTGTTCCAACTGCAGCCAGCGTTATTTCCATACCCAGGTTACCCAACGATACAACAACAGGCAAAATTACAGGGAACAGGTTTTTTTTCTTTAATCCAGTAGTGCACTTCGGCCTTTAAATGAAAACAGAAGGAGCTCTGTTCACAGCTGCTCTCGCCCTTGAACCTGCACAAAGCTCTTTTCTCCCAGCCTTGCCCAGACTGCTGACCCATTTTGCAGGTTGTTCACCTCCTCACTGACCACACATGGACTGTTATTAATGCCTTACTCGGTCCACCACAACACAGAGTACTGCCACAAATTATACACATAAAACAATCCACAAGAATTTAGGAGAGAATCAACAACAAATGATGAAACAATACAATTATTCTTTGAGACTGGAAGGTTCGGGGGTTTTTAAACAAAAAAAAAAACCCCACCAACACAGGGTGCAAAAGCTACCCAGGTCATTCTGTTGTATGAGCAATGGTTTGCAAGATTATGTTCTCCAAATAATCAAATGGGTTCCTTCTGGTCTATCTGAAGCCTTGTAAACAAACTCATTATGTCAGATCTTAGAAGAAGTAAACAAATAGTTGGCATCTGACACCGCTGCATTCTTGCACAACTTAAAACAAACCCGTGGCACTTAGAAGTCGCGCTGCCCTCCTCACTGCTCGTTCATCGTGCCCCTCGGAGACGCGCATGGCGGTGAGGGCACGAGGGGCTCCTCCTGCTCCGAGCGAGAGGGGACTCCAGCGACGAGCGGTGTCGGTTCAGACAAGCCACGGTGGTGCTCGGACAAGGCAGCGGTGTGAGCGTCCACAGAATGACAGAACGGGGGGGGGGCTGGAAGGGACCTCTGGAGATCATCTGGTCCAACCCCCTGGCCAAAGCAGCGTCACTTACAGCAGGTCACACAGGAACACATCCAGGCGGGTTTTGAATGTCTCCAGGGAAGGAGACCCCACACCTCCCTGGGCAGCCTGTTCCAGGGCTCTGCCACCCTTAATGGAAAGAAGATTTTCCTCATGTTGAGGTGGACCCTCCTGTGCTCCAGTTTGTGCCCGTTGCCCCTTGTCCTGTCACTGGACACTACTCAGAAGAGCCTGGCCCCAGCCTCTTGACACCTACCCCGTAGATATTTATGAGTGTTGATAAGGTCCCCTCTCAGCCTTCTCTTCTCCAGGCTAAAGAGCACCAGGTCTCTCAGTCTCTCCTCACAAGGGAGATGCTCCAGTCCCCTCATCATCTTCATATCCCTCCGCTGGACTCTCTCCAGTAGTTCCCTGTCTCTCTTGAACTGGGGGGCCCAGAACTGGGCACAGTACTCCAAATACACACAAGGCTGGAAGATGCCATCACGTCGAAGGCCAAGCAGGCACCGAGCCCCGCAATCCTGCTTGCAGCACCCACCTGATCCGTATGGAGCGGCCAGCCCCGGCGTGCGCTCTCCTCCGTCCCTGCCCGCTCTGCCGCCGGCACGGCCACTCTGCCCCCAGCAAGAGGAAGGAGCAGAGCAGAGGAGCCTCCTAATCCTGGCAAAGCTGCAGATGCCTGGCCAGCAAGGCTCGGGGGGAAGCAGGCTAGGGGACACCGCGCTGGACCAGGCAGGCCCATAGCTGGGAAAAGTAGGGCAGGGGAGGAGACGCCAGCATTGCTCCACTGCACCGTGAAGTCCTCTTGGCACAGGTCACGCTCCTTGCTGAGCTCAAGGCAGTTCAGAGATAGGGAACACCACAATAACAGGCTTCTGGTCAAATATCTCAATATTCAGTAGCGATTTGTGCAAAATCCGAGCGAGTCCAGCGTGCTGGTGAGCAGCAAAGCACTCCCCAGGAGAGGGCAGTGGCACACACAGGACCCAAACCTAAATCCTTCCCTCCTCTGCTCCGGTAGGGTTTTCCCTGTTTCAGTGTATTTTATACAAGTCTCAAGGCTTGCAACCAAATAGATGTGGGTAAAATCACACAGTCTAAAGCAAAGCAACAGCAAATGAACAGCCCAGGTGGGCTGGAGCTGGAAGTTTGCTTTTTCAGTTAGTTTTGGTGTCCTCCTAAACCCTGATGAGCACCAGAAACAAACCCAGCTCGCTCCACTCCGAACACAGACATGAGCAGAGCAAGAAGGAACCTTCCAGGAAGGGTGACACCACCCAGACTGCAACATCGTGGGATGAAGACGTGTCCCCCTTCGCCCCAAGCTGACAAGACTCCAGCCCGCTGGCACCAGGCCACGGGTGGAAGAGCACCCCCCTGTTCCAGCATCCCAGGTCATCTCCTGGCGCCAAGTGATGCCATCGATGGCTGATGTGCACCAGAGGACTGAAGAGCAAATATGTTTTCATTTTTGAAATAAAAAGCTGCAAAAGCCTTTAGGCTTGAAGAAATACTTCATACTTCCAGAAATTGTTGTTGAAACCCCGCTGAGATTTTCGAGAGCCACCTACGAGAAAAATAATCATGCCACCCTCTAAGAAGGCATAATTATCAACACTTCAGAAGAAAAAAGTACCGAGGGCAGTGAGCCAAGACCATGACCTCTCTGCCAAGTCCAAACACTTGGACAACTTCTCTTTCCACAAACCTCGAAACCTGGTCAAAACTCTGCCCGGGGTTATGGGATCTCGCTGCTCTCTGTGCTATCTCGGGCAAGGATCTCTGCCGCAGAGCAAGTGCATTCCCATTCTGCGGGATCCAGCCCTCTGCTGTCAGCATTGCAAACTCAAACCACAGCACCTTGAAGAATTAGCACGTGGTATGTACTAAACACAAAAAGGAATTCACCTTTAGACTTGACTCCTGCAGTGTGAACATCTGGAGGAGGCCACCTACTCCTTCAATGGCCGGACAAAATCAAAACGCCGCCTCTGTAAAAGCGTTTACTGCCAATAAAGTGCTCCACAACCCACTCGAGCCCCGTCCTCAGCGTTTGTTCCGTGCAAAGACCTCCTCCAACCTCGTGCGTGGTATCACGGGTCGTCCCCTGCCAATATCCTCGCGGGTAACCCAGGCTTTTGTTCACGTGCGTCGCGCCGCGAGCAGAAAGCGGGGTGAACGCCACCGATCCCAGAGCAGGATCGAGATTATCACGGCTGAGCGGGGAAGGGGACACATCGGGCACTGGGGACCTGTTCTGGATGTGACAGGAGCATCGTCCGATTTCCTACCGGGCACGTTATTCCCTGCGCCTGGTCTTACGGAGAAGGTAGCACCCGCTGCCCAGCAGCCCTGTTTCTCCCCTAAATCTGCACGATGCCGAAAGCTTCCGACACAATGAAGAAAAAAACCCAACTTTCTTTGTTTATTAGCCTTTTTGGGCCCAGATTTCCCCCCTGGCCCCCGAGTGCCAGCGCTACACGTTCACACATACCACCTCCAAGCACGGCCGAGGAGGCTGGAAGCCGGCAAGCAAACACCAAGGGTGACCAAGGAGGGGACGGGAGAGAAAACAGCACAGGCTGGCCTAGAACTGAGACTGCAGCGCCTGCGAGAAAACCCGGTGGCAGCAAAAAGGATCAGAGACTGGCCACTTCCACGGGTTTGCCCTGCTCCAGTTCCCTGCCGGCACCTCCTATCCCCTGCCCAAAGTCGTGGCCGAGCTCCGCGTCTCCGATCGTCTCTGCTCTTCCAGTGATTCCTCTGCTCAGAGACTCAGTTCGAGATCCCCAACATCTTACCCGTGAGAAAGGGAGCGAGAGAAATCTGTTCACAACTGCATTTCATTTGAGTCCCCTGCAAGCCTCCACGAGGTTCTTTATCTTGTTATTCTAATGCAAACAGACTTCTGTGATTTTTTTTCACATCCAAAATTTCACCATTGCAGTAACCGCAATCCTGGCAGGCTCTCCCCTGCCTGGAAAGGGAACAAACTTTCAAATCATTTATAAATAACCGTTTCAAGAACATAGCTTTTATTCTTTCATCCCACAAAAGGCAGAAATTTTGCTCGGAACCACAAGCTGTCAACTTCCCAGCAAACCCAAAATCCCACTTAACTCTCTATTGTAAACAGTGTAGTATTGCGCTACCACATCAATAAATAAAATTCTTGAAGGAATTATTTTTGTGTTTGATTCACATTTGTTCTGCATATGCCACTGAGCCCAAGGTATTCATAACGTTAAACTCCTAAAAGCCTCGGCTTTCAAAAGGACCGCGCCGAAGGCAGAAGAGCGAGCCTTCCTGGGCGCTATTGTTTTAGCCAAAACGAAATCCCAAATTGAGGATGTCGTTTGCCTCCCCCCCCCCCCCCCCCTTAACTTAAGGATTAAAAAAATAAAAAAATAAAAATTCAATGGCTCAGAGCTGCCTCCAAATCAGGTTCCAGTGTGCTTCAAGCCTCCATCCAGACCGCGTTATCAGGACGCTGCCTGGGTGGCCAGTGGACGCCGTCCTCCAGCCTCCAAGCGTGGTTGCAGCCACCACGACTTCACCCCGAGATACCAGCAGTTGTAAAGTTCACGCTTCTTCACCTCTTGCCTCCCTCCAAACCTTCGCTCTGGTGGAGGAAAGCACCAGTCTCCTGCGTTGGGGCTGCAGGGTTGTCCTGCTACCTGGTCTGCTCCAGAGGGGACCGCAGATTGGCAAAGAGCAAAGCGAGCCCCGACACTTCCTTAGGGCTCTAAAAGGGTTCGGAATAAAAAACTAAAACAAATTAGTGAGAGAGAAGGATGAATTTGGAAAATGCCAGTGCATTTTGGCTGCAGACAGCCAGAAGCGATTCAAACCAGCTTTGCACGAGTCGGCAGGAGGCGCCTCCGCAGATTCCTACAGGTGGTTCCTCCACCACCACCTGCAGAGAAGACCTTCTCCACAGTCACAACCCTACAGAAACGGTGTCCCCAGCACACATCCCTCCCTTCCTCCACAGGAAAAGCTGGAAGCGTGAGCAGACGAGTCGTCCTGATGAGGATTAACACACTGGAAACGAAAAATCCCTGAAGTAAATGCTTCTTATCTGCCATCTTTGCAGCCGACCCGGCGCCCGGCAGCAGGAGAGGATTTAGGTTGACCATTTCAACTTTCCACCGTGGGCGTCCGTCTCGCTGCAGTAACAAAGAATTCCTGGGGAAGATTTCGGAAGCAGGAGGATTATTTAGCCACCCACACACAGGCAAAATTAACTCGTCATGGAAATTCAAGATAATAAATGCCATAATTTTGCCTTTAACTTTGCTAAATTTTTTTTTTTTTTTCCAAAAGTGAATGTTTCCAATTTATGGAGAGAGAGAGAAAGAAAAAAAAAAGAATAAAAAACCTTTCACTAGTTTGTTTTTCCATGGATCAGAACTCCCCAAATATAAGAAATTAACACACTAATGTAAACACACGTCTGCGCACAGTCCTGGAACAGATTTACCCAGGCACTACAAAAGGCTGCCCCTTACTGATTAGTAACCCAAATTGGAGTCTTATTGTATAAAAACGATCCCATAAAGCTTTTTTTCATCCTCATCACCTAAACGGGAAAGCAGCAGGCCTCCACTCTATTCAAAAACCTGGAAAGGACGAGTTTCAGCAACGGAGACCACGGGAGAGACACGAGACGTGCCAAAGCGAGGGAAACCTGGAAGGGATGTTCAACCACCTACTTCAGAAACGAAGCACTGATCTCTAATGAAAACAATAGGGATGGAAACAAAATAAAGGAGAAAATTGGTGACCATCAGAGCTGGTGAGACCGTTTCTAAAGGATTTTAGTCTTGTGGCTCACGGATTTTGGTGTCTAAGCAGGACGAGCCCCGGCTGCCACAGCAGCGTGATCGCAGACATCCCCACTCACAGGTTCTCCAGCATCTAATAACACAAACTTTTACTCTGGAGCCTTTTGCTTCAGCTACAGCGCTTCTAAAGGCTCTCCTTGGGTAGCCAGCACCGTCAAGCCCTTGTAATTAAGCCCTCCAAGATGTGGCCGAATCACACGCAACAGCCCTGCAAGCGACCCCAGAAGCACAAGAGCCCTTTTATTGCGAAATTCATATTTTGCACTCAGCAGAAGGCCACTTGCCCCAGCAGAAGACCACTTGCCCCAGCAGAAGACCACTTGCCCCAGCAGAGGCACTCCTGGCTTTCATGCCTTCCCTGCTTTCACACCTTCCTCGCTCATGTACACAGCAAGGGTTTAACGGCAAGCGAGACCTCCTCTCCCTTGGCACTCCATGCTGCCTCTGCAGTTAACAGCTCCAAACACGCTGGCTGATAAGATGCATTATTGTAATATAAACATCAGCAGCTCCTGCAGCTTATCTTAATGGGAAGCTTATGACCGATGGAAGCTGCAATTAAGAGACCTCTGGCCCGATCGGCCGCGGCTGCTCCCTTGTTTTGCAATATTCACAATGACGGGAGCCAAGGTCAGAGCAAAGCTCCTTGACAAGTCTGGCAAAGCGACGGAGAACGGAGCTGGCGTCTCAAAAACAAAGAAACCACGATAAAAAATGACCATCAGGTGGGTGTAAAACCTAGAGCCACCAGCAAGGCAGTCAAGTTCACCAGACATATTACACCTCTTACACAAAGCCCATGTTTGCCTCCAACTTCACGTCTCAAGGCTTCCCACTCCCATCCCCCTTTGCTATGCCTTTAACTTAAAAGGAACAATGATTTTTAAAATGGTTTTAAAAAAAAAAAGAAAAAACCACTTTGGTTCTGTCTGAGAAGTCAGTCAAGGAAAGCCTTTAGTCCTCAGTCTCCAGTGAAACGGTACATAAGGGATTGATTGCTCAAGTTTGAGTGTTCCTTGGGCCCCTACTTAGATAATCTTTATAGCTCACAGGACCCATTGAAGTGGTTTCCAACAGCTAAAGCCTCAGATCAGCCTGTCAAACACTGGGACTAGTAAAGTCAGAGCAAGAGAACAAAAATGCTGGAAGTGTAACTCTGCCCTTCAAGAACAAGAGCGTGCGCACACCAAATTAATACTGCACAGCGGCAGCCTCCTGCTCCACTGCTCTGCAGCCCCTTCCATAGCAAAGTCCCAACTGCACAATTTCATTGCAGCCCTTTTTCCTACAGTTAAATCTCACTGCAAACAAAAATTTCTGGGGAAATTGTATCTTTTTTTCCACACTCTAAGCCCCAAATGCACTTAGAGTCACGGAATCATATGGCCGTGACAACCATCAAGCCTACACAGTCTGGGATTCCCACAGCCGAGCAGGGACCAAAAGGTGTTTCTTACGGGAGGTCATCAAACATGACACCACACAAAACCTCAGAGCCTACATGCCCCAAAATCGGCCCCTCAGTGCTACCAGCAAACTCAGAAGAAGGTTACACGGGTGGCTCCAGACCCTGTATTGGCTCTGCCCGTTCCAGAAGACATCCAAGTGTGAGCACAGGGTGTTTTGCCCCAGCCAAAACACGTCTCACCACTGAGAAATCGCGTCCTGGTAATGGAGGCGCCCCGGCTTCCAGGTGGGAAATGGCTCCCACCGAGTGACCCAGAAGACAGGTCGTGATCCTCTCTCCATGCCCACACGTAGGTCTGGATGATCTACAGGACGCGATCCTCTCTCCATGCCCACACGTAGGTCTGGATGATCTACAGGACGCGATCCTCTCTCCATGCCCACACGTAGGTCTGGATGATCTACAGGACGCGATCCTCTCTCCATGCCCACACGTAGGTCTGGATGATCTACAGGACGCGATCCTCTCTCCATGCCCACACGTAGGTCTGGATGATCTACAGGACGCGATCCTCTCTCCATGCCCACACGTAGGTCTGGATGATCTACAGGACGCGATCCTCTCTCCATGCCCACACGTAGGTCTGGGTGATCTACAGGACGCGATCCTCTCTCCATGCCCACACGTAGGTCTGGGTGATCTACAGGACGCGATCCTCTCTCCATGCCCACACGTAGGTCTGGGTGATCTACAGGACGCGATCCTCTCTCCATGCCCACACGTAGGTCTGGGTGATCTACAGGACGCGATCCTCTCTCCATGCCCACACGTAGGTCTGGGTGATCTACAGGACGCGATCCTCTCTCCATGCCCACACGTAGGTCTGGGTGATCTACAGGACGCGATCCTCTCTCCATGCCCACACGTAGGTCTGGGTGATCTACAGGACGCGATCCTCTCTCCATGCCCACACGTAGGTCTGGGTGATCTACAGGACGCGATCCTCTCTCCATGCCCACACGTAGGTCTGGATGATCTACAGGACGTGATCCTCTCTCCATGCCCACACGTAGGTCTGGGTGATCTACAGGACGTGATCCTCTCTCCATGCCCACATGTAGGTCTGGATGATCTACAGGACGCGATCCTCTCTCCATGCCCACATGTAGGTCTGGATGATCTACAGGACAAGGGAAGGTCACTGACAGCTACAAGGTCAATTCAGAAAGGGCTCACGGTAAAACCAAAGAGCTTTGGGAGGGACACGAAGGAGTAGCAGAATACCTGGCGTGCAGGAAGAGGCGACTCCTGCAGACACACGTGGGGCAACAAGGGATGAGCACGATGCTCCTGCCAGCAAAGGAGCTTTGTGCAAGTGGGGAGAGAACAAGTAAAGGGCAGGGATGCAGGCATGCTTTTTTTTTTTCAATTTTTATTTCTATTCCTTTTTTTTTTTTTTTTAAGAGTTGCAAAAAGGGAAAGCTTCTCTGATTGGCATTTGCTCTGCTCCCTGACTCAGAGGAGAGAGAAACACGCTGCTAATTTTTATCATATTACAACTCATTCCGATCCTTCAGAAAAGGATACTCTGGCATCCGTGAACCCGGAATGTACTTTTCAAGCAGGCTCCAACACTACAAAGTACTTTTTCTGGAGAAAAATACCTATTCAAGCACTCCCCATTGGATGCAGATGTCAGCGAAACATGGTAGGCTGTATCCCCTGCATACCAGCGAACAATTTCAACTCGCACGTCACATTCGTTTCAACGGCTCGTTCTTTTGTCTGGGAAAAGTAATTTTTCAAATGAAGTGCTCAGCCCTTTGTCCCTCGGTACAGTACAGCAGAAACCATCTTTCATGCACTGCTCTAGCACACAATAGGCTTTGTCTCGTTAAACAAAAGAACATGGATTTTCTTTCAATTGTTTCCAGCTGTTTGATCAAGGTTTTACGGGATCCGAAGTCAACAGCAATCAGCATCTGGCTACCTGCACAAAACCAACTCTGAAGGTCTCAAGAACTGGGTATGATTAGCAGATCTAATTATCACTCCAAAGAAAAACCCACCCCGTGTGCTTTTACAGCAGCGCTCGCACTGGATCCTCGTTAATACTCTCTACAGGCTTTGAAGTCCTAGAGCAGCACGTCCTCATCTGCGGTGGGAACATTGTTTACTTGCTTTGCTGAAGACACATTTTTTGGGCAAAACTCATCTGTCAAGTCACTCTGTCTTAGCACAGGAACGAGGTCAAAGCACCTCCCCTGAGAACAACCCCAGGGCCCGACAGCGACGCCAAAACCACGAGCTCCGATGGGCTCACTCTGCCCCAGCTTTGGTGACTCCTCTAGATCTGTACAGAAGTCAGATTCGGTCAGGTGGAACTTCTCAATGAGAGGACTTGAGGCTGGTCATCTCTGGGTTATTAAGACAGATGAAAAGGCCAAGCTTCTCGACTAGGAGCGCTAATAATCGGAGATGACGCCTTGGTGGGCAGAGCAACCCTGAGCCACGCCATCCCAGAACGTCCCTACGCCGCCGCAAATTAGTCAAAAAGGGATTTCTTCAGCTCAAAGGGATCTTCTTTAGGATCCAGTCCGATACCAAGATGGGAAATGAGCTGTGGGGCTCCTCACCTCTCCCGTCCCTACTCCCCCAGTCCCCTGCCCAGGCACTGGATGTTACAAGGCTGAACTCCTGCATACAACTGCCAAATTTACACAAAATTACCCAGAAATCTAAACTCCAGAAGGGCAATTATCGCAAACTCCTCTCCCAAAGCTGCTGTTACAACCCTTCATTCAATTCAGCCTCAGTCCCAGACGTACCCCTACACATTGCCTTTCCCCAGATTTTCGTTCTGTCATACCACAAAGTGGCCATCAGTTAAAAACATATTTTTTTTTTTTTTAGTGGAATGGAAGCTCCCTGAAACTTGAAAAAATTACAGCGCTCTGACTCAAGCCCAAAGGCTGTGATAAAATCAAATACTTCTCATTTAGATCATTTCTATGCTTTTAGTGGCAACGCACGTATTGCATGCAACAACCCTAGGCCTTGCAAAGAAACACAGTATGGAGAAAGAACCAAATCCCTGCAAGAATCCTTAGATCATCTCTTATGTAGTAACTACATCAAAGAAAGTTTCACCAGGAGTTCATATGTACTTGCATACAGACACTGTAAGTGACAGATACAACTTTAATTTATGGACTGTCTTCATTATTTTGGAGCTAAATAACAACTACGTCATTCTGACAAATAAGCACTGCCAAGAGACTCTCACTTAAAGCCTTATATAGCCTCCATCACCAGAGCAGCAGCGTTGGCTTCAGAGAAGTTACGAACATGGAGATCACGTCAGCTCCTCATCCGCACATCAGACCATGACATCCTTCTGAACTTCTGGATGCCAACTACTTGTCCTCGGTAAGCAGAGCATGGGAGGGGCTGAAGGGCTCTCCGTCCTTTCTGAGTATTGGTGGAATTCAAGACAACTGCAGAAATCGCTGATAATTTTCTGGCCCTTAAGGAAGTTGACCAAAGCTGCACTTGTTTCTGTCCACGGAATTATCTTCTGCTTCTCTTTCACAGGAAAGCCTGGAGAGAAACCGGTGCCCACCAGAAGCAGAGCACATAGTCCCCTGTTGTAATGGGGAATCACATGCAAAGTCCAACCTACGTACACTAAAGACATACTCAAGCTACAAAGAATCCTTCTTCAGGTTTCCTAAAGCAACCTGGAACAGCAAAACCAGCGTGCCTCTATCTAAGTCATGATTAAAAACATAGAACATATCACCTGCCACTTCCCTTCAACTCCTCCTCTGTCCACTGGATAAAGAATCATTAGGTCAGATAGGAAGCAAAAATGTCAAGTGTCAACATTAAAAATCAGACGTTAAACTATTCTGGAGCCAACGTGCCACAAGCAGCTGCTTCCACAAACCTGCACCATTAAACACCCGCAACTCATCTGCCTCTGCCCAGGCTTCCTCACACCCAAATCTCACCTCACTGCCAGCCTACGTCCTTACAAAGAGAACCAGACAGATGCAAAAAGGAAGCAAACACTGGATTCACCTCGTCATCCACGAGAACAGCCGGTAGCCGCTCCATTACACTAATATTTTACAAGGGTCTGTAGTGATAGGACGAGGGTCACGGCTTTAAACTACAAGAGGGGAGATTGAGATGAGATCTTGGGAAGAAATTCTTCCCTGGGAGGGTGGTGAGGCCCTGGCCCAGGCTGCCCAGAGCAGCTGTGGCTGCCCCCTCCCTGGCAGGGCTCAAGGCCAGGCTGGATGGGGCTGGGAGCGACCTGCTCTGGTGGGAGGTGTCCCTGCCCAGGGCGGGGGGTGGGACTGGATGGTCTTGAAGGTCCCTTCCAACCCAAACCCTTCTGTGACAATATAACATCCAACAAATGGAAAAGCAAGGAAAGAAGCTATTAGCAGGTCAATATTAGCACTCTCTCACTTGTTTCCCAGCATAAGGCTAAGATCAAAGCCTAAATATTCCACGGGGTTAGGAAAAACCCAAGCAGTACATGAGCAACCCCGCCAGGCTGACGCAGCATTAGCACCCCGACCACAAAACGTGCTGACGCGCCCCTCAAGGACTGGCCTCACACGGGTGTCTCTCACAAGGGGGGTGGCAAAGGACAAAGGGTGACCAGCTAAGAAGCCCTTGGTTCCAAGGAACCATTTCAGTTGGCTATAGGACAGCTAGTCAATAGGAGTGACGGTCTTTAAGTTGAAAAGCCCCAGGGCTTCACTTCTGAGGCTCTGCAGAGGAGGTTAACAACTCGCCTTCAGCCACCATTCCCTTGGAAATTAAACAGAAGTGGCCAGGAACATGAACTGTGCCACAAGCTTCAGCAACAGAGACAACTTGAAGGGATACAAGGATGAGGCGACGGCGAAGTCTCCACTCGCTGGCCAAACGTGAGGGCTGACAAGCCGTTACCGGCCCCTCCATCACAGCACGCGTTTCCTACTTGCCCAAGGAGACAGCAGGAGGTTACAGCTGGAGCACCAGTGACCTGCGCGCTGCTGGAGGGCTTTATAAGGCAAAGGGGAACCAGAGCGTGTTTCTGAGCCTTCAGAAATAGCTGGGCTCCTTGGAGCCTGCCCAGGCTGCAAAGCTTGTTCTTTCTCCCTCCCCGTTCCCCAGAAAACGCTCCCTCCAGAGCAGAACTCATCTACAGCACATTCTGCAGCTCCAAGGACTTCAGCTTCCCAACAGCGTCGATCTTGAGCCTTTCAGACACATCACACTTACCTTAAGAGGCAGAATCACGGCCGCGTCTGCCAACATTCCCGTCAGTCTCTCCCTAAAAGCAGCAAAAAGCATCTTCAAATGCCACAGCACTTTGCATCCAAGCTGGAGAGATTTGTGAAATATGGAAGACATTAAGTACTCACTTTCTCTCAGCAAAGAAAGAACATAGACCTATAAACAACGCCTTGAAGGCATTTCGGCAGCTTAATCTACGCAGGGTATTTTTTTTTGTTATTATTTTTTAAGTCAATCAGAAATCACTGGGTCCAGGAAGCAGTAAATGACAAGAATTTGGCTTAAAAGGGAGAAAAGCAAATAAATACGTCGGGAAATTAAAAAAAAAAAAAAAAAAAAACACAAAACCACCAACCTAAAATCACAGAACATTTCCAAAGACTTGTTTGCTTGTGATAAACACTGCAAGGCTCAGCTGTACACAAGCTGTCCCACCCATGCACAGACTATTGACATTTCATTCCAGTGGCACCACGCAGACCGCCAAGCAAGGGGGTCTGTCAACATTTCTATCAGCAACAACTGTTCACAGGGGTTTAATAAGGCAGAAAAGCTAATTTTCCCCAGCCTGGTTGATACTTGGTACAGAAGGTCTCTGACTAAAAGGAAATTATTAGTATTTAAAAACCACATCACACAAGTGACTTTTATTACCGGTGCGGGAAGAGAAGAGGACGTGACACCTGAAATCTGTAGTTCTGAGGAAAAGCACCCCAAAAAAAGCCATTTAGCATATATAAACCAAACTGGGAAGTCATAGCTTAGATAACAAAGTCCCATAAGCACTATTAGCCAGGAGCCACCATGCTGTTAGAAGCAAGCCAAAATTTGAGTCAGCTGCAACGGCACACTAGTCCTACCTTTATTTACGTAAAAAAAGCACAGCATAAAATTATACCTCAAAGAGGCTCGAAGGTCAGGGCAGATTTTTGCAGACCAGTGTCAAGGGCCACCCAGTACGCAGAGAAGATGATGCAGAACATGGTTAGTTGGCCTTCACATGATAACGACGACGCTTAGGAGATTGCCTCCAGTGGGGTGTCCAGCCCTTGGCCACAGTCCCACGGAAAGTTTCAGAATTCAGACCGAATGCCTCGGGACACCTGGTAGCGCTCTCACGTTTTAGAGGTTTCTATAAAACGAGCCAGAGCAAGATCCAGGGCAAGAGCCAGACCTGGGCCACGTGCACCCACAATAAATCCCATCCTCCCTCTGCAGGAGACTGATTTTTATTGTTTGTGCTCGCGGGAGAGGTGATCCCCGTCTCGCTGGATGGGATAAGGTTGCATTCCAGGACAATGAGATCGCGCGAGGATCTCCCCATCTGAGGCCCAGCACACAAAGCTCACGGGACGGGCAAGTGTGACTTCCAACACCGTCGCCAAGCGAACGCACACGGTTTCTCACCACGAGTCCTCCGTCCTTGCCCTGTGATGGGGCAGGCAGGTCCTGGTGCTTCGCACGAGCTTCGCCCCAGCAGCGCGAAGCAGGGCATCTGTCCCGCCTAAGGTTCACGTGTGCAGCACCACGGGGAGTCTTCTACAGCTACGTTCACATATTCCCCCAGCACCCAAAAACCGCTCAGCCTACAGGCTGTTAGGGTCACCTCCTTGCCAAAAGGGTGACAGCACAAGGCTAGTTGCAGTCCCAAAAGAGAACTGACCAAAACCAGAGAAAAAACTAAATAAAAGCATAGAAAAAAAAACCCATCTGATCATCCTTTGGCTGGGGACTCAGAGCCGGGGGAAGCAGCTACACGATACAACCCTTGGAACTGTCACCAGGATGGCTTGTTCACCACATTCCAAGAACCTCAGCACTCGTTAGACCACATCTGGAACAACGTGCCCAGTTGGGGCTCCCCTGGGACAAGGATGGCATCGACCAGATGTGCCAGGTGGAGACCACTAACGTGGTCACGGGTGGAGCACGTGCCCTGGGGGAGCTGGGCTTGGGCAGCCTGGAGGAGAAGGCTTCAGGGTGACCTGACAGCCACCTTCAATCCTTACAAGGAGGTCATCGAGAAGATGGAGGCAGCTCTTCACAGTGGTGCATGGTGGGAGGAGGACTTAAAACAAGCATCAACAAAATACTGGATAGAATGAAAAAACAGGTTGCCCAGAGATTCTGCAGCCTCCATCCTTGGAGGTTTTCAAGCTCAAACCCTGAGAAACCCAGCCTGACCTAAAAGTCTGACCTGTTTTGAGCAGGAAGTTGGACTAGAGACCTCCCTGGTTGTCCCCTCCAACCCAAATGCCCTTACGTTCTCTGCAGATCAACTTAGTCAAAGTATCATTGCAATGAATGGGACTGCAGCACCGTGGAGGCTTGGTTTGGTTTTGTTCCAGGCTATGAGGTGTCTGAAAACAAAACAGTCGAAGGGTTAAAGGCTGCTCCAACCCTCCAGATTTGCATACAGTTGCTGAAGCTCAGGGAGTGGCTTCTTGCCCTTAACACCACAGTCCTGTCCAGTTCTGCCTGTAGATGCTTCACTGGGAAGATCATAAACGGGATTTCTGTGCGTACGCACGCGCGCCCCCCACACAAGCTCACATACAAAATCAGATCTGCAGTAGCTGCAAATATAAGCTATCAAAGCTGCAGCTGCAACAACAGCACAGCGCTGTAAAGACACTTCAATAACATCTGATACATTAAATTTTAAAAAGTCAGATTTACAGGGCCAACGTCCCTATTTAAAAAATAAAGCGTGCAAAGGTGGCTAATAAAAGTGGACTTTAACAGCCACACTTGCAAAAGAAATTTATAGGAGTTAGCAAAGCTCGTAGCCTTTTAATTGAATGTCAAATATTGGGCTTTCAAGAACGAAACCAGATTTCTTGCAGTCTGTGCCAAGCGCTTCTAGATATTACGTGTCTGGCACGGGTGCAATCCCGTTGGATACGGAGGGGTTAACTCAACCTCCAAGGCCAGAGACTGCTTGAAGGCAATGCCACCAACTCTGAAGTAGAACAGAAAACATTTCTGCCAGCTTTGTTACAAGTAAAAGGTTATTAAAAACATTCACATTCATTGCTAACAGGAACAGCACAAGCAGAAGACATTTAGAAAGCATTTGAACTTGTAAATACATCAAATTAATATACAACAAATTTCTTTGATCCAGAGGACACGAATTCCCTTTCCCTACAAATCTGTTCATTAATATTTCAATGATCCGCTCACGTCGCTGCGCTTGCCAGCGCTTTCTAAGGAAAATACTTCAAGTAACAAAAAGCATCTATAGCTTTCACTCTGCCAATGGACTTCTGGGAAGTTCACGGGAGAGGCTGATGAGGAACAGCAGCAGCAGGACGCTCCTCAGAGCTCCCACGCAGGGCTCTCGGCGGAGGTGGTCGCAGGTTGACAAGCAGCAGTTAAATATGCCTCAACACCCCAGACACCCAGCGTTTTGGCGACAAAGGCATGAAATAAAACAGCCTGAGAGTTCACCTAAGTGAATCGTGGAGATGGGGCTCTGGCTTTCGGATCACGGGGCTCAGGCACGTCAGCAGGTTACCGCAAGGTCACCAGTTCTCCTGAACCAGCTGCCAGGCAGAAACCTGCCCACGCGACTAGTCCCTGACCCAGCAAAGGGGCCGTAGGTCGTGCAGACCTGAACACGCCGAGCAGTAACCCCGAGAGGACCCTCAACACTCCCGTGCGACCGCCCGCGACGACGCCGAGCCCAGGAAGGGCAGGGAGGAGACGCCACGCGCGCTGCCCGGCGTGCGAAACAAGAAGAGGCCTCGTGCCCAGCCGATCACAACCTCGGTTGGACCAAAACTCACTCATTTTGCTGCTGGTGTTCTTTTCTTCCTCTGTGCAACAGCTGCAATGCTGGAAGATGGAAGGGGAGCGCTGAGGACAAGGGAACACCACATTAAGTTACCGCTGGGTGCACAGAGAGTTGATCTGGTCACATTCTCAGTCAACCACAAAATACCTGGAGACAAAACAGGCCTCGCTGCCAGAAGAGAAATACACCCATGAGGTCAGGCAGACCTCAGCAGCTTCACAGACAGGTCTCCAGTCATGGGCACCACAGAATAAAGTTAACTAAAATACAGAGATGGAAAAGACACACAACTTCCTTCCCTGCCACAACGCTTCCACCATCGCCGAGTTCATCACGTCCTCGCTAGTGAAGACAAGACAGTAATGAATTTTGCAACTTTTAATGAAACATGGCCAAAAAGAAACAAAAGAGGCTAGAAGCAGGCAAAGCAGCAAAAAAAAAAAAAAAAAAAAAAGGCTAGCAAAAAGCTCATCAGAATTATGTTGGAAAGCAGGAAAAACAGTGCTGGATGCAAGAACCACCCAGAAGACGTGAACCTTCACAGAGGCATCGGCCAATGGAACAGATCATATTGGCTGGCGGTGGGTCAGTTAACAGGAGGGCCGAGCAGCGACTTGAAGAATAAATACAGTTCTGCTTAATGCACCACATCACGTGGCGTTCACACCCCTCATCTTGCACAGCTCCAAAACAGCTCATGAGGCGAAAACGGGGGTTTGCCCTTCCTTTACGTAACCTGGGCCTTTCCAAAGCTTCTTGGTAACCTCCTCCTAAAGGAGAACGACGCAGTTGCTCAAAGTCACCACAATTACGATGCCCAAAGCTGCAACCACCAGAAATACCCAAGGACTAGGCGCTGGGAACGTGACAACCCCCAGCAAACCCCAAACCCTCGGCGTTGGCTCTTACTGGAAAGGGTTTCTATCACTGCCTGGAAACGCTGACGCCTAACGCCAAAGGGGAACGGCTTCCGACCAGCTTCAAAAAAAGCTATTGCAAGCTGAAAAAACCCCAACCCTGGAGCAGAAGATACTCCAAGAAGGAAGGCTGTGTTTATTTTTAACGGGCAAACAAAGGAGAAAGCTGGCAGAGGGCGTATGTAAATCAGCGTGCAAGTGGAAAAGCAGTTGGAAAGTGAGTCGACCAGTTTCACCTGAGCACAAAAGCACCACTGAGGTTAACGGGAGCCGAGGGCCTTGGCCTCTGTGACGAGGGAAGTTAACACCTACAGGCACATTTTGGTCCTACTTCTTCACGTACAGCGGTGGATGCTGCCCAAAGCCTACGGGCACCGCCCTGCTCACCCCCCCGCTCCATCGCGCACAAGGAGCACGTGCTGGCACGCTGCATTTCACCGCTTCTCCTCTTCATTTCCCCGGTACCTTCCCCCTGCAATTGCTTCTTAAAGCCTTCCCGAAACGTGCCTGTGGCATGGGAAGGCTCCTTGCCCTCTGCTGCCACTTCGGCTAAAGCACAGGGCTGCACACTTGCAGAGCCAGAGGAAATTCCTGCAGCCCACCAGGCTTATCTCCAAAAGGTACCAGACTGCTCCCATCCATCCGTACCCATTTCGGAGCGGGGTTGTGGTTCCTTTGCTAATTGCTGAGTTTTGCAAGACTCTTGAGACAGCAAGAGAACAGACCCAGGTTGTGCTGGGCCTACAGCGGGGATGTGTGTAACAGCAGCGGCGGGAACACATCAGGACCCACGTTTTCTCTCCCATTCTGTAGCTAAGGCACAGGTGAGCTCGGTCCAAGTGAACACCCCGTAAGGCAGCGTCACCTCGGAAATAAAATTAACCTCTTGTGCACCTCAGAGGAAGCTTCTGGAGCTCGCTACTAAAGCAACGCTGAGATGCAGAGGTAAAAAAAACAACCCCAAACTGTACCGGTGATACACCAAACCCCGTCCCCACTGAAGATACGGAGCCAGAGAGCAACCGTGGTGGTGTCGGAGCTCCTTCCATCGCCCGCTGCCCGCAGTGACACCGCGCCCCCGGGGCTGGCACGTACCTCCTGCTCGCTCGGCCCGAGCCAGGTCTGACGGTACCTGCCTGCATTTATTCCCTCGCTTTTTTACATCTGCTCCGTGGAAACACGAAGTTGAAGGACACGGCGGGGCAGGGGAGGGGGGGGGGCAGTATTATTTCCATATGGGTTTGAAAATAAAAAGCCTCTAAATGGAAATACCATACGAGCAGAGGGCTCGCACAGGACCTATAAGCGCTCGTGTGTGCGCACCGTATAGGAAGAACGCCCCGGCAAGGCTTTCCCCCTTTCAGAGCCTGGTTCTGCTGAGACAAGTACTCAGCGTTGTAGCAAGACATTTCTTTGCATGTCATTTGGCAGATGCGATGGCGGGGCCCTGCCAATTCACCCCGGAGCCCTCCGTTTTAATCAGTATCACATAAAGTTTAACACATGCTTTGAAATGTGCACCAGATTCAAAGCTTCGCCTCAAGGGGGTCCTGCTGAATAACACATACCATCCCGGCCGCTGCTCCTCCAGCAATTATCTTTCAACTCTGGCTGAACCATTCGAACTGTCAACGCCAGCGCGCTGCCAACCAGAGGAAAGGTTGTGGGGTCAGAGCTGAAAACAAGACTCCTCAAGGCTGGAGCGCCAGGAGAACGGTATGGGGTGTTTGTTTATACTGCTGTCTGCTTATAAGGAGAACTCCCAGGGCGCTTGTTTTATGGCTTAGCAGAACTACAAACAGTGTTAAGAGGGGCTGGGAAAAAAAAAAAAAATCAAATCAAATAAAAAAAAAAAAGGTTAGCAATGAAAAGGAGCATCAGCATCCACCAGGCCCCCCTGGAAGGCGGAGAGGGCTAAGGTCGTTTGCACCTCGTAACCAGCAGCATCCTTCCAGCCCCGTCAGAGCCAGGAGCTCCTTATCGTGAATCCCAAACGTCACCGGCTTCCCCGCGAACCTCCGCGCATCGCTGCTGGTGCCCACCGAGCGAGGGAGGCAGAGCGCCAAGGAGGGGGTAAGGGGTAGGAACTGCACGAACCGTTAGCCTTGATTAGGGTTTCGACAGAGCTGGAAGGGAGAGGACAGACGGACACGGCGGTTTCTGCTCCCCGCAGTACCAGTTTCCGAACAGCTCCTGGCGGGGTCAATATAAACCCTGCCCTCAAACAGCGATGATGGAGAAGACCCCGTTACAACTGGAGTCTACGCACGGACAACCTGCTTGTGGCTCCCCTTCTGGAGCCAGCTGATGAGCAGGTCCCCGCTCTGAAGCGGGACCACAACCACCCCATTCCTGATGCCACGGTGGCAGAAGCAGCCGGCCTCCCACACAGGCTCTCGCCCGGCTTTTTCACCGGGATGGGGCGACGCTCCCACTCACTCAATTCCCAAGCCATGTAAAGCAAAGGAGGACACTTCAGAGGAGCACCGAGCTGTGCTGGTCTCCCTGATCCAAGCAGAAACGGTGGCTCTGGAAGGGTAGAACCTTGCAGATAAAGTCATCCATCTCTACAGCTTCTTGCAGAGGCTGGGATGTCAAACAGCAGCCCCGTAGGGCACAGAGGGAGGCAAGGCAACGCTTTCTCCGTGTTAAAGCAATCGCTAAGCCAAGAAATGTATTCATCGGTCTTTCAAGCTGAACTGCTGCTGCTGTGGGTTTCCTTCTGCAAATTCCCACTGCTGGTAGAAGTTACGAGGGCGAAAGCTCGAAGCCTGAATCCACAGCAAGCTCAGGCAACCATCGGATGCAACAGGGAGAGCTGGGAAACTCGCTCCACAACAGTTCATAAAAAGGTAAGTCTGCGTTTAGCAGAACTGCGGCTGGGGCTCTTCAGGGTGAATTAATTCAGAGCTCCAATCTACATCGTGTTTCTGAGATTAGACTAAAAATTAGGGCCATTGGAAACCAAAGTGGCCTGCAAAGCAAAGCAGCCACATTTACCCTCCCTGTTTCTAGGTTTTCCACCCTAAACTAAGCTCCCAACCCCAGCGGAGGGTCCCACGCAGCACCAAGCAGGACGGTGGGCAGCTGATGCGACGAGGAACAGCCGTTTGATCACTAAAGCCACAAAAGCAGGTACCACTGAGCATCACATCCCTTGGGTACTTCTGCCAGCTCCTAGCCCACTTGCTACCTGCCTCTAGAAAGGAGGTCTCCTACACGGCCTGCTAGCCCAGGCATGGGCTGAAAGCATAAGGACAGGAGACACAGGCAAAGTTGTGCTTCCAGAGAGAGAGGTGCTCAGTTCCATGTAACAGCCGCCGCCTTCTGACGTTTCAGGCTTCAAAGTCCACAAAAAAGGAACAATTTGGGTTTGTTCAGGTTTTTTTTTCCCTTCCTCCTTGACCCATTTGCAATTATATTCAACGTACATCCAGCTGCAGGCACCAAAAAAACCCAATTCCACCAGGCGGGCAACTCGGCAGGGAGCAGGAGAAGGCACAAAAGCAGGTGCTGCCCCCCGGGTTTAGCATCAGGTGCTGCAGCTTTCAGTATTCATTTTAGGGTAAGGGGGCAGCCCCATCCCCACCCCTGCCCCAGCACGGTTATCCCCACCCTCACACACACCCCCCCTCTGCCCAGCGCCCGGGTGCTCGGCCAAGCCCCCGCACGTGCCACCCACTTGTCCGATAATCGTCGTTTTACAAGAAAAAATGGGCACAAAACGAACACCGCATCCAAAGACCGGCTAAACACCGCCCTCCACATCTTGTGCCCGCTTAAGCTGCGTTAAGTGAGACGGCTGATAAACCACAGCCCCTGAATTATTCAGCGCCCAGAGGTCTCCCACCACCCCAGTCTCACACAAACCACCCTGCTGTGCCTGAAATCCGTCACGCAACGCCCACACCCAGTTCAGTTCCCTCCTGAAGATCCTCACGAGCTTTATTTTATCAGCACTGCCATGATTCTATTTGCCCAGCAGGAAAGAAAAACACAGGCCAAAAAGAAATTCTGCTGGAAATAGCTGTAGCTACTCCGCGTTGCATCTTCCATTGCTGGAAGTTAGTGAACCTCCTCAAAGGCGCCAAGGGCATCAGAACCAGCTCCTCCCCAGCCCTGACTGCCATGACACCTTGAGGGTGCCACCGCCCCGCGCACCCGGCAGGCCAGGGAACGGAGAAAGGACTTTTAATCGTCTGGCAGAGGTTTCCCTTCGTCCATCAGCCGACAGCAAGGGCGAGCAGACTACTTGCTGCAGTTCTCGTGCCACGCCAGGGCCTTTATATTGTCATTTAACCCAGTCTGGGACAACGAAGCCACCGTTCTCCTTCATTGCGCCCAAGCGCACCACGGGTGCTGGTTTCTCTCTTTTGTTTTAAAAAAAAAGTAGTTACCTGGGGAATGTATTTTCCTGGTCTAAAATACGTTCAAACTCACAAGGGGAAAAGAAAACCACATTCTTCCTCTCCTTTCCAGTCTAGAGGGTCTAAAGCAGACGCATGCTGTCGTGTCTTCAGTTTTCACCCTCTCCAGTGCAGGCAGACTACCTAACCACTAAGTTTTCTACCCTAAAATAAGCCATCAACAACCACAACAACAAAAAATAGTTACAAGTGACAGTGAAGCTATCCAGAACCCCCTTTATTTATGTTTAGGGTGTCATTTCTTCTCCAGAGTTCGCACCTGCTCTTGTGGGATCCAGCCTGTGGAGACCAGGGCAACCACACGCGACACTTCTACCTTCATCCTTCGGGACTGTCCTGGGTTACAGTGTAAAATGTGCCAAAAGAAAAAAAAAAATATTCTATGACCATCTTCAGGAGCTGTTGAGACCAGGTGGGGCGGTGCTCCCTGCCTCCCCCCTCTGGACTATCTCCTGTCAATGGGCACAACAATGCCTTATCGCCTGACCCATCGGTAACTCGCTCCTGGGCTATCTCCTGTTCATGGCCCATCAAGGAACTGCCTCACGACTCCCCATCCCATGGTGAGATGCTCCGCCCGGGGGGAAGGAGCCAAGCAGTCCATGCCAAATAAAAACGGAGATTTTGAACACCCTAGCAGCCTTCTTCCACTGGATTCCCAGAGGAGCTTTTCCCCCCACTGGAGTTCCAGAGGACAAGAGCTACCTGCCGACCACTGGACCTTCGGAGGAAGACCAGACCCTTTTACCTGATTGCTGCTTCCACAGCACTACAGCCATCACTTCAGGAGGACTGCAGCCAGCATCTTATCGGACTGCTACTGCCACCCTAACAGGGTGTCAGGTTGTATTCCTGACTCTTGTCAGTGTAAACCAGTGGGTTGTTTGTTTTTCCCTGCCTTGTGTTATATATAAATATATATATATTAGTAAAGAACTGTTATTCCTATTCCCCATATCTTTGCCTGAAGGCCCGTTAATTTCAAAATTATAATAGTTTGGAGGGAAGGGGGTTGCACTCTCCATTTCAAGGGAGGCTCCTGCCTTCCTCCGCAGACACCTGTCTTTTCAAACCAAGACAGGGATGATCCAGCACAAGCAACGAACACTTCCATCCTGCAGGGCTAAAGCCCCGTATCAGTTATGTATCTCAACTTTTCCTGCCGCAGGAGGTAGTCCTCTTTTACCCAAGAGAGATTTTGATTTCTCACAAAACCCAAGCCTTTGAAACACTTAAACAGCGCCGCTATCGGACCCGCCGGTTGCAGCGACGAGCCACGCTCCCATCGCCACGGATGGAGACTCGTAAAGCCACACAAACGCAACAGTGTCTCCGAGACATCCCTTCCCCGTCCACCCACAGGAACCTGTCCAACTCTGGAAAGAGATGGGGAAGAGAAACAAAGCTGAGCTGTCCTGGAGTAACTTAAAGTGCATTTTTTACCCACAAATGAAAGCTGTTCTAAATTTGCTATATATGCGAATTAGAAGAATATGTCGAGAGGCTTAAATGATCTGAGCCTGTCAGCAGAACTTTGTGCTTTTAAAAAAAAAAAAAACAACCCAAAAATTAGAAGTAAGGGAAGTCTTGGGTTGCTGAAGGATTTCACTTGGTGATTTCTGCACACACCCGTTTGCAATTTGTACAGGAGTGTCATGCAAAGGGCACGCTGCACGGCACAGCTCTCGAGTCCTCTCTCTGAAAACTAAACCACTGTAGCTCTACTGTCAAAAAAACACAGCCCTACTAATGCTAACCCGTTTTCATCTCAATAGCAACCCGGAGACCAGAACTCCCTGGTGACCCGACATGGTTTGGTACGAGCCATTCCCTGCCCCGTCACCGGTGAGCCGGTCGCAGCCCGTCAGCTGAAAAGCGAACGCTGGTTCTTTCAAAAGCTCCCTAGAAATTACGCTTCGACGACGCTCCCCTAAAGGGTGTTTTGTCCAGCTCGCTGCAAGAGGTGTTACCCTTCTTGGAAATAAGAAACACGAGATCTTGCTCTCCTGGATAAAAAGCCAAACTCTAAGTGGGCAGTGGCTGTTTTTGAGAACCGGTGGCTGCAGCGCTCGCAAGCGCTGAAGGTCGGGTCCCAGCGTGACGGGCTGTGGCCCTGACCAAAGCACCGCTGCCATTTTCACAGCGGCATTAACAATTCGAGACATCCACAAACCATTCCGCATCTTCAGGTGGAGGAATGTCAAGACCCTTCCGTGTCTGTGTTACACCAGGAGTACCCAGGCTCCCAAAACCTCCTCGGCTTCTCTTCCACGTACACACAGCCAGCCACAAGGCAAGAGTATTCACCAGCTGGAGAAAGTACAGAGAGATCAAACCACCCCATGTGCAGCACAAGAATCCGTTACCAAAACCACTCAAGGAATTTTTTAACAAGAAAAATAAGGAAAAAATCAGTTAATTTAAAAGGTTTATTAGCAGCTATGTTACAATAAGCCTGAGACATCCAAATGAAAACTGAAGAATTTATCATCCCAGGCAGCAGCATCCTGATGGGAACAACTCCCAGCTCTTTTCGAGCAAGCCTGATTTCCATCACCTCTCCCGACACGTCCTGTCCAGACCCCCGTGCTCCCTCCCACGCGCGGCACGCCAAGGCAGGCCCGCAACCCGGTTTACGAGGCCGAGGTCCACCCGCGCCGCCTCACCTCCAAAGCTGGCGCGTCCGCGGGAGACCGGGGCACCGGGCAGCGCCTGCCTTTTAAACAACTTAACCGTCGGCGTAATTAAAACCAGTAGGAGCAAGACCAGGGAAAATTACAGCGCTGGACGCCTGCAGTCCAGGGCGAATAAAAGCAGTTTAACAGCAGCTCTTTTCCCAGCTCCACCCCAGTAAGCGCCACAGCGCTTGCTAACGGCTCAACAGCAGCAGCAAGGGGCGCCTATGCCTCCGCTTGGCACTGCGCTTTCCCCAGGCTTTTTAAAGCCTGGTGAATTCTACCGTCTCGGGAGATAAAGGATGTTTTTCAAGAAACATCTCTGTATTTCAAGTGCTTAAAAAGGTCTAAAAGGCAACCACACAGAAAGCGGGTCCAGCATACGATGGCCCCGTAGTTAAACTCTTGATTTCATGATGCAGCCACGTCCACAGAACACGCTGGATACGCTACTGGGGATCCTGCAGTCCCTGTGGCCATTAGTCATACATATGCTGACATAAAAGAGGTCCGTGATTGAGCAGTTTCATTTTTGAGGTCATAAAAAGAATTCCGCGGAATATCCATTTATTAATAAAGTTCCTATGGAGTATAAATTTTAAACGCAGACTTAAAGGCACAGAATTCCTCTTAAATAAACAGAGAAACCTTCCCCAGAAAGCCAGGAAACGTTAGAATAAAAAGTTCTTTTATGGTAATAAGCATATTTGCACTCAAATTATGTGACGTGGGAAGGAGGAGAGTTATAGCACCAGGAAGCACAAAGACCTCAACCGACGCGCGGGGGGGGGGAACAGAAACTCACTCACATCCGCGCAGACCCCTACCATCGCCGCCCCAGGGTGGCCCATACGCGCTGTCGGCCTCCACCGACGTCCTCAGCGTTGCCTTCATCTGCTTTCCCCATCAAGGGCTGCCCCATCCACCCCGACCCAAGACGCTAAACCCAAACTTGTCCGGCTGCCACGGCCTCTCCATTCCCACGCCCGCCGGGAAGCTGAGGGCTCGCATTTAACCTCAAGCTCCTGGCTTGACAATTTGCCTCAGGAGCCACTTCAAAAAAAAAACCAACTGTTTCCAGTTCTCAAAACCGTTCAACATCTCTTCCTCCTCCTTCTTCTTTCCCCAGTTTTCATCCCTTCTGCAAGCTGCAGAGCACCCTACGGCCAGCAGAGACCTCCTTGGGCACCGCTTCAGGCCCCGCAGGTGAGCTCCAGCCTGAAGGTGCAAAGCAGGGGACGAAAGACGGTGACAGACCCAGGCGCAAAGCCACCACGCTGGCTCTGGCCAAGCAGCACTGGGGTACCTCACCTCTCATCTTCAAAACCCATCGTGGTTGCTGCCCAGTCAAGAAAAAAGCAGGCGGACTGAGGTAAGGAACGCAGACACTCCGTGAGGATTTGCCTCCAAATCAAACAGCAAGTGTCAAGCGCTCGGTCCAGGCGCCATCGAGACGGCATTCACCGTGCTGCTAAGAAAAGAGTTTCCAGGGCCAAGTCCTAAAGAAAAAGCAGCTAAAGATTTGTCTGTAATTTTCATCCAGTGCAAAACACAAACCTTTTTACACCAGCTTTCCCAATTTTCGAAGCGGTTAAGCACAGGGCGCCGAGGATAAATGACCAACAGGACTCACTGCTATTTATCCCTCTTTTTCTTGGTAGAGGGGAAGAGGTCGGGTGTAAACACACTATAAGCTTCTGACAATAGTTTTTACCAAGGCACGTGAAGGCATCTCAGAGCTCACACAGGTCTAACAGCGACACCTCTCTTCGATAACCAGAGGACGTTAATCATTCCTCCACCGGGCCACAGCATCCCACTTCGCTGTCGCTTCACCCAGCCTGGTTGGTGAGCCTCTTCCCCAAAAACCTGCAAGCTGAGACCATAGCTGGCCATCAGACTTCTAATCTAAACGGCCCCAGAAAACCTATTTCCTTTCATAATACTTTAATATCACAAGTAGACAAGCAGCAGTACCAAAGATTAAGAAGGTCCCGTTACCGAATTTTACTAGAAAATAAGTTTCTGCTTTACAAACCTGCCCAGAAGGGGAAAACACCATCCCCTTATCCCCACTCCGTTGTGTAAATAGTCACCGCATACCCAGCCACCAGACTGACCTTTCCAAACCGCTCTCCTGCCTGCCTCCAAGACTACAACGTTTCCTCACTTTTAATAAACAACATTATTTTTACTTTTTGTGCTTGTTAAACAAAACCTCCGGACTAAGAGACACCGCTTAAAGCGGCGGGAAGTTCAGACCTAAGGATGCTTTTGGAAGTCCTGGGGCGTGTTGAGAAAATACGGCCCCCGTGGAGCAAGCGGATGCAGGGATCTTCCAAACACCACACGTAAGCCCAGACCTGGCACCGGCAGATCCAGCCCACGTGGCAGGGGAGACAAACTCTTTATACCCGCGGCTCCCGTGACCTTTGGAGAGTATCGACTGCTGCCGGAGCACCGGCACCCAGCAGCAGGACGTTCCCTGCACGGCGCATCCAGAGAAAGGCAGTAAAATCTAATTTACTCTAAAATACGCCTACAAAGCAAAAACAATTTCCATATGCGCTGCAGAAGATTACATAAAGTTAAAAAATGTCAGGGATGAGGATAATTAAGAACACTAGACAAACTGCATTTTTAAGCAGTTTTCCGGGCCATCAAAAGGCCACCGGGCAGTACCCGCGACTGACAAAATGTCCTTCTGTCCCCCCGCTGCGCGGGGAACCGCTCGCTCCTGTGGCTGGGGGTGGAGGCCATGTGTTTGCGTTTAAAACGAAGCACGGGGAAGGAACAGGATTTCCCAATCACGCCGAAATCGCCGCGTGCCACGTCTCTACTTACCCCCGTGGTTTCCAACAAACCGCCTGACAGAACCCCCTGGGGTTTTTCGCAGCTCGGCGAAAGCCACCTGCAAGAGGAGAGCCCTGCGGGGGCGGAGCGGGTGCCAGCGTGGCCTCCGAGGGACGTGGTCCCTCCTGGGGGGGCTGCCCACGGCAGGAGAGCTCCCCAGCGCCGGGCAGAGGAACCAGCCCCACCTTGAGTTGCTCGACGGGCCCCACCAGTAAAGCCGCACCGCGCGGCCGAGGCGTGTCTGCCGTGAGCAAGCTCTCTGCCGCTTTCCACACCACCCCTTCGCCCACCTCCGTTCTCCAAACTCCCTAACACACCCCCGGCATTTCTCACGTGCTTCTGGGGCAGACGCCATCAGCGTTGGATCCCCCCACCGCTGTCCTCCGCGGCCAGGAATCACCGACCCTCTAACTTCCCCCTTGCCCACGCAACCCCACCGCTACCATCCTCTTTTTAGAGAAATCCTGAAAGAGGTCACCAGGATGAACTTCACAGAGAGGGGCAGAGGCACGAAGCGAGCGCTGCTGGGCAGGACAATAGTTGCTGTTGCAAAACACCGTCCCGGGATCCAAAAAAATCAAGGGAAGTGCTTGAAACGGAACCTACAGCGAGCCAAGGAAAGGGGCTCCACGTGCCGGCAAGCCGAGCGCGCCCGGTTTTTGCCACGGCCGTTGCGCAGAGAAGCGGGCAGGGCAGCTTGCACACGAGCCAGCTTCTGGAAAAAAATGCAAGCTTTCAGTTTAGCCTTTAAAAAATTACATGGTAGCATTCTTATGACAATACTAATGTTTCCAAAATGACTTCAAAATTAAAGAAACAACCGGACTCATCACCAACACGTAGTTACTTCTCCGTATCCCTGCAGCAGAAACGCACGCTGAGACTCAGCTACAGTTGTACGAACCAACCAGTAGCACGCAGCGAACTACACAAGGAAACTCGCCTCTTCAAACCCTCCATCATAAATCCAGAGAACTCACGGTCAGAATTAAATTTAAATCCAGACATACCTAAAATATTGAAGCACGCAGCTGGGTGCTCAACAGCCTTAGCGTGGCCCCGCAATCGTGCAAGCGCGGCATCCCCGCAGTCCCAGGGAATGCCTATTAGCAGCTGTCATCTCCAGCCCAAGTAATTTGGGGGGGATAAATCTCCTCTTCTCTTTCTCACCCACAAGGTTTTTTCTTTCCGAGGCCAGCTGCATTTTGATCCTGCGCTACTGAACATCTCTGTGCTGGTGAAAAGCGTACGGGTACAGCGGCAGGCGCGTGTACCCACGTGCCACTGAGGCACCTTCGTCCAAGCCGCCTGCAGGCACCAGAGGCCACGTTGAAGAGGACAGGGGGTGCGCAGGACCCCACGCTCCGACCGCTGTAGGTGAGCGGTTCTCGGTCAGCTCTGGCCTGCAGGGACAGCGTGTGAAGCGAGGGAAGTCACCCGAACCCGAGGCCTGAATCACCCATTTCAGGGATGCAGTCGTCTTTCTGCGAGGCTGCTGTTGATTTGAGCTCAGAAGCGCTTCACCTTCTCCAGCTGACGGTCAGAACTGCTCCCCTACCAAAATCAGACCAGCAGTTCAGTTAGGCACATCGTTGTGCAACTTTTTCCCCCGTTTTTTACATGTATGTACATGTTCGCTTCACCAAGTTGGTATTTTCCGCCACGGCGGGAAAACATACTTACACAAACCTCGCGTTATACTGCTCAAAAGTGACACCGACACCAGTATCTGCCGGCAAGGAGAGTAAACATCACCTTAAAAAACGCGCAGCCGAAACGCCAACGCGTTCAAACTCCGAACTGATCACCACCCAGGAAGCATCAGCTTTGACAGCGCATCCAAGTGATACGCACGCCAAAAAAAGAGGCTGGTTTGCCTCCATCTGTGTGAAAGGCACGCCGAACGTTTTGGCCGTCCTGACGAACTCGATCCGCTAATGGCTTTGGGATGGGTTGTCCTCGGCCCCCCGCGTAGCAGCCTTCGCTGCGCTCACCCTGGGCGCTTTGCAGGCAGCACCGGCCCAAGTGACCTCCTCCACATGCCACGCATATTTCAGACGTTAAGCTAGATAATAAAACCACATACCGGATATCAGCAAGTGTTAATAAGATGTAATTCGTTCCTGGCAAGCTCAGAACTCAGATCTTTTTTTTAAAAAAAAAAAAAAAAAACAAAACACCAACAAAAACAAAACACACACGCAGGTTCACAGGGCCAAAGTCCAAAAGGAGTTCAAAGGGGCAGAGCTACTTTCATCTGCTCGAGCGCCGCGTAATTAAGAACAATATTTGGAACGCAGCAAATTCCCCCAGAACCATAGGTAATAAAATTCAGATTAAAAAAAAAACACGAGGAAAGGAGTCAACGAGAGCTCATCGCTTGCACAGCGAGACTATAAGGTTTCTCCGCGCGCTGTGAGATCCCCCCCCAGTTCCCGCGTCCGGCTGACCCCAGGGAACGTCTCACTTGACTTCACCCCACCACGGGCTTCCTCTCCAGGAGTGGGGCCGGCGAGCTCCCCGCATCCTTGACTGCCGGCCAGAAACGCAGCCCCGGCTCCCAGCGCTCCAAGACAGATCCTTCTGATTATCACAAAATGAAATTTTCAGCTCTTGTCATCATCGGCCTCAGATTTGTAATGTTACAAAAACATGATTTCCTTTCCCCATTGTATCAAGCCCTCTTCCATTCCCGCTGGTGAAATCAAACAATTTTAAAAGAATTTATATGATGCTAATTTAAACCGAATGTATTTAGCTGCCAATCGCAGCTCCCTGACTCTCCCAGGCCTCCTGCCAGCTCCGCTCCCTTCCAGAGCGGCTATCAATCACTGCCAACAGACCGAGGAAAAAGAGCCAGCGAGGCGAGAAGCGATACTGGTAATTCTGGCGGCGGAAACCCTGCCCTTCGCTTTCGGCAAAGCAACGTGAAGCGACCCCGTGCAACGGGAGGCTCCGCAAGCTTCGGCTCCTCAGCGCTTCCCGGCGGGGAAGCGGCTCGCGAGGCTTTTTGCAGGAACAAGCCTAGCGCGTGGCACAAATTCCAGTACCATTTCCCACGCGGCTTTTGCAACTGGAAGCGGCAAGTTGACCTTCCTCCCCAAGCCGCTGTGCGGGAATGGTACATCTTCACTGCTGGAAAGCCACCGAGTCCATCCCCAGCGATAGCTCTGCTCCTCCAAAGGGTGAAGGAAACCCCTTCCAGGGTCTGCACCTTGCGCTCATGAAACAGCAGAAAATTGGGATTTGGGGGAGATTGAAGACGGATACTTCCCTGTGTCGTCTGCAGGCAAACTAACAACATCTAAACGTTACAGCCTCCCGGGGCGTCTTGTTCTGACGCTCCCTTGCAACAGCCCAATTAACTCCTACATGGAAGGGGAAAAAATTAAAAAAAAAAAAAAAGAAAATCTTTTTCACTTGAGTATTTTTCCGTTGGATACACCCAAACGCGGAAGCTCTGACGCACTCATGACAAAGACGCTGGCAACATCAAGAGACAAAAGACGTTTCCCCCAAGCCAGACGTCACTTTAGAAATCCTTACAGTCCCAAGTGGCTGGAACAGAGCAGAAGGTGATGACTGATAAAGAACAACTGCAAGTGTGTGAGGTAGAAAAGTACTGAAAGGAGAAGGAGCAGAGTGCTTGGGTCAAGGCAGGGACCGTAGCGCTGGGTGAGAGGCTATCTGGAGCCGAAGGACAAACAACGAACTTAGGGGAAGCTCAGAGCATTAGCAGTCGAAATAAACACTGAGGGACAAAAGGTGACGAGTAGAGAAAGAGTCTAACGAACGGAGAGGAAGAAGCAGCGAGAGTTGCTACAGAACACTTCGGAGGCTTCACTCGGAGGCACGCCCGCTCGCTGGCTCAGAGCAGGAGCTTGGACAACTGCAAAACCAAATGCCCAACTCCACCGAAGGTGGACAACAACAGGGCAAAGAAATTGAGCTCTTCCCCCACCTCCCAGCTTCTCGCTGCTGTCCGATCAGGCACTTCTTGAGCCCAAAACGGTCTGTTCGGTTAGCAACTCACATCAAACGCAGTGAAATACTTGCCCAGTCCGTCCCTGAGGCCGTGGAAAACCGTGCGTGGGGAGCTCCACAGGTCTATCACCCGCAGAAGGAAGAACCACCTTTTGCCCCCTCTTATTTCAAGCCCGGCTCTTGCTGGTTTCACTCGCTGGGCCCCAGTTCTTGCATTCGGGTAGGGCAGGAGCAGCCAGTCCCTACCGACCCGCCCGGCGCCTCTCCTGCTTATGCAGGTGGCAAACATTGCAAGGAGGAGGAAGGGTCAGAAGTGGCAGAAAAACAGATGCCAGTACGGGCTACTGCGACCTTCTGGGCTTTCTTTAGAGGAGCAAGAGATGGAGAACGAAGAGAGCTCCAGGCAGGGCGTGAGCTCCCCCCGGGAGCAGAAGGGACGGACGCGAAGCAGCAGCGCAGCGTGGCTGCGAAAGGGCTGGAGAGCACAAAGCTACAAAACCACCTCTAGCCAAAAGACAGCGAAGGAAGCTGTTTGCAACGAGGGGGCAGTTCTCAAAATCGGCCTGCCTCAGCGGCCACAGAACCGGGGCTGGACGGGCACGTCCCTGCCCGCCCATCCAAGCGATCTGCCAGGGCGCCAGGAGGTTTAAATACCCCTCCCAGCATCATGACAACAAAATGGGAAAACACAAGAGGACACAACATCTGCATCCTCTTATGTCTCTATAATGGGTAAATACCCTTAATAGGATCTAAATACGTTGGTTATTTATTTCAACTAGCGTATTCCCTGCGTTAATCGGGCACCAGAAGACAAATGAAACTCCTGTTCCTTTCCAGCCACAGAGACACAGAAACCAAAGCTGGTTTGCCACAACGAACAAAAATAGAGGACTTTTTGTGAACGGTTACTGTTCTAGAAACTGCTGTATCGGGTAAACTCGGCACAGTACCACCTGCAGCCTTCCCAGACGTCACCACCGCGCACATCTGCCTCCGCAGCGGTACGTCCAGGCCACAGCGTGTTTTCGGCAGAGTCAGAAGGACTAGTTTGAGTCGGTGCGACAACTGACAAAGAAGTTCGCTGCACTCTCAGACGCAGAACGGCCTCTCTCCACAGCTCTGCTACACAACAGAAGGCTTGGTTTGTTTTCCCAAAATACAAGAAGGAGGCTGAGAAGACAGCAAGGCAGCAGATATACTGTAAATTAAATCAATTAATAGAAATCCTCAAGCTAGACCATTTTACAGAAAGGCTGGTGTTTAGAAGACAGAAAATTGAACTCGCCTGTAGCTCTGCCCATAAAGATAATAGCACGATTTTATCATCCTGTGAAAAATTACGGCAAGAGTCCTTCCCATAAATCACCAAGTCCAATCCATCAATCACTATCAGAGGAAGCAGTTTACTGCTCATGAGAGGGAACATTTCATTACTCGTGGATTTGAATTTCATCAAAGTAGCGGAGATCTTTTTAAGAGCCACTATGAGCAATGCTCCCCGGCTGTGATAAGAAAAACTGTATTGAAATTCAAAACTAGAATATTAAAGAAGAGTTGGGAAAAGGCAATTCCATTTTAATCCACGCACGGGGATGTTCAATTAATCAGGCTCATCTTTTACAGACATCAACCGCCAGGCGAACGCAAGCGAGCGACAACGACATTTTACCCAGTAGATGAAAATCAGTTTAAGATGCAAAAGAAATGAAGCTGCAGTCAGTGCCTGAACTTCTAGCGCTTTACCCCAAACCTGGGAAAGCAACGCTGGTATCTCCACGTCTTCCAGTTGCACCAGCACAAACGCCCCTGTCCCGCTAAGAGGAAAATACGAGTTGAGCACCCCGACTGCGCCTCGCAGGCTCTGGGCTACCGAGAGCCTAAGGCAAAATACAAGCGGGAGAAAACAACGACAAAAATGGACCATCACTGTTCAACAACAGAAAAAGCTCTAGTAGCAACCACAGAACAAAGAATCATCGCTTCACCCCGTAACAAAATTGCTTCAATACTTAAGTTTACTGCCTTGGGATTGGAAAAGTAGCTTTGTTTAACATGACTGCGAACCATCCTCCTCTTCCCAAAAAGCCCCCACCCTGCGTGCACACCCAAGTCCTACCTGTTTCATTGCCGTCTCTCCAATCTTGTCAGAGTGCTTACGGATACTCTCCAGGAAATCCTTGAGGTCCGACATGGAAACTTCTTTGATCTCTTCACGCAGCTTCGGAATATTATCCACCATGATCTTGCAGAAGCGGTAGTGGCTCACTTGGGGCAGGTAAGTGTGCTCAAGGTACTCCAGGGTCTTCAGCGCAGGGTAGTGTCTGGGGGAAGCAAGCCAGGCAGATGCGGAGAGAAGAACGGCTATTTCCATCCCCTTTCCCCTCCAAAATGCACGTTAATTCCAAATTATTCAATATATTTAAGAATATCAGCTCTGTTCAAAGAAACACAAACCTTAGCGTCCACGTAACAACAAAAGCACCATTTTCCTCCTGAAACAGGGAAGCAGAGGAACACAAAGGCAAGCAGCAGCTCCTTACTCAGAGCTCTGATGTGGAGACAAGGGCCAGGTGGGTCACAAGTGACCACCATCAGCTGAGCCCCGCAGCAGCTCTCACCCACGGTAAAGCCATTTGGGGCACCACGTGAGTGAAGGACAAGTTGGCAACCACAGGAGGAAGAAGCTCGGCCCCGTGCACGGAGGCACAACGGCTCTTGGGGGAACTCCAGAAGGACGCTGCGCTGGTGTCCCCACCAGAGCCATCAGCCCCGTGGACGGAGGTGACACCTATCAGGGTGCACAGGTCTCCGGAGCACCTCGTAGACCAAGGGGTCTGTTTTAGGTGCGGGGCACATTATGGGATAGAGGGAATGGGCATCTGGAGATGGCATCTCCAACCCTTTTAGGGAAGGACTCCGTGCTGGGTGCACCGGTGGGCACGTCACCTTCAGCCCGACCGGCCGGCGAGCGGGACTGGATGAGGCTGTGGGTGACTGTGGAGCGTTTCTGCCTGTTGACGTGCACAGCCAGCTGCGGGGGTACGGGTGGGTGTCGTACAGGCGCCCGCTGGCAGCACACGCTCAGCCCCGCTCCTGCTGGGACCCGGGGCAGGGGGCTGCAGCAGGCTCGGCCACCCCTAACAGTGAGGGGCCAGAAGATGGAAGCGTGGAGAGGGGAGCGTGCCATCACCTACCACAGTGAGAAACTAGTGTCTAACGCACGTTAACACCCAATATATCTGCTACAAGCACAGATACTCGTTGTCATGGTGTAAAGATCTTGGACACGAGAGCTCAGCTTTCCGTCCCCGTGCACACCAGGACTCAGGTCCCGCCTTCCTCCCAGCTCTTCACAGGGCTAAGCACCAGCAAAAACACCTTCCCCGCCAAGTACATCTTATTTAGGCAAGGTGAAAGCCGTTTGGATACAAACCCCAGATTAGGGTCCAAACAGATACACCTTCTACAAAGCCCCTGCCTTCCGGAAACCACTGGGGTACCACTGGGGCATGCGACCTTGGCGAGGTGAAAACAATTTCTTTCCCCGCTCTAAAAGGAATATACCTGATAAATTTAAGGATGAAAGAATATCAATGTTTCTTCCTCTATGCACAACGCATGCCTTTACATTTCGGTCATGCCTCATGGTCTTAAATTTTATCCTACCTCACGGCATAAAAGCAAACTCTGTAGCCTGACAGAAGGTGCTAAACGGGAAACGATCCTAAGCAAATCATTTTTCTCAAACGCTCTCCTCCTTTACCCTTTGGGAAGTGGCAGCCCACAGGACTTGCCTATTCACTGGAATATGGGAACCCTCCATGTAAAATGGCAATGTAAAATGCGAGACCGTCCTCCTCCTGGTCTGACCACAGAGCTGGTCAAAGGTTAAAAAAGAATAAATCATGAGGGAACCATCTAGGAAGCATTAGCAGGGTCTATAAAAACATATTTAAGACTAACACCAGGTCACAGTCACCTCCAGGGTGAATTAAGGCAACTTTAGCCAACTATACTCATGGTTGATCCTGGCCATAAGCACCTGCCACTTACACCTTGAATTTTGGGGGAGAAACAGTGTTTAGCCATGAGAAATCTATTCACACCACTGAAAAAAATCCTGACGCTCATATGGGGATTCAAAATAATTCTTGCCTGAACTTCAGGCAGGCCCACAGGGGAGTTATTTTAACCAGAAGTGGCCTGTCCCGTTCCCAACACCAGAAGTCAAACGGATTAACCCCGTATCCCGGCCGGTGTTTACACTACGGTAAGGTATGAAAAACTGCTTGCAATAAAATGCAAACCTCTCTGGAGAGAAACACAGAAAGCCAGAAATTAAAACTGAGGAATAAACACACATTGGAGGGTTGGTTATATTTTAGGGCACTGTTTGTTGAACTAGAAGCAGCAAAAAGGTGGCCGGAGCGGGGGACAGCGCGCGGTCACGGATGGGGTGTGCGGCTGCCTGCCGAAAACGCAGCCTGAGACACGCGGGGGCAGGGGAAAGCTCAGCGCCGTTCTCGTGGGAGACGTGGAGGCCAGCGATTCCTGCGGCTGAAGCGCTGCTGCCTTGGCCCCAACTGCACCCCCCGTGACCAGCCACGCAGAGGGGTCACGCTCTTGCCCAGCTCTGTACCCCCAGGCCCGCGGCACCAGCGAAGCGGGAGCACCTGCCAAGTGGGGGAGGCAGCATTTTTGACAAAACAGAGTCAGAGGTGGCTTTTGGGTGGGTACAACTCTAGGGAGGCTTCTCAGCTCCAAGCGGGATGAAGCAGTCTCACGTCACGGGTATGACAAGGGACCCAGGGGTAAAAAAAAAAAACAAAAAAAAGATGGATCCCTCTGGAGCCCTGCAGAACCAGGAGGGACCTCCGAACGCAGGGAGGTGTTGCTCATCGCTTTCCAACAAGCAGCCACGTGTGTCCCAGCCATTGGAGAAGATCTCTTTCTGTGCCTTCCTTACACTCCAGACAACAGGAGATGAAACGTTTCTCTCCATCTCTTTTCTCCCCTGGTTGCACAGTCACTCCTCAGGGTTTGGGCCACGGGTTTCCCATCTCCAGCTCCAGTCAACAGCCACAGATTCCGCCATTGGCAAACGCCCGCGTTCGGTTTATAAACATCCTGCGGCCAACAGCACAGAGCTCCTTTTGCCTACCTTGGGAGAGCTGAGTTTACTCACCCTGAATGCAAAACCTACCACTCCTCTGAGACTGCGCACTCAAAACCCACACTAGTAACCAACCCCCCTGCCTGCTATCATGAAATGATATATAAGTGAGACTGGGTGCAGACACAAAAATATTTAATATGTTGTGCTGCATTTGGTGAATGAAGCCATCAAATCCAGACACAGAAAGAAGAAGGGAGAGGGGAAAAAATAAAAAAAAAAAAAAAAAGAGGCAAGGCTTCAGATTTTCCTTAAATGTGGCTTTCGACTTCTATTTGTTTCAAAATGAACCAATCCAAAGAGGGTGGGGGAAAAGAAAAAGAAGCAGCAGACCCTGGAAACACTATCCAGAGCGAGGGAATCGAGCAGCATGTGGATTCCCTTCAAAAGTTCACAGTGCTGTGATCAGCTCCAGCTCCCCACCCCACATCTGTCAACGGGTAAGCCCCTCGCTGTTCCTATAAACAGACCCAAAACAGTTGGACAAACTAAACGCTGCCCCGTTCTGCACCGAGCCGCCCTGAGGAAGAGCGCGAGAGCTTTGCCAACAGCTAAACAAGCTCCCCAGAACTCCTCCAGCCAGCCCAGCTTTCGGGAGTAAAGCTTATCTGTTTACCCCAGGCCCCTGGGTCCAAGGACCACAGAGATCAGCGGAGGCAGGAGGGGAACTGTACAAATACGCCCATCCAATTAGTTATCGCCTTGTTCAAAACATCTGGTTTCTCCTGTATTGTTCCTGTGATGGATGGCAGGCACGAAGCAGGCACTGGAGCCGGCTGCTCTCCCTGCGTTTTCAGCTGACCTCCTGCCAGCAGCTGCTCTTTGCCCAATTTGCCACCCCCAGGGCCACAACGCGCCTCCCAAGTCCCACGCTGCTTAAACAAACCGTCCCCCAGGATCTCAGGCGTGCAAATATCCCGGATCGTGGTTTCATCCTTCAGCATCGCAACAGATGGAGGGTGGGAAAAGTCCTGGATTGACAGCTCACGATTTCCGAGCCACAAAGTCCTTGGAGTTCAGCTGACTCTGCTCAACAATTATTTCCACCGCAAAATAAGCCGTGGGCCTTCCCACCATCTCCCACCATCCTGCACGAGGTTCCTCAGGCGTCTGGCTTCCGTTCACGTTCATCGGATCCTCTCAGATTGTACCAGGTTTTGTATCACTGACATCCATAGAACGAGATTTAGTTAATAACACCTAAGTACCGAGCCATGCATTGATTGCAAGCATCACAACAGTGAGCTTCCACGCCAAAAAAAAGTCAACATCCACCTTAATTAAAAAGCCAAAAAAAAAAAGTGAACATCCACCTTAATTACAAAGCCAAAGACAACACAAAATTAGAGCCCGCTGCAATCCTGGTTCCAGGCTGTACCGCAGGAGGCTGAGCAGAACCGTGCAGATACCAGCCAGAAATCAGGTGAGTTAACTTGGAAAGGCTGATTTTGAAGTCCCAAGTTTTGAGAATCTCTTTCATTCATCCGGCACAAACGGGTGCTTTTCAACTCTTTCAAAAGAAACATCGGTGGATACAAAATTTACCTTTTCGATTTCATCTGCTCTCGCAGTTTGCTGTACATCTCCAGGACTGGAAAGGGAAGGAAAACACACAAGTATTGAGACACAAGCAGGAAGCAGAGACAGAAATTAAAATAAACGAGTATACGAATAAAGAGCAATTTCAGATGCCTCACCAGGAAGACACAGTGTCAGCTTATCAACCGTGGCTGAGATGTTCCTCTGCTGCAATCGGCACTGCTTCAGCTCTTCCATTGCTATTATCAGCTTTGGAAAGGGGGGGAAAAAAAAAGTTTCACTAAGAACAGTAAGCAGAGTAGAGAGGCTATAAACTGCTTTGCACTTGTCAGGACCCTCCAGACAAGCAGGCTGACACAACACCACCCACTCTGACAAGCGGAGAGCTCACCGAGCGCTGCGGAGCGTTGCTCAGGCAGGGAGGACAGGCAGCTCGGGGTGGTTTAGCCGAGCAGCAGAAGCATTCCCTTCATTTCAAGTAAGCAAGCAGCAAAACCAAAGCCATCAAAAATACCAGCCTTGCAGCACGTCCTGTGAATTCCAACAATGATTTCCCCTTCCCATTTTATTCATCTCTTCCCTGCTCCCGCTCCAAGCTTCTCTTTTTCTAGGGCTCCTCAAAGGCAGGATGTGGCCGCTCGATCCCAGGGGGATTCTTCCCATCACAGACTAACAAGGGGTTTTAAATGCTCAGGCTCCAAGAGAAAAACCTGTGCATCTGGACAAGGGCAAACCACGGATCGGCCATCGCACACAAAAGAAAACCAGTTTCTTTTTTATTCAAAGGGGCAGGTCATGAATCTGTCCTCTACAGAACCACCTTATCTCTGCAGTACCACAGGGAGCTTGCAAAGGCCCTTTGAAACCCCAGGTTCCTCTACTCTTGGAGGTGAACTCCTCCACTCAAGCTAACACAGAGGTATGTTTATTTGATTCAGGAGAGAAGCTGCATCACCTCCTCCCCACAGGGCATTTTTATCTTTAATCTTTATTTCAATAATGGGTCTGACGCAGTCCAACGTGGGGGTTTTCCCGTTTGTTTTTCAAACGCAAGGCAGCTGACTGGAATAGTAATGCCCCCGTGTGCTCCGAGCAAAATGAAGTCTCGGTGTCTCACCGGGTAGTTAAGAAGGAAAATAGAAAAGGCGCAAAGAGCAGAAGATTTATATGGTATATGGGTAAAGCGACGTGAGAAGGACCGTCCCTGGGAGTTCTCACATGTCTCTGTCTTAGACAGTGGAAAACCCTCGAGCATCAGTGCCTTCACACAGCTCTGAAGTCCCTCCAGTCCGTTAATATTCCCTTACGAGGAAGGGGCTGAAGAATGAACGTGGTTAGAGGCACATCACGCCCAGGCCACGCTCAATCACCTCCTCTTTGCCTGTGCCCTGATGCCTCTACCCATGCAGCTCAAAACCCCCCTGACTTCAGTGCTGCTGGACTGTGAAGTGGGAGACAGACTCTCCAGCAAGTATTCGTAGAATCACAGCACGGTTTGGGTTGGAAGGGACCCTAAGGATCACGTAGTCCAACCCCCTGCCACGGGCAGGGACACCTCCCACCAGAGCAGGTCGCTCCCAGCCCCATCCAGCCTGGCCTTGAGCCCTGCCAGGGAGGGGGCAGCCACAGCTGCTCTGGGCAGCCTGGGCCAGGGCCTCACCGCCCTCCCAGGGAAGAATTTCTTCCCAAGATCTCATCTCAATCTCCCCTCTTGCAGTCTGAAACCGTGACCCCTCGTCCTGTCACCACCCCCTGATCCAGAGTCCCTCCCCACCTCTCCTGCAGCCCCTGTCAGCACTGGAAGCCGCTCTAAGGTCTCCCCGGAGCCTTCTCTCCTCCAGGCTGAACACCCCCAACTCTCCCAGCCTGTCCTCACAGGGAGCTGCTCCAGCCCCTCAGCATCTTCGTGGCCTCCTCTGGACCCGCTCCAGCAGCTCCGTGTCTGTCCTGTGCTGAGGACCCCAGAGCTGGACGCAGCCCTGCAGGGGGGTCTCACCAGAGCGGAGCAGAGGGGCAGAATCCCCTCCCTCGCCCTGCTGCCCATGTTTCTTTTAAGACAGTGACACCATCCAGGGCTGCAGGAGCAAGCCCACAGCTTCATTATTGTTGCTTCAAGCCCCTCCTGCTTCCTAAGCCTTGCCTTCCGCTAGCTGTCAATCCACAAGCAGTAAAAAAGAAAAAACCACTTCCCAACACACTTGCACAACCCATCTTTCACATAGAAACGCAAAATACAGGAAAGAGAATCAACGCTCGCTTTAATACTTATAACATTATCAGTTAATGCTGAGCAGCTCAGTGTAATTTCCCACTAGCAAGTACAGCCAAACAATGGAAAAGCACCAAACAGAATGAATGAATGTATCACTCACTTCTTTTCCTTCATTCTGCAGCTTTCGGTTGGTGTCCGTCACTTGATTCTGCGGGGATGTTCAGGAAAAAAAAGACAAAGCACATCTACATGTAAGTCAGGACAATGTTTTTCACCAAAAAAAAAAAAAAAAAGAGATTGTACAGGGACACCATCACTTTTCACACAATCTTCTCTTACACAGGTAAAGCAGTTTATTAGCTCATTGAACAGCCATCGCCATTCCGGCACACGGGATGCCACACAGCAACTACCAAGGGTGCCACACCAGGATCTTCTTCCCTGATACTAGAGAAAAGTAAAAAGCAATGGGAGTCAAGACTGCGGTGTGGCAGCCTCAAAAAGCTGCAGGCTTAATGGATCACGTTTTGTAGCAGATGCCCACATGGGTTCTCCTCTGAAAAGCTATTTCATGTGACTGGTAGGACATAAACCTCATGGAAGTAAATCTCCCCTCCCCAACACCAAACAGATCACAATTAGGCTTTAACTCCTTAATATCACAGCAAGACAAGAACTCTTCAACGTGGGCTTTACGTATGAAGTTCAAATATTTTCGTTTAGATCTTCAGATGCATCTCCCACTGGATCCCTCCACTGGACTAGTACAGAAAGGTATTTTTTCTACACCTGGTATAAAAAAGGTACGTATTTTCTTTACTAAACCATCTTTCTGTACTACCCTACCAACCTGGGGCTCACAGTTCAAAAATTTCCCACTTTGCAAACTTGTCAGTTCCCTGGACCAGCAAGGTCACAGCAGCTCAGCCCTCTACAGCTCTAGACACCAGTTTTAATCAAGACACACGTGAGAACAAAGGTAATTTTTAGACTCATCAGGGTAGAAAATAAGCAGCTTCCACATTATTTAGACAACAAGTAGAAAGATGACTTTGGGAATTCTCCTGAATTCTCACTCAAGTCCAGACAGAAGGTTTGTAAACAGAGATACCATCTTCTAAACCAGCTGGGACAGCTGAAAAAAAATCTACACAAACTTGCAAGCAAACATGCCCAACTTCAGGTCTTTAGCAAAAACAACTAATTACAAAGGTAAATACCAGCAGAGAAGGCCTGCTCAGAGTTCAGGTGCCTCACGCCAGCATGAGCCTAACATGCCATAAAACTACTTTTCTTTTTTTTCCATAGAACACTCTTTTCCCAGATATCAAAGTTGTAAATATTCATTTCCAGGCTTGTCTCTGAGATGTCTCGGGGGCTTCCAGTTTTACTCAGGCTCACTGCACAGTGGAAACTGCTGCTGGATTTCAGCCGGCATCATCAAATTTTATGGACCTGTTCCTGGGTGCGTTTGGTGCTGTCACTCGATAAGGAAGATCAGGAACAGAGCTCGGACAACAGCATCAGCCGTGACACGGAGCTCTCCAAGAATATCTAGGAGCATAAGATCACACCAACCAACTTAAGATCTTTGTTTCCTGACGCGTTTCAACAATGGTGGAAACCAGCTGAATTTTTAAGGAATTTATCACTAATGAAGGACTGTCTTTTGATGCTCTCCAGTTACCCAACAGAACGTGGATGGTGCCTGCAGCAGCAGCAATAGCAGAGCAAGCTTCAAAGTGGATTCAGAAGATAACAGACGTCTCTTTCCTTTTTGAGCACACCACAAGGCAATCAGTTCAGATGCGAGAAGAGCTTTGTACTAATGTATATAAAATTGATTCAGGATCCAATTTGTTTCCTATTGACTATTGAAAGATACTGGGCAACACCGATTTCCCTCACTGGTCCACATTTCAACAGGGGGTCTCACGCTGAGAGGTTGGTGCTGCTTCAATCACAGAATCACCAAACAGTTTGGGTTGGAAGGGGCCTCAAAGACCATCCAGTCCAACCGCCCTGCTACGGGCAGGGACACCTCCCACCGGAGCAGGTCGCTCCCAGCCCCATCCAGCCTGGCCTTGAGCCCTGCCAGGGAGGGGGCAGCCCCAGCTGCTCTGGGCAGCCTGGGCCAGGGCCTCACCACCCTCACAGGGAAGAATTTCTTCCCAAGATCTCATCTCAATCTCCCCTCTTGCAGTGTGAAACCGTCACCCCTCGTCCTGTCACCACCCCCTGATCCAGAGTCCCTCCCCACCTCTCCTGCAGCCCCTGTCAGCACTGGAAGCCGCTCTAAGGTCTCCCCGGAGCCTTCTCTTCCCCAGGCTGAACACCTCCAACTCTCTCAGCCTGTCCACGCACAGAGCCATCCAGCCTCGCAGGCTTCCTTCTGTTTTAACACTGGCCATGCTGGTTTTTAAGTTCACCACGATGCAAGAAGAGGAGGCATCATCCCACGATCTCCCCGCACACAATTCCTCTACAGCATCTGCATCACATTGCTCCCCCTTCTGCAGTAGCTTCAGCTCTCCTGGCTGCCTGCCCTGTGCAAAAACTGCTCATTTCCTTTATGATGTATTGAGATTTTACGAGCAGGAGCACAGCATCTCTTCCAAAGATTATTTTATTTGCTTATATCCTGAAAATCCCACCAGGAAAAAGGAATCCATGTAGGGTAATTTAAAACTGCTCCTAAAATAATGCCAAGGCTGTACTAGTCTTCTATTAAAATTACATAGCAATCCCAGCTAAAGGAAAAAAGAAAGAGTATAGTCTGCCCTCGCACACTACGAGTTTTCAGGGGGCACAGAGTTGTGTTTTGTTTTGTTCTCAAGGTCTACGTCCATACATCGGGAAAAAAAGAAAAGAGAAGGTTATTTATACAGACTCTCTGTAGACACGTTGAAGCTTTTCAGACAAGGAGATGCTATAATCAAAGACAGACGCACAGCACGGGGGGACAGACAACAGGTGGGCACGTGTGAAGGGCGAGACGGCGGGATCCCACAAGGGGCTGAGGGGATGCTCACGTCGTTAGCTCACGCAGCTACACACGGAACACGTGGTAGGGAGCAGGGCTTTGGTTTGGGAGTTTTTAAACACCACCCTGCTATCATTTAGAGAGCGTCAGAGTGATGAGAGAGAGGAGCAAAGGGCGCTGGAGAGGAATCCTGGGAATGGGCCCAAAGGGCGCGACTGTGCCGACTCCATCCCTCCGTCCGACAGCCGCCCACCGCTGATTTCCGCCCTCCCTCAGGAAGGGAGGGTGACTGCGGAGCGATCCTTCCAGTCAGCAGCTTGTGAGCTTCCCAATCTGGAGGCTGCACCCAAAGCCTGGGTCCTCCCTCTCTTTATCCAGCCCCTACGGAATCTGCCGCGCGGCCGCTGCACTTCTCGGCCATCGCCGCATGCCGGGGCGGGGAAATCTCTTGGTTTCACACGGGTGAAGGTCAGCTTCCCTGCGCCCCGAGCCAGTTGCCTCACTTTAATTAGATCTGCCTTAATCTTGAATGCAGGAAGCAGCAAGAATGGCTCCCTATTCATTCCCACCCCCCAGTAACTTCATGGATTTTACGCCTGCGTGCGGCACTCCTGCGCGTGTTGGCAGAGAGGATTAGAATTGCAGATGTCTTTTTCAGGGAAAAGCCTTTTTATTAATTGCTGTTCAATAGTGGCAAGTGTGAAGTGCTGAATTTGAGCAGAGATAATCAGCTGCACAAAAGAAGGCAACAAATGACTCTACAGCAGCTCTTAGGAAACGGACCCAGCGATCACGGGACACCAAACTGAAGAACGGCCGGCGCTGTGCCGTTACGAAGAAAGCAAGCATCACACAGGTATGCACCAACAAAATCCTACAACACACCCGAAATAACCCTTCCACACCGTTTCACTGGCGACTGCCTCCCCCAGCTTCGAAACCACGCTCATGGAACCAAAAAAAACCCGAATCCCGTCAACTGGAAGAGCTTCAGAGTAGAAAAGTCAAGACAGAGAGATGCCTAGAAAGCACAGCCCTCTAGGATGGATTGGGGCTACCTATCTTACAGAGGACAAGACCAGAGAAGAACATTCCTACAGCCTCCAACTTGTAGAAGGCTGTTGCAAACGCACGAAGGAATAATCTCCGTTTTGTGCCCAACAGGTCAACAAGAAGTAGACCTAAAAAAGACTTTTCAACCATGTAACCTGAGTTTCCTAGAGAAGGAAGGACAGCAGTACCCTGGGGACGGCTACCATTAGAAGAGGTTAGATAAAAATCCAGCTGAAGAATTTGCTTAAGAGAAAAAAGATGGACTAGGTGATTTCCTGAGTTTGCCACCAGCCCTGCGACTCTGTGATCCTTTCCACTTCACAACTCAAGTCATGTTGAACCATCTTAATGCCTAATCTATCTTTGACCTTTTACTCTCCAGTGGAACCTTTGAGACATCCAACCAGACCGGTACAGGGTTTCCAAGACCCATTAGTACCGTGCATTCATAGGTTTGAGAACAGCTCAACGCCACACTGCCAACGCCCTAATGAGGAAGAATGTTTGTGCAGTACAAGATATGAAAACGTTGAAGATTTAGAACAAAAAACCAAAAAAAAACCACCAAAAAAACCCCAAAACAAACAAAAAAAACCCACCAACAACAACAAAACAACAAGGTTTTCCTTGGAAACCATGTAAGAATTTAAAAGTAAAGAGAACTGCCATAGTGAAGCTGTACAGTTAAAAAAAAAAAAGCAGCAGCAAACGAAAATAAAAGGTTTGGTTTAAAAAAATGTTATGGTTTAAATATCATCCAAACTAAGGAGATGCCTTTTTGAAGACATATCCCATGTATTTTCCATTAACTTACTTTTTTATCCATTAACTTACTTTTTTATCCATCTATAGATTATTAATCAGTGACCCAGCACCTCTGGAAAACACCACAACGCTGCCTGGTGCAGAAATGCACCGCAGAGAGGCTCCTCTGCCCAGCGAGGAGATAAAAGCCCCCAACCCAGCGCCAGCCCTTGGTGGGACACAACGGCAGGACGAAGTTCAGCGAGGGGGTCCTGGCGAGCTTTTAGTTCACTCGGGGCGCCCCGAAATACAGCAGTAGAGGGCAGAGGGCAGATGGCAGCTGCGTTCCACAGGAACAGGGGGAAGATAACGCACCCAGCTCGCCTTCAGCGTGTGCACTCTTGAAACAATGAGCGCTGCTCCTTCTGCCAGCGTGCTGTTCGACAAAACACCCCAGAGCTAGAAGCACACGAGAGAAGATACATCCTAAGGATGCGACAGGGAGGGCATTTATTTTATTGCTGCTTGCACGTATGTTCAAAGACCAGAGCTATTGAGAAAAAGCCCAAGATGAAATAGAGGATGAATAGCTGGAACAGAACACACTCTCACCACTGGACCCACGGACGATTCCCCGGGGAAACCCTTACAAAGAGGGCTCAGTATTTCTCAAATAAGCTTCTGTGTATATTTTTCCCATGTGCCGTTTTATAGATCACATAGTAATGGAAATCAAGAGAGCTCCTGAGGGTACAGAGATGGACTTCACAGTGCGCCACCAACAAAGTAGCTGTTTGTAGAATGGGAAACAGCAACAAGCCTTTGCAAACAAACAATGTGGAATTCTTGGCTAGAAACAATAGCTTTTTTTTTTTATATAAAAAAAAGCAAAAAAAAAAAGAGACTTCTTTCATCGTATTTCCAGTGGCCTCATCCTGCAATCGACTGCTGGATGAATCCTTGCCATGGAAAATGCCGCTGTAATAATACGGGTGCTTCTGGTGCCGGGACAGCCCCCCATGAAGGTGCTCCTGTGAGCACCCGTCCACTTGTGGGCTGGAGACCCGGGTGTAAAGCTAGCAGCCTGCTCGGAAATGCCAGCGGCAGCTTCAAATGAATACATCAATGTCTGAAAAGCAGCAGTCAGCACACCGAAGTTAAGAGTTCTTCCTCCTTTTCCAGAAAACTTGCTTTCTGAGATATTTCCCCCCCCTTATTTATAACTTCACCTTTTGTAACGCTCATTGAACAGCCTCCCACGCTCCCAGAAAGGTCCTTCTCGACAGGCCAGACTCCACTCCGCCAGAAAGACTTGCTGTGCTGCTCTCTGGAGACAGCCCACGCCTGTTTGGGTGCCACACAAGGCAGCCCCAGTCACTAAGTGACCCTTCTGGGAGGTTGTTTTTGGTTTTCAGATCAAGGTCACACCTGGTTGCTGCAGCAAGGCTCTGTCCTAACTTGTGTAGAAACTTGAGGAAGGTTCTCTGACCTCTGACACCGATGAAGTCATTGCCGTGCTGCTTTATACACCCCAAACGCTGGAACACTTGTATTTAAGGCACAGCAGCCAAGCGTAATCTGCAAGTCCACCTGGCCCCTGCGTGTAGGAACACCTCCAACCTCTAGGTCCTTCTTCTGCCCAGAAGCCTGCCTAGTTTCCTTCCCGCTGCTTATCCCCATTCTGATCCTGCAAATGGCTTCTTCCACACACTACTAAGCACAGTTCTTCAAGAAATAGGTAAATCCCACCTTTCTCTCACCTTTCTGCACAGCCTGGAAGGCCACAATACTGGCAAAGCCCACTCCTAGCCGTAACCATTTCACTTTCTCCATTCCCAGTTCTAACCATTTCACCTTCTAGGTAAGCCAACCAAACCTGGAGATGCTACCGAAACAGAATCAAGCTGTGAGCTTGTTCACCGTCTTTCAGTATTTAGTGAAACTAAGTTATTGTTCACTGCTGTTCCTGCTTACACCTGAACACCTTTACAACGCTCTGCTGCTCATTTTGAACTATTCCCATTTCACTTGCCAACATCGGGCAGACACCTCGTGACTGCAGAGTCAAGTCTTCGCTGATTTGTCTCAGACACAACGCTACCTGCAATGAGAATTCAATGGCAGATGAGGCACTAGAGTAGACCCACTTCTGACTGTAGAGCTTATTTTTGCTTAAGGAATTGGTATAAGGTGTAACAGGGAGTTTCCTAATGCAGAACAGGCTCAGCTTTAAGCTAAAAGCACAACACGCTGTTCCAGTTTCCCCAAATAATTGTCAAACTTCAAATGACTAACCTATTGCTACAGGAAGAAGGAAGATATATATATTTTTTATTTGTTTTTTAGATAGCAGAGAGATGCTGTAGAGAAAAGAAGAAAAGGAGACATTCACAGAATCCCAGAGTGGTTGAGGTCAGGTGCTGAGACCTGGGGCTCTTTAGCCTGGAGAAGAGAAGGCTGAGAGGGGACCTTATCAACACTCATAAATATCTACGGGGTGGGTGTCAAGAGGATGGGGCCAGGCTCTTCTCAGTGGTGCCCAGTGACAGGACAAGGGGCAACGGGCACAAACTGGAGCACAGGAGGTTCTGCCTCAACATGAGGAAAAACTGCTTTCCATTAAGGGTGGCAGAGCCCTGGAACAGGCTGCCCAGGGAGGTGTGGGGTCTCCTTCTCTGGAGACATTCAAAACCCGCCTGGACGTGATCACACGTGACCTGCTGTAAGTGACGCTGCTTTGGCCAGGGGGTTGGACCAGATGATCTCCAGAGGTCCCTTCCAACCCCTGACCACTCTGTGATTCTGTGACCTGGTCCAAGCCACCTGCTCAAGCAGTGCCACCTAGAGCGAGCCGCCTAGGCCCATGCCCAGATGTCTTTCTCCTACCTTCAGTTTTTGAGCTTCTCCTCTAACTTTCAGCAGCTCTGTGATGGAGTCCACAAAGCCCTGGTAATGGAAGTTGCACATTTTCTCAATCTCACGATCGTGGTTTCTGATTCGTGCTTCCAGCTTCTCCATGAAACGACCGTGTTCTTCTCCATCATAGACAGACCTAAAAAGAAAACGCCAACATTGGTCAAGATTCCAATATCTGTTACTGTCATTACTTACAAGAAATAGCCAAAAACTGAGCTTTAAAAAACCACCCTTCTATGATAAAGGGATAATTCTAGTTTTTATTTGCATACACCAGGCGCCAAACTCAGGTTTGAAATTCCAGCCCTTCTTTTTCTTTTGCTGCCTGTCAAACATCAGCTTGATGTTCCCTCAGAGACGGCAACACGGCTGCCCCAGTGCTGAATGATCTGAACCAAAGTCTTCGTGCCCTGTCTTCGAGCTCAGCCATCTCTGATCACTACCTGCTATCACGCCGCGGTGCCAAGCACTCCTCTTGGACAACTTGCTGGATATTCTTTGCGCTTCGAGGGTAAAAGCCACAATGGAGAAGTATCACCTCTACAGCTGCCAAAACCCATCACCCTTCCCACCCCCAATTCTGCCAGTGCAGTTAGCCCTGCTGCTGAAAGGCCAACACAGCCAAAGACTACCCAAACTGATGGGGACACCCCAAGACAGAGCGTACGCTGTGCAAGCTGCAGGTAACAGGTGATTTTGGTACAACTGAACAAAAAACACTAGTATTAAATGTAAGGGTGGAAATTAAAAAACAAACAAACAAACAAAAAACACCCACAAATCTATCCTTCCTATTTTCTTAAATTCCACCCAACTGGGAAGTGAAGCTTGAACTTTGAGTTCTGCCCATTACCAACGCACGCTGTCTGGTAACGATGATTATTTCCAACCGTTCTGTAAAGCAGCCTAGAAGGCGACTCGCTCATCCGCAGAAAGAGCTGCTGTGCAGAGGCAATAGATCGTGACTGCAAAATAACGAATGTTTACTCTAGAAAGCAGAGGGATTGTGTCACGCCCTGAAATGGTACAGGATTTTCAGGGGGTTGTTTGCTTGCGGTTTTATAGTAAACATAAATATTTTCTACAGAGTGTGGAAATCCCACCCTTCGACTTGTCTTTGTGAAGTTTTAGTATTTTGAGAAGCAGTTAACTTTGAAACCTGAATTCTCTCCCAGTCCCAAAAAAATTAAGTACACAGTGAGCTTCAGGGAGTCTGAGCTTGTGCTGTGTCAGAAAGTAAGGCTAAATTAATTATACATTGGACTCCAAGCAGCAATTGGAGAAAAAAGATGGGGAATGACAGAGCTGTAACAAGCTATAAGAATTAGCAGCAGTGACAAGCCACACGCCAAAAAGAACCAGAATAAGATGAATCCACCTGGACACATTCAATCCTTCTGCCTGCAGAAAGTGATGCGATCCTTTGGTGTGATCTGTGCTCACAAGTCACCTCAGAGAATCCCACCTCTGCAATCCACAAAGGTCTCAAAGTAACACCAAAAATAGCAAGACAGGACTAAAGCTGGAGGAAATCTCCTTTATTATTATTCCTTAAAATCTGCCCTAGCCATTTCAATTGTACACTGTCAGTAAACCATTCTGAATGGCAAAACAAAAAAGCCAAACTTTTATGAGCCTATTTAAAACTCAATATAAAGTAACACAGTCACCAAGAGCAGAAGTCTCCAAAGGTGACCACGTTGCCTTCTTTATGCCAAGGTAAAAGCTGGTTGGTGCTAAAGTGATATAACTTCCTAAAACTACATGAATGCCACCACCAGCACGATGGTTTTTCCTTACAGCTTCACCGTTTTGCTGGTGAAATATCAAAGTTGGAGGCCGAGTGCCATCTAGTGCCGCACGGTCTCTTTGCAGGGTCTCGCACGAAGGCACCTCTGCTTCAACGAACTCTTAAAGATGCTAACTCACATACAAGAAGCAAATAAAGCTAGACAAGTCGTGTTTTCGCTCAAGTATGAATTTAAAAAATAAACCAAACCAAACCCAACAGTAATTACGGGTGCCAAATAAATGTGTTTGCATCCAAAGGAAAACACCGCCAGCATTTACAGAGGGATCTATCAATGGGGGGGGCGAGGGAATCACAAAATTACTGACAAACTCTAGGCAACGTTTCCTCTAGAGATGGCTAACCTCAGACATCAAGGCCTGATGATTAAATCCCTTTTGTTTATTTATTTTTTTAGCAAAACTCTAGTGTAAAAAAAAAAAAAAAAACACCACAAAAAGAAGTTGCTGATGGTCAGCAACGGAACCCCAGCCTCTTCGGGGTCACCTCTAGGCTTACATCTAAACCAAGTCTGGATCTTCCCTTTTGAGCTCTCCTCCTCATCCGCAACCCTCCCTCCAGTGCAAAACCAGCATCCTCCACTTCCATCCTCCCTCTAAAACCCAAGCCAACAGGCAACAGCCCAGCAAGCCCCAGAGCAAACCGCAACACACTCCGAAGCTGCAGGACATCAGCTCCGAAGCGACGGGATGTCAGGTCCTTGCTCTGCCCTGAGCACCACCACCCAAGCGGACCAGGGGCTACGCAGGGACCCTTAGCTCAACACAAACACCACGGGGACTGGGTTTGATTGCAAGAACAACAGATCTCTGCCCTGCAATCACACCAAAACACCCTTCAAGTCCCAAACTCTACCACCATCATCTTTGGTTCCCCGGCGCTGGTAGAGGTCCAACTTGCTCAGCTGTTTCTTCAGCCGCCCGAGGCACAGCATCACTCTTGGAAAACCACCCTTCTGAGCCCATCTCCTTGACACACGTGCACTGTTCCCTACCCAGCAATTACCAGCTTTCTCAGGCCGACTCCGGTTCTGACTCAACCGAGCACCTTCGTTAGGGATTTCTTCCTTTTCAGGATGACCACATCTGGGCCGTTACAGTTCCCACTTCTCGCCTACCAAACCCTCGGGACACCCCCTGCCTTGCTCTGCTCTACAGTGCTCTCCAGCTGCTCCCCTCTGCCTCATTCCTTTTGCACATACACTCTGCTTCTCCCAACATCTCTCCTAGTTCAAATACTAATTCTAGCCTGACCTGGACCTTCAGTTAAGTGTCCTGAAGTGACTAGTGATTCAGAAGAAGGTGATGCACAAAAAGATTTCTAGAAAGAAAAAAAAAAATCTCTTACCCATATACCCACTAATAATCACGACAACACACAATCCAAAAAATAAAGGAAAACAACAATTAAATTTGCTTTGGGCTGTTCATTCCCTTGGCTGTAAAAAACCAAGTATTGTGACGACGCTATAGAAAATGATCCTTGAGGCTGCTGGCGTTTTTTTTTCTTTGCTATAAAAAAATTGCTAGTCAGATAGCTTTAGTAATAAGCCTTCCCCCACAAAAAGCCTTTTGATTAAAAAAGTCTGAGAAAGAGAGGTCTGCCCTGCATGCACTTATCTTGTAACTCCGGAGCAGGCTGTAACTCTCTGATTGAAGACTACGCTCAGTGACAGATCGGTCTGGTTTACATTTTTAAAGTACACTCACTAAACCAACCCATTTAAGATGACTTTTTAAAGTTCTTGGATTGTATTGTTAAGTTTCACAATTTCGGCGTTCATTAAAAATCCACTTCGTCTTTTTCCAAAAGGTCAACTGGAAAAAAAAAAAAAAAATCTTTCCAGGAAAGTCATAAACAGGCAAATGCACCAGGAGCTCCCATCTGCAGCTTGGCTGCAAAGTTTATCCCCCAAAACAGGGGCAACCAAACCTGGCCCACGCCCAGCGGCCAAACCATTAACGGGGACGCTGCAGACGGGGACTCGGGGCGCAGCTGGATGCTCGGGGGCCTCTTCCATTTCCCGAGCAGCAGCAGGAGAGCAGCAGCTCACGCGGAGGTACGGCGTGCTGACGGCGAACCTTTCACACCTCCATCCTCCCCCCAGCACCGCAGAGCCTGTACTCAAGCCCCGTGTTGCCCTGGATACTCAACTGCGTTCTCGATCACTTCATCATCCACAAGAGTAAAAATTGGGTTAAGAGCAGAGATTTGGAGAATCCAGCTGAAGACAAGACTGAAAGAGACAACATGCTCATCTACAAACCTCCTCAAGAGCAGAGGCAGGACATCTTGGGTCCTGCCACCAAGCACCAACCCAACCCACGTTCTCTCCAGCCGTGCTTTAGACGCTTCACCCGGCTGTTCTCAGGCCGGCAGGTCCTGCACCAGACACCATACACGCGCTGAAAAACCGCCAGAGGAGCTTAAAGTTAATGCACATGTATAAATTAATGCTAGAAAATATTTGTGACCCAGCTTTGCAGGTCCTTCCTACGTCTCACGCTCAACTGGTTGACAAGAGGGCTTCAGGCAGCCTCGGAGAAGGCCAAGCCACAGGGCTGACCCTGCACTTCATTCCCAACGAGAGCTGCCTGCAGGATGGGGCCTCAGAAGGAACCTAAATAAATTCAGCTGAAAGTACAGAGGAGGGAAATCTCTGGGGGCGAAATGAAAGAGATCTGGAACAATGCAAGGAGGACATTCTGGGGACAGTGGAACAGAAGTGACTTGCTTTTGTTTTCAATTAATAAGTGGAACAAATTCCTGAGTCTGTTGTGGACTTCAGTTTTATTTTATTTTTTTTCCCCTTTAAACTTCTGTAGTGGTTTTAATCCCTCAGAAACATTTTCTTCTCATTAAGCTACATAAAAGCATTAGCAGTTTGTTTAATCTTATTCTAACTTTTGTAATAAACAAATTAACTACTGAGCAATGCAAAAAAAAAAAAAAAAAAATCATAATTTCATGGTGCAACAGCTCCACGGAAAAAAGGTCAAAGAAAGTTTGCAAGATCGATACCTGTTTAATGCCTGTCAGAGTTCACAGCTGCAAGTCTTGTGCTTCACAAAGCCTGTCCGTGTGCTCACACAGCACTAGCAAGTTGCACTCCACAGACACGCCGCGTGGTGTTTTACACCTGAAATTACCTCAGCGGAAGAGCAAGTGTAACGTTCACTTTTTGTTTCCGTTCTGTTAATTAAACAGAATTTAAGCCCACTCTGGTTTGTCGTATCACCCACGCGGGTTTACATTTATATCACAAATACGAAGAAAGAAGTAACTTTCTTTCCTCTTTGGAAAAGTATAAAATGTTTAATCATAAATATTTTTCATTATTATCGTTCAGAAAGCATTCCCAGGCATACTTTTCCTCCTTAGACCCACTTATCTTGCACCGCACCACCAGCGTATTTTCAGTTTACAACAGAAATCATTCCAATCACTAAAATACAGCAAAATATCAGCGATATCCCATCATCACAAGGTCCTGCAGTAGAAAACAAAGCCATTTCTGACGAGCACCACGATACCTCATTATCTGGCAGGATACCGCTGGTTTCACAGCTGGGAAGACCAGGATTTCAGCAAGGTCCTGGCACGGCCCCGGTGGGTATCTCACAAGCGCGCCAGGAGGAACACTGCACAGAAAATTACCATAAACCACACACGTACACTACTCAGAAACCATCCTAAAAACGATGTTACTTGTCAGTGACTGGCCTCAACCAGAATGAGCTTTTCAACAGAGCTTCCACGTGGATTTGTTCTGGGCCTGGTTTCCTTCAGCCTTCTTATGAGCAAATTGGAAGATATAATACGAGCCATACTTTCGGAATACGTTGGTAACACCAAAGCGAAGGGAGTCATGAGCCTTCTGGAAAGCGGCAGCCAAAGACCTCGAGAAGCTGGAATTGGTTCCAGAAGTCAAGAAGGATGAAGGTCGATAAAGGGAAGCGCATGGTAGTGGTCCAAGGAAAGGTCAAAATCAGTGGCACAAGTACAACAAGACCAGAGGGGAGGCAGGAGAGCCCACAAACTCCACGCCTGCCACCTGCCATGGCACCTTATTTATTGGCCCATGAAGAGGCAAAGGAATCGGGGTTAGATTTGAAGAGAAAGGGCTGGCAAGGACACGGGGAGCTCAGAGCCATGGAGGAAGTCCTCTGCTATGTTAAAGAGGGAGGAAGGCGAGGAGTTCGACAGAGCGGTTATGGGAAGAACATTCACAACGAACTAGGGTCGATTTTGTGATGAAACACAACTGAAGACAGTCAAAACCCTGGAAGAAAGCACGCTGGGACACTGGAAACCTCGTTCACCAGAGCTGAAAAGCAAGTTGAACAAATGTTTGTTCAGGGATGGAGAGAGGATTTGATGCTGCCTCCGGGGGGAACAGCCTGCAGGACCCTCAGCCTTTGGGCAGCACCACCAATCTGGGGCGGTAGAGTCGTTCAGCAAAAGTTAAAATACCTTCTGGCTTGCCTTTTTTTTTTTTTTAATCAGAACAATTAGAAACTTAGAGAACCTCAGCTCTTATCGCTCTTCCACACTGAACTGCCAGCGACCGGAGCAGAGCAGAGCACAGACAGGAGCATCCGTCCAACCTCACCGCTCCCGCACCCAACACAAGTGAGCTGTTTCAGCCTCTGCAGAGAAACACACCAGAAGCTCCAGACTGCTACAGGACACAGCCCCACAGACCGAGAAAAAGCCAAACTAAAACACGATTTATCACGCAGGAGCACCCGCCACAGCAGCGCCCTGGAAGCCACCGCCGCAATCAACAGGCGGGATGTGGGGACAACATCATGAAAAGAGAAGGAAAATCATTGTGTAAAATCAAAGTAGGGACTTTTTAATATGCAAAATCCTTGTCTTTTGGAAAGTATCTTTTACGTTACGGCCTTCATCAGCACCGCACCATACGTGAGCTGTAGTCACACCCGAGCTCAGACACCGCATTTGCGGAACAGAAGATTTTACCAGTCCTGACATCGGTGTAGTGATGAAAACCTTAAAGACAGGAATAGCAGGAGAAGGCAAGAGGCACAAATCACCTTACAAAGCCACTGCCAGACTGAAAAGTCTGCCTGAACCACCAAGTCCCAGAAAGGGTCAACTTCTGTGTATCTGTATGTATCTACAAATTGCAGGAGAGAGAAGAGATGGGAACAAGTGGTTCCTAATCTACGATATGAAGCACCAATATTTTTGGTGCAAATTATCCCCTTCTTAAAAAGCTTTTAATACCCTCTCGCCATTCACTGTAAAAGCTATGGCACCAAGTTAAAACCCAGGCCCGTTGCCTCATCTTTTTCAGAGGGAAGATTGCAGTTGGGCCACGTCTCACTCCCAGCTCCCAAAGCACTGTGAGATGAAGAGCATATCTCTGTCACAAAGGTGACAGTTTTGGAGACAAACACTTTCTACTGGGCACCACTCTTCTCTTGCTGTGCTATCTACCCTATCAGCAGCACAGGAAAGAGGAGAAAACTAACACTTGACAACGAAGAAGGCAGGCACCCTTCCAAAGCATCCACACATCAGGTTACTGACAACAGAATATCATTTTCACAAACTTTACAGAATTAATACTTTAGCCATTACACCTATAAAAGCAGATTAGATTACCACAGAAAAATTTTAATGTCTATACTTGCTGTGTTACTGTCCAATAAAAGGGGTTTTCCTACTAGCAAAGTTCATTTCGTTGTCTTATGCATTGTTTAAACAAGTTGATTTTTTTTGGGGGGGGGTGTATTCTTGGCTTTAAGTCTCAGACCCTCCTTTCTGCTGTGAAGCAATGTTGTCACAACATCCGACAGAGGCACAACAAATCCTCAAGATACGATATTAAAAGCTCTGCATTATAAAACCACACAAAGCACATTCAAACTGGCAGCAGGGCGATTGAGGACTTCCACGCTCGAAGCGTGCGTAGCGGCGCCTCGGGAAGAGGACTGGGACACACGGCCTCACACGCTGCTCGTGCAGGGTCTTTAAGACCAAAGCAGCAGCTTTACTGCCTCCGTCACCTCCACGGGTGGTACAGTGACAATAAAACAGCCCTTGGCACGGACATCCCTGCCCGGCAGCGCCAGCTTCCAGCTCCTGTCCTCTTGCAGAAGAGCATGGGGCATTATCAAGGTCAACTCAAGGTCTCACTCGCAGGCAAACGCTGAAGGAGATGGCACAACTCAGCTCTTCGCTGCCAACTCATCGTGTCGAGAAGTTCCTGACTTCCAGCAGCAGATTTGGGCTCTGCACGCAGCTTTGCCAGGGACAAATAGCTTTCTGCCAGCTCCTGCTCCGGTCCCACTAACAACTTCTGCCTCCCTGCCTCAGCCCTGACGCCCCCTCCTGCACCACCAGCACCCCCTAAAAAAAGCGAGGCTAGTTTTAAATGGTTTTGTAACCTCGATCAATTTAATCAAGCAAGATCAGGAGTAATCACACAAGTGGCTCCAACAAGGAAACTTGATGCAACAGGGACTCCTGGCAGAGGCAAGCATCTTGCTGTCCCAGTTCCTCCCAGCAGCACAGCCCGAGCTGGAGGAGGCTCACCTTCATTTAGAGCCTAATAATTGCTTTCCAAAACTCACGTGAAAGCCTCAGATTAGAAACCACGTAGGCTTCAGTTGCCTAAATATAGATGCCTGGCATCCTTTGAGACACCTGCCTAAGGCACATCAACCTGGCATAGGACCTACAAAGGACCCGTGCTTTTTTAGAGGCAACTGGAAGCCAGAGAAGATGTATCACGGCATCACAAGTGGCACCAGGTACGTCTGTTTCCGTGGCTGAGTCGCTCCCTGCATAGGTTAGCTCGGTTTAGGAATGAGGAAGACTCGGCTCACGAACCCACAGTAATACGTGTGAAAAAGCAGAGAGGTTCTGTAGGAGACATGCTCAGAAACCAATTTGACTTGATGAATGTACTTGAAAGGGTTTCCCCAAAAGATAAAACTGGGAACAGAAGATATATTTACTACATTTTACTCTACTCTTGTAGTTCTCCGTTATCTCATGTCTCCAGGCAGACATCCCACCACTTCCCCACAACCCATGCATTCAAAGTAAGACATAATAGTGATGCACAGGAGTCTCAAAGTGACAACGAATTTTCAATTAAGCTTCATAAAAGCTTCATCAGAAAGGTTGTTGCACAGATTGTGCTTCAGTTGAGGAAGGAAGTGAAGTGACTTTAAGGCAAGACAACAGGTCAAGGACCAGCTCTAGGAACAGAACCCAGATCCAGAAGCTCAGGGCGTATCTGTTAGGGCTTGGGAGCTCAATATACGGCACACATTTGTTAGGAAAACCAGAACAGGCTGAGCTAGCCCCAGTGAGCTGGACCCACCCAGCAGGAGTAGCCTGCTGGACTCCCACAAAACTGACCAACAGAGCTCTGTGAAAAGAGAGGCACCAACCCTCCCTTAAGCCTCTGTTGTCCCAGCTGATCCAGGGTTGAGGTTTGGGATTCTAACACCGAGTTTTGGTTAAGTAAACCCCTCCTTGCCCACGAAGCTCAACCTCGTTCCCCAACTGCTGTTCACTACTGAACTGCAGTGCTGGAGCTGAAAGCCCGTCCTCTTTCTAACTGTAGGTGCCTACTGTGGCAAACTCATCTGGAGGACATGAGACACAGCAACAGCAACATCCTCAGGGAGGAAAGCTGGATTAACAGGCAACAGCATTTGGGATGTATGACTACCAGAGCAGGCCCAGACTCACATTCCCATGCAAATATTTGTGTCTATTGAAGACAGGAAAAACAGTAATGGGCTTAAACTGCCTGGAAGAATTAAGTTAAACATTAGACAAAGTTTTTTAACTGTAAGAGTAGCAGAAAACCAAAAGGGATCACCAAGGCATGTTACAGAATGTCTTCAAATCAATCATTTCTAGGAATAATAGAAAAATGCCAAGCAGGAGTGGCTCAGATGCATTTGCTGCTGGAGAGATCAAACACCTCCTCAGTCAGGGAGAGGACTGAGGTTTCTTGTGATCCCCCAAAGCCCAGTTTTCTATAGGTCCAACCTACAGAATAGCTGAAGCTCTTTGGAAACCCCCCGATCTTAACCAAGGCTGTACTAAGCCCTGAAGCTGAAAGAAATGGTGTCTCTGGCCCCGGTCACTAAATCCTTCCAGGGTTTTACGGGAATTTCAAAGAACCCAACTCAACTTTCACTGGTGGCAACACATAAATTCCCGTTTCCTTCATTTGTACAAGATTAGGTCTTTAGTTCTAAAACACTTTAAAGCCTCCTTAAGCGTGCACTTAGGACAACAAAGCACTTTTAGACTATACATTACTGGAAAAATAGAGCCACCACAAAGCCACAGCCATCTCCGGGGTGGAATATGGCTATTCTGTGCCAGACGAGATTCTAAAGGAAACGAAGAATAATTACCCTAATTGAAAATGCAACAGAATGACTTGGTTATAATGTCTCTATTAAAGAGCAAATTTCAGATGATAAAAGACGTTAAGAGGAAGAGCTTGAACAAATTAGCGTTCAGCCTCCAGAAGAGCCAGGAAACGTAAGGAGCGACCCAAAGCCAGAACAGCTACAATAAACACGAATGCCCCCAACCGAGGCAAGTATGGAGAGAACTGGCCACGAGCAGAGCTTTCAACTTCCCTCCTCTTTTTTGCGAGCACAATGGAAACAATTCCCCCAAGAACAAAAGCGATGCGTCAGCAGGCCCTCCTCTCTCCAGCTCTTTCAAGTTGGAAGGACAGTTGATTTGCACCATGTGTAGGATAGGAATGCTCGCTAGAACCAAGCGAGATAAATCGCATCCCATCCAAGCTGGTTAACATTAAGACAGAGATGAATCATCTTTACAATGCCTGTAAACAACACTGTTTAAAAAAGGCAGAAATCTAACAATACACCCAAGTCGCACTTACTTTGCAGGAAGTTTCTGAACGTTTAGACCATATGTACTATTGTTAGGAAGAGTGTCGAAATAAGGGGGCAGGCACAAACCCACAAGAATCGGAGGATGTGGACGTAAAGCCACCACAAATGTTCTAATCTCCCTTCTGCTGCGCCTGCAATGGTGTTCCAGCACGTCTAAGCCTTTACGACAGGCAGAGGCTGGGGGGGGGGAAGGACGCACTTGGAGTAACGGAGTCGATGTACATCAGATGTGCCATTTGTGACGGGAGACAAAGCTCAACGCAGCCATCTGCTCCCTGGCTCTGGCTCATTCTCACGCCGGCCTTCAGTGAAGCACTGGTTTTTAAAGGGGGAAATCAAAGTATCGGAAACCACAACAACGCGGGTTACCTTCGTTTGGTAACTCAGATGTGAAGGAAATACCAACACCAGAGCACTGAATACGTAAGTCCCAACGCTGTGCAAGTCCCAGTCAAAAAAATTACTACAAAAGATCCCGGGCTGGACAAAGGACTAAGTGCCTTGGGTGTGTCAAGCCTCTGAAAGACCTCCCCACTTAGCTCGTTCAGAGGGAGACTGAGAGGCAATTTAATTACTAGATGTGAGCATATTCCTTTTTTTAAAGAAAAAAAAAAAAAAAAAAACGGTCCCAAGGAGCTGTTTCATTCAGGGAAGCAAATCTTAATAGCATAAAACGACTGCAGTCTGAAGCCAGATGAATTCCAAGCAGCAAGGAGGCATAATATTTTTGTTTGCGTGCTTCCAGAGCCATTGGTAGAAAGCAACAAAACAAGTGAGGAGTCAGCCTCTCCAGCTAGCATCTGCCCAGCCGGCCACCGCTCAGCGCCACATACGCTAACCAGACACCTTGTCCTGCTCCCTACGGGCATAAGAGTGAAAACCCACCATCTGCGGCACGCGGATACGCTGTGCAGCACAACCTTAAACACACCTAGCCACGTAACGGGGTACGTACAGTCTCCTCCTTACCCCAACAGAACTCCACAGCTAACCCCAAGCAGAAGAGAGCAGACGCTGCTGCTCGAGTATTTTGCAACACGATGAAGATGATCTGGAGCAGTGGTCTAACTCAACATCAATACTGGGGCCAATCTATAACACTGGAGCAGTGGTCTAACTCAACATCAATACTCGGGCCAATCAATATAATATCAATCCTGGGGATAATTCTGTTTAACCTCTTCATTCATGACATGGCTGCGGAGACAGAGGGCACCCTCAGCAAGTTTGCAGATGATCAAACAACTGGATGGAGCAACTGACGGACCAGAGGGGTGTGCCACCATTCAGAGGGACCTGGGCAGGGTGGAGAAACAGTCCAAGAGGAACCTCAGGAACATCAACAAATGCCAAGTCCCACCCCTGGGGAGGAACAGCCAGCCCCAGGCACTACTAGATCTGGGGCCGACCACCTAGAAAGCAGCTCAGCAGAAAAGGACTTGGGTGTCCTGCTGGGCACCAAGCGGACCATGAGCCAGCACGCCCTGGCAGCAAAAGCTGCCAACAGACCCCGGGTTGTGTTAGGAAACGCATTAGCCAGCAGGTCAGGAAAAGTGATCCTTCCCCTCTACTCAGCACTGGTGAGACATGTCTGGAGAGCTGGGCCCTGGTCTGGGCTCCCCAGTACACGAGAGAGATGGAGCTACTGGAGAGAAGGCAGTGAAGGGCCACTGTCATGACTGAGGGATTGGAGCATCTCCCATACAACGAAGGGCTCAGAGAGGTGGGACTGCTCAGCCTGGAGAGGAGAACGCTGAAGGGGGGAAATCCTTTATCAGTGTATAGAAATACCTGATGGGGTTGGGAGCGTAAAGAACAGAGCCAGACTCTTTTCGTTGGTGCCCACTGACAGGACAAGAGGCAAAATACACAAAATTCCATTAAATGTAAGAAAAAAGAAAAAGAAAAAGCCAAACTTTTTTTTTTTACTGTGGTGGTGATCAGCCACTGGAATAGGTTGGCCAGAGAGGCTGCGGAGTCTCCACCCCTGGAGACATCCAAAACCAGGCTGGACACAGTTCTGAGTGACCTGCTGTACAGTCCTACTTGAGGGGTGGGACTAGGTGATCTCCAGAGGTCCTGCTCAGCCTCAGGTATTCTGCGATTCTGTGACTATTTTCCACCAACAGAGATCAGTCACCAGGCTTTTCTTTCCTTCGCCACCTCCAAAAAAAACCCTGAAGAAAAACATTTCAGCATTCAAAGAGACCCAGCAATTTAAGCTGATGACGAAACCGATCACAATTTAGCAGAGATTCTTTCAGATGTTCTTATCCAAGCAGAAACACCGCCAAAGAGAAATAAAGTTGTTCGAGTAAAAATATTACTTCTGAGTTATATCAAAATAGACAGTGTTTCTAACCAGTCTGGCATTTTAATGGCTATATCTTTATAAATTATCTAAAATAGTTTCATGTGACATGAAGAGAAAGCTACCTGTAAAGGCCTAGATAGTACCATTCCCAGGGGAAGGAAGAATTGGGTGAATCAAGCTGAATGTTTTATTCCTTTATTCCATAAATGCCAGGAAAGCCCCTCAGGCAGCACTACCCCACGTTCGAGGAGTCACGTTATTTGTGCCCAGACACCACTATTAATAACTGCAGACACCAGTAATGAAGAGACTAAGGAGACCAGGTAACTCCTCTTCTTCCAGAGTACAGTCACCCCCCGCTCATGCCTCTCTATGCCAACAGCAACCCTGCAACCTGCAGCACTGCACGACAGCGCTGATGGACATCATCTGCTTTGCTTCTGGGTTTGTTGTCGTGAGTCACACATCCTCCCCCATCTTGTCATTTAAGAATGACTGGTTTTTAGACTGTTAGCTAATCATCATCTAGGGTCAGGATACTATCAGAATCCAGCAGCATCCGGACACCTTCACCCCACAGCACCTCTCACAACAGGGTCCTGCTCAAGCTCATCTTCCTCTTCTTCCCAAACACCGCAACTTGCAGAAAGTTCCAAGACTTCAGCAGGTGAACGTGCTGTTTTCGTCTTTGCTTAAAGCAAAACTCAAGTAATTACACTCTCACTTGAGCCAACCAAGGCTTGTTTCTCACAGGCTCCTCTCCCACAGTTGATGGATTTCAGTGTCTCGGAAGATGCAGGCATCAACAACCTCATCCAACGAATGGGACATTTAGACTGTCCGTGTGGATTCTCCAGTGTCAAGTGAGGCACAAACTCAATATTTTTGTTCATCTACAGCCTCTGCTGACCTACCAGGCCATCTGCCTTCACAAAAGCTGTAGGATGTCGACACCTTTGAGGCTCCCACACCTCTGGCCAACACATTACAAAGGCAGCCAACTCCAAGTACCCTTAGAGAGAGAACCCAGAGGCATCATGACCGGTTTCAGCTTAAGGACCACGTTGGGAACACAGGATGAAGGACATTATCTCCACTACTATAACCTCTTGCAACAAGGACAATAAAAGCAGCACCACCTAAGTGGAGGTAACGGGACAGCAACAAAACCAGTGCTGGCATCTCTCACCCCTCGCGGCTCACCAGCTGTGACGGCAGGGAGACAACCACAAAACCCGGCACACATTGGGGCTGTCACAAACTTCTGGTTTCCTGCAGTTTCTTCACACACGCAGCTATGGCTCCTGGGTCTAGGCAGGTCGTGCCTCCTCCAGCTCAGGAGGAAGGAGCTAATATTACTGCCTTTAAACACGTGGAAGGAACAGCAACAAGGAGCTATGAGATGTGGTTTTGCTTATTCTGGCATATAGTTCACTTATTCACGCCCCAGCTATAACAGATTAGTGTAACAAAACATCAGAAGACATTCAGACACTGGGAAGTGATTTTCCATCCTGCCACTGATAAGCATTTCACTAACAGAAAGCTTAGGATTGAAAGCATGTCTTCACCTTCAGTATTGAATACACTTATTTGACCTTAATGACACAAAGGCTTTGCAATTCCAACACAAGGAAGAGCTACTTGGAGCTGGGTAACAGAATCACAAGGAACTTGCCTAGAAGCACGTTATAATTCAGTTAAAGAACAGAAAAAAATAAAAATAAAAAACCCCAGCTTCCTGCACTGACACCATCCTATAATGTATTTTTTCTTGGGATCCTGTTGATTTGCTATACAGCTTTATAGAGAGAGGTCACTTTTCCAGGCTCCCCACCTACCCTACCCAAAGGCTTCCAGAAGGATTACTTCAAGTGATCACCATGAGCAGACTTAAAAACAAGGCAGTGGGAGGTGGTTATGTCAGCAATTCTTTTGCAGCGCTGATTTTCACAGGCTGGTTTGCCTTTCAAAACGAGACAGCTTCAACCTTGCCTGAGAGAGATCATGTAGGCACTGCTCGCTCCAGCTCCTCCTGCTTGTCTGGTCACTGAGGGATAAATGACGCGGACTCAGCTGAGTCAGGCCAGTCCTCGGAGCCTGGAAGAGCCGGGCTGGGAGAGCTGTTCTCCTGCCACGCTTTCCTTCAGGAGACAGCTGCAGGACATGGGATGTTTCCACAGCACAGGAGCCCACTTAGTCCCAAGCAGGAGACCTGCAAGTCAACTGGCACCCAAGCTGCAGAGGACAGCAGGGAAAAGGCCACAGGGTCAGCAGCGCAGGAAGGGGTGAAATAGTAACGCAAAAGCACGCTCTAAGATGACTTTCAGGCTACTATTTATCCAAAAACAGCACAAAGAAAACAAATCCCATGCAAGATGTGCTGACAAGAGCTTAATGCACCGGACACTAAACAGAACAGCAGCACCAGGCCAGGAACTGGAAGGAAGAGACCTCTGCCAGCACCAAAACTGACCTTACCAAAGCCCAGCAAGCAACAAAGATGGCCCATACGTGCCCAAAGGCTCTCCCCAATTACAGGGGAGTACAGACTACTAAGAGGAGACACCAAGAAACGCTTTGCTCCTGAACTCGTGTGATCCCTATACGGGCTTCTTTAGGGCAATGCGTTTTAGGAGTCACGACAGCTCTAGGTTACAGAGACAAACACAAGACAATGGGAAAACCGGAGGGAGACTGGAACACTCAGGGAAATTTGGGAAATAAGATTGCTCTTGGGGCAGAGCGTGGCTAAAACAAGCCTCACACACACAAGCACACGCTCCTCAGAGGTAGCACCGTGCAAAGTTATGGCCATACCGATCCATAGTCCTCACCAAAGCCCTGAGCTAAAGTCCTCACCAAGCCACGTTCAGCCAGCAGGATCTAGAAAGCAGATTTAAGTCAAGAGGACGATCAAAAACAGAGATTAAAAGACTGAGAAGGTGAAGTTGCATGTGTCAGGTGTGGGGGTGATTTAACCATCGCCAGAAGTTCGGGGGGCTCCTTAGCCCACGGGATGACTGCTCATGCTCAAGCTTTCACACCAGCTCTTCCACAAACGCCAGCTCTGTGGCTTGTGGCTTAGGGAGCACAGAGGAGGGGGCTTTGGAAGGAGACGCGCACAGGAAGGTAATTCAGAGCAACCAAGGGACACAGCCCTGAAAAAAACTGAGATTCTCCGAGCCTTTGGGCCACCAGACCTTTAAGTGGCACCGCCACCCTGTGTCGCGACGGCTGAACTGCATTGAAGTTCAGCTTCCCCCACAGCACAGCAACTCTCAAACAATGCGGAATAATGCGCTTTTCAGCGTGAAGGCAGCTAAAGCGAGGCCAGCTTCATTATCTGGAAGGCCTCAAGTTGAACTCCGCACACAGAGAGGCTGAAGCCAAGTATTTCACGCCGATGCATGATCCAGGCTCCAACTGCAGCGGGTTTCGTAAGAGTTGAAGGCAGGCACAGAATCAGCAAGAGGAATGTTTGCTCAGGCAACTGAAACCTGAACAGCAGAGTTACCAAAAGCAATTTGGAAACGGCGTATCGCCTCCTGGTTGAATAAGCTCAGCTCACCGTTTCACAACGCCTCGCTGCGCTGAAAATGAGGACGGCAGCCTGGAAGCTGTGGTTCCCGCTCGTAAAGGTGCATCCGAAGCGCGGAATATCTCTAATATTCCTGGAAGCATAACATTACCAAGGATCTCTCTAAACTTTGTGTTTATTTTGGGATCACCAGAATACTTCTTGAATCCTGTATATGTTAAAACAAGAACTTAAACCAACCGCATACCCTTAAACACCACCTCTTATCAGAACACCGTACAAACACCAATCTGTCTCAATTTCCCTCCGAAGGGAAGCATCGTGCATATTTGACACTCTGGCGAACACAGGCACAGAAGAATTAAGTGAAAGGCCTATGGCCACACAACAAGCCGCCGCTGTGCCAGAAATCAGAGTGCTTCCAGCCACCAGGCCTTTCCCCGGGAGCCCAGCGAAGCCAAGCAAGCTTGAACTTCATCACAGCAAGGCACCGAAAATTTCAGATGACGAACCGGGCCAGGTCTCCTCCGACCTCCCTCACAAGCACAGACGACCAGTGGTCACTTATTCCAGCCTCCAAAGCAAGGCAGCAAACATGCCAGCCTCAAGCACGAAGAAGCGGAGCAGAATCCATCGGCTGCGGCAAGTATCGCCCGCGCGAGCTGTGCGAGCCCCTCAGCGGGAGAGGGGAGCGAACACAAGTAGTTTATCCCAGGCTGCTTCTGCCATCCAGTCTCCAACACCTCCCACGAAAAGTTCCTTCTCCCCTGGACCCTCATCATCTCCATTATCCCTCGTTCCACTTCTACCCCGCAAATTAAACAGCCTCTGAACAGCAACGAAAGCAGCTTCGGAACTGGGGAAAGTCCACCATAACACACAGACCAGTCGTCCCAGTACTTACTTCCTAGAGGAGGTGCTTTTATACGATGCACAACTTGTCCGTGCAGACTCACTAACTAAAAGACGACCGTTTCCAGCCGCAGTCTGGGCAGGTAAAGGTGCAAGTGCCCTCGTGCAAGACTGAACCGCGCTAGAAAAGCGACGGGGGGGTGACCCCGGAGACACACCAGGCCACACACACCAAGAAAAAACGATGCCCAAGTTGTTCAAAGGCTTTCAGCCTTTCTTCCTCCCCCCTTCGCAGGAGCCAGTTGCCAACAATTGTTTTCAGCAGCGGGGAAATTCCCTCGTGTGCTCCCTGCTGCAATTGTTGCTCGGGAGCTGAACGCAGCCATCCACCACCACCCGCCACCATCTGATGGCAATTGTCACTGCGGAGCTGAGTCACATTCACACCCTCCTCCTCCTCCCTCCTCCCCTGTTCAAGTCAGGCCGACATTTCCCCACTTCAAATAACCGCACTCATTACAATTCAGTTCAGCAAACTCAAGGTTGGTCTTTTTAAGTGGCAAAGAACCGGTCCACCACGTACGATGAACTTTAACCAAGAGTTCTGGGGGGGGGGAAACAGTATCAACCAGCATTGCTGCTTTACAGCTTGTTGTTTAAGGATTCAACTCTTCATTACTTGAATTACCACAACAGCAGCATGACAGCACAGGAAAAATTAGGAAAATGAAGAGTTCCGTGCAAACATCTAAGCAGGTCAGCATGGCTGATCTTGCAGCGAGGTACCCGTTCATCCCGCGGTGTTTAGAAGTGCCGATGACAGGACAGCATACATCAAACTTGTTCAATCATTGCAAACAAATGAAAAATTATTTTTTTTAGCAAGTGAGCAGCAAACAGCTAAAAAAGCTACGGCAGCAGCGATCCCGCAGAGCTGCCAGAGAAGGGAGCTCTGTCACACACAAGAATAAGCTGTCCCCACTGGCTCGGAGAGAAACACTATTTGTTCTGAATTTGTTTTACAAAATCAATCAGCAAGCAGCGAAGTACGTGTTTGTTTAGGCTTCAAATTGAGCTAAGCACAACTTTCAGCCTAAATATACTTTCATTGACAAAGGAGGAAGTCGTTTCAAAGCACAGCGAGCCTCAAGTGGCACTTGACCAACGTGTAAAGAGGCTGTAAGACTATTTTTCCCCCTCCTATGTTCACTACTTCTGGATGAGGTAACAGGAGCTGATCGAGGGCCAGGCAGCTGGGGATGCTCAGCGTCCAAGAGGCAGACAATGCAGAAAGCACCCAAACACCAAGGCTCCCACCAGAAAGACTTCACTCCATATTTATTAATTTTTTCTTTTTTTTTCCCCAAAGAAGTTTCAAGCTTCTCCTCAGGAGAACCTTGCAAGCACAGTTTTAACATACCAGATAGCGACTGTGCCGACAGGACCCTCTTAAATACCAAGCCATGCGTTGGACAAACGAGTTATTTTAATATCTACATGGAAATCAAGGCCAAAAGGGGTTGTTGTTCACCCAGAGAGGAGCAAAGGGAAGATGATTCTTGTTTGTACAGGCTGGATTGCTCCAGCTGCCACAGCTTTGTAGGCACAAACTAAGACCCAGGAGACGAGACACTTGCCAGTACCGAGACAGGGTCCCCGGGTCCCATTCCTTAATAAGGAATTCATCATTTTCACTGCCCTCGATACAGCAGACCTTCGCACTGCTTTGTGAAGAGACCTGGTTCAGCAGCCTGGCAAGGCAAACAGAGCTGGACGCCTGCAGCAAGGACCAGCCAGGGGGATGGAGAGGGCTTCCCAGGGACCCTGGGGACCAGGGGACTGGGCGTAGAAATAAAAAGGTCTTGACCCAGCTTTACTGCTGCCTTCTGTATCCTACAAGTCAGTGCTTGTGGACTTGATTTCAGCCAGCTTGATCGATTTCTTTCTTAGTTGCCCTAATCATAGAATCTTAGAGTCATTAAGTTGGAATAGACCTCTGAGATCATTAAGTCCAACCGTTGACCTCATACCACCTTCCATGCCCACTAAATGTCCCCAAGTGCCACATCTACACGGTTTTTGAACACCTCCAGGGATGGTGACTCCATCACCTCCCTGAGCAGCCTGTTCCAATATTTGACCACTCTTTCAGTAAAGGAGTTTTTCCTAATGTCCAATCTAAACCTCCCCTGGTGCAAATTGAGGCCATTTTCTCTTATCCTATCGTTGGTTACTGGGGAGAAGAGACCGACCCCCACCTCACCACACCCTCCTTTCAGGCAGTTGCAGAGAGCGATGAGGTCTCCCCTCAGCCTCCTCTTCTCCAGACTGAACACCCCCAGTTCCCTCAGCCGCTCCTCACAGACCTGTTCTCCAGACCCCTCACCACCTTCGTTGCCCTTCTCTGGACACGCTCCAGCACCTCAATGTCCTTCTTGCACTGAGGGGCCCAAAACTGCACCCACCATTCGAGGGGCGGCCTCACCAGTGCCCAGCCCAGGGGCACGATCCCCTCCCTGCTCCTGCTGGCCACCCCATGGCTGACACAGGCCAGGAGGCTGTTGGCCTTGTTGCCCACTTGGGCACACTGCCGGCTCGTGTCCAGCCGGCTGCCGACCAGCACCCCCAGGGCCTTTCCCGCCGGGCACTTTCCAGCCGCTCCTCCCCAGCCTGTAGCGCTGCTGGGGTTGGTGGGACCCAAGGGCAAGACCCGGCACTTGCCCTTGGTGACCCTCATGGCACTGGCCTCAGCCCATCGATCCAGCCTGTCCAGGTCCCTCTGCAGAGCCTTCCTGCCCTCCAGCAGATCAACACTCCCACCCAATTTGGTGTCATCTGCAGACTCGCTGAGGGAGCACTCGATCCCTTCATCCAGACCATTGATAAAGGTATTAAACAAGGGCAGTACAAAACACTGAGCCCTGGGGGACACCACTTGTGACCAGCCGCCAGCTGGACTGAACTCCAGTCACCACCACTCTGTGCTCGACCATCCAGCCAGTTTCTTACCCAGCTTAGTGTGCACAGTTTTTACGCTAAGCTTGGCTTTTTTCTTTCTCTGTTTTGTTTTTGTTTTGTTTCCATTTGAAAGCCTTACCATTTTCCTTGGGAGGTTACTATTACAGGACGTGGGCAGATCTAGGTAGCTCCCCTACCTCGGGATGCCACATTACATGGCAGGGCCACCCCCTAAGCAAGGCAAGGCAGCGAATACAAGATGACGGGCATAAGCAGATCCCAGGCTGGATGAATCGTCTTGGGAAGTAGCACACAACCCTTAAGCACTAAGTACCCACAAAATAAACTGTGAAGTGTTCTGAAAGATACACTTGACTTTTTCGTGGCATTTATCCTGAAAGCAAGCTCCAGTTGTTATTACAGTTTGTGCCTTTTCACACTCGAGGGAAGGGAAGGAAAGCCAAGGGGGAAAGGAAGGAAAGTGGATTTTATAAATAAATATGAAACACGAGTATCTGGATGATGATGAGGCTTTTCCATGGCACCAGTGCCTTCTTGGTGACCCTGCAGGAAGCTGACAGGCAACCAAAAGCAATGAGTTTGGCAACGTCGAGCTAGGGAGACCGGGAAGCATATACAGAACAGAAAGCAATCCCACCAGGGAGGAAAAACCCAACAACAACAGTCCCAAAACAGCAGCAGGCGAAAGAGCTGCAATTTTAGGTCTTTCTGAACTCTTTGCAGATATCCAAAAGTTACAGATAACCAAAGCAGCGGCCAAGCAAAATGCAGCACTTCCCAAGCCAAACGTTGCAGATCCTCATCGGAAAGCCAGGTTGATGTGATGAAGGGAGCGCGGCAACATCTGTTTCTTGAACTATCAAGAAAATCTCCTTTCCCTTCTTGTCCATTTGCAGGTAAAGCCATCCAGCCCACACCGCTGAAGAAAGCCAAACCTAAGCTTTGAGAGGTTAACATTTCTCATTTAAAGGCTGGGCGTTGCAGTTAAACCCCAGCAACTACTTTTTAAGCCAAGAAAGTGATCCATCTGTCAACAGTCGATAACACTGACCATTTATATCGAAGCCTATCTGTCCAAAGGCACAGGCTGAGCTTATTCCCGGCGGAGCACTCCACCAAGCTTCAAGGGGAGGCAAGGGACAGGGATGGCAGATTAAGGGCTTTTACATCCAGACAGCTGAAATAGTAGATTTAGCAGTTAAACCATACCAGTATCATTGGAAATTTATTTCTACCTACCGAAAGACTGGAAGACAAGGGAAACACAAGCTGACCAAGTGTAATACCAACAAACGACCCGAATCCTGTACCCATCTCTGCACTAAGACCTGGGATCGGGTACCTGGGAGTTTCCCCTGTTCTATGAGAAACAAACACACACACGTGCAGTGCCATAATCCCCAAAGCCTCAGCACTTACTGACGGCTCTAGATCAGATACTGTCGGATCCGATCTGCTCCCTAAAGCTGAGGAGCAGTTTGGGATACACAACTGCAAGGATTACAGAAATTTTTAGAAGAAATAAAGTAGCATTTCTCCAACGGTATGAAGACGCAATCTATTTCACACTTTCTAACCGTATTTCCAACCACCAGAAGTAACTTTCCTTCCCAAGAAGGGTGCTTGAGATCTCAAGCCCTTTGCTCCAGCTCAGGAACACCTACCACCAGAAGGCATCAGCCAGCAGAGTTTCGGGGCTGTGGGTAGCACACACATGTCCCGGCTGCAAGCCAGGCTGGACACATGCTCTGCCCGTGGATGGTGGCACGGGAGCACGACGGGCGAAGGACCCGACCGACTTCGGCGGTGAAGCAGACACCCACGCTCTGCATCGCTCTTTTCCCATCGGAGGCGAAACACCCTTTTATTTCAGCTGCTGTATAAATAAATCCTGTTCTATTCAGGGCTATATAAAGCAGATGGACAGACTGCGGGTTGAATTTCCAAACTGTGGTGGTTTAAGAGTTTACAGGTCCCTGCCCATCCAGCCCACCCCTTCAGCTGGACATCTGCAGCACATGCAAAGTCTAGCATGAAGGAAAAAAACCAGCACGCCTTCAGCTGGCTGAGTCACTGCCTCCAAGACACACTGCCGGCAAATTACGCTTGTAAGAAGCAAGCCCCAACCTCAGCGTGGCCGAAGGACACACAGCACTTCGTTATCACAGACTCCTCGAGAGGTCCAACACTCCTGGGCTGTATCACAGCCTCCGTGCTGGGGGGAAGGCAGCACGGAGCGCAGCCCAGCACGTGAGCCCAGCCTCGAGGGACGTAAGGCGAAGCAGTAATGGGTTTTGACCAGAACTGAAGCCATCTAAGGCATGCTGTCTTTCCAATGCTTTCTGTGCTCGAAATACAAGCAGTGCTCTGGCAGAAGGCAGGGATTTCTGCATCAGGGAAAGCGTCACTTGTCCAAAAGTCCTACTCGGCAATTGACGGAGTCTTAACCAATCCTCCTCAGCCAGGGTGATAAGCCTAAACAGCCAAAGGAGCGTGTCCCTTCACACATACTCTGCACCTTCCCATCCTGGTCCAGACAGCACCATACTGCTCCAAACCTGCCAACCTGCCCAAGCCAGCACGCCCACAACTGCTGTCAGGGATGGAGACACAAAGTATATGGGATCAGCAGAGGGAAACTTGTAGGCAAGGTGAACATCAAGCCTGATCCATCACAGGATCACCCCACCAGCGTGCAGTTCAAGCAGTAAGCGGATTATGGCTAATTAGGTTATTTTGAAACCACCAGATGAGGTCAAGTGCTGACATTCATACCTTTAAGCCTCTCTCTGCACAGGAGGGAAGGAAGCCCAGGCTCCCAGGTGGGACTGAAGAACCAGGGAGTCATTACTTGGCTTTTCCACCACCATTTTGAGGACTACAGCTTCCAAGTAACCTACAGAGTCCCACTTGTCAGCCAAAAAGCTCCCCGCACACCCAAGGTAAATCTTTACACCACAAGGATTGCACAATTAAACAGACTAATGGTCCTGCTTGTCCTACAGCTGCTGAGCATCCCTTTGGTAAGGGCTCTGTGTTCAACAGCTCTTTGCTTAAAATCCACAGGGAGCAAACACTGACTCGAATGGAATAGCTCTGGCTCAGGAAGATCCCAAATCTCTTATGTATCTGAAGCAGGAGAGCATATACCATATACGAGTAAACAAGGAACAGGACAGAGTTATACTCTCTTGAATACCTGCTGCTCTTCTCTCTGGGAGACTTCTGGACCAACTCTGTACTCTTCTCTGGTTTTACATTACATATAAACAGTGTCTTGGAGGGGTTGAAGCCTTATACATCGAGTATCTGTTTCCAGGTGGTTCTCTCTCCCATTCTGAAGTTTCCCATTTCATACTTACCAAAACAGCTCAGCCACTCCCACAGTTTAGGCTTAAGAAAAAAGGATTTTTCAGAGTATTCACTTTTTGCTGACCCTCTCCTGGAAAACTACCATCCTCAGGACTTGGCATATCAAGTCTGGTGTCTCTGTTCCCGGGAGTTATTTGTTTCCTGGCAACGCTTAGCAATCAGCCAGGCTGGAGGTCTGCGCTGCAGAGGGGGATGTACAGGTACACAAGGACTCTCCCCAGCCCAAGTCCGATCCGAATGTCAGTGTCACGCCGCCCAGGGAAAGTCGGGCACTTGCAGCACACCTTTCCTGCTATCAGGTTTTACTCCAGCAACTGATAAAACACTATCAAGGCCTGAAACATCACCTCCACTTCTGAAGTTGTAGCCTGCAGCGATAAAACATCTGTGCAACTGTTTCAGCTCATTAGAGCAGTAAGAAATAGGGAAAGGATCACTAGAAAGCCTCACTGAAACTGTGGATTTGACTAATAACCCTCCAGACAACGAAAAACTACGCTTTGCAACAAGCCCCCAGATTCAAATTAGAAAACTGGGATTATAAGACATCACAGGTTTTCTTTATTAGTAGCAGCAAACCCAAATTCACCACGTGGCAAGTATACCATGCAAGCCCTGCTTCGTGCCTCCCTTGCTCGCACAACGCTACGTGATGCAGGTCTGGGGAACAGATGAGAAAGGGCAATAAACGGGCTCTCTGCTTCCTGCAGTGCTTTTATACATAAAGGTAATTTCAGGGACTGGAAAGAGCAAAAGGTGCAGCACCTGGGATGTCCTTTGTAGGGGAAAACACGGTATGCTTGGTCATCTCCTTCACCCTCAGCGCTGCTGGCAAAGAAACGCTGGGTTCAGTCTGTGCTACGGAGCACCCTCTACTTGCTCTTCTTACCCACTGCTCACCAACACATCCAACCAGCTCTTCAAAGCTTAATGTAAGAATTTAATTTAATGTTCAGAGGCTGCTTAGGAGCAAACGATGTAAGCCATGGAAATACAAGCGCTTGAACAAGGTAGCGCATGACGTTAATCAGAAGGGCAGGGATGAGAGAAATAGAAGGCAATCCATTAGACCCTCGATAACCTCACTCTCTGACGAGGTAAAATTACTCCTGACATCCCCATGTTCTACCCTTCCCACACAAGGCACGTCCTAAGTACTCTCTGCAGCAAAGTGACTGGTTTCCTCGCCACCTCGGCCAAGCCACAGTACTGTATTTTGCCGCTTGATGGCACCAAAGAAAATACAAAGTTTTCATACAACCAGGCCAGATGCAGAAGAGTCGGGAAGGTAAGGTCTAAAGGAAAAAGTTTATGGCCAAGGTTTTGCATAAGAACACAAGAAAATAACCGTCTCCTAGACCATAATATTCCCGCATCCAGACTGCAGCAAAAGAGATCACGCTGCTTGTATTTACAGGCTACAAGCACAGGGGTTTTCATGGTCTTCATAGGTTAGTGTGACCTAAACCAGCAACTCAACTCCAATGATGAAACACAAATCCACCAGCGTCAGCTGGTGACAAGAACGCGGCACCAACAAAAGAGAGCAGCACCAGTCACTCGCTGTGGGAGCCCTGAGCGATGGCAAACCTCGATGGAGGCCGGTTTGCACATCAACGCTGCTAGATCACGCTGACCAGTGCTCTTCAGCCCTTATCTCAGAAGATCCTTCTCCTCAGTTGCAAGCCCAAAGCTGGCATTCGCCACCCAGGCGTTGTACTCCAGCCCTTTGGCTGCGTGCTGCCAAAAAGCAGGGCAGGGGGAGCAGGACAGAGCAGCACAGAACCAGCTCCAGCACTGGGCTTACCACCACAGGCTCAGCATCTGGGAAAACCAAGCCAACGCCAACCCCGAGCCCACCAAGCCCTGCCAGCCCCAGCTGGCCCTCCACCAAGCCAGGGGGTGACAAGGTAAATCCACAATCCAATTAAAAATACCCAGAGTTAATCAAGAGTCAACCACAACGCCAAGATCTGGATTACCCAGAGCTTCTTCATCCAGCGTACAAAAGCAGTCCTGGGATGTCACAGTGGAGACCCAGGTCCATCTGGCTGCAGAAGGACAGTCCTGCCCTCGCTTGGACCCAGAGCTGAGCGCTCACTTGCTGCAAAACATTTAAGAAAACTCCCTGGCTACAGCCAGCCTGGATTATCCTCCCGTTACCCGCTGCCCTGCGGGGAGCTAAACAAAATACTGCTTTTCATTTGCATCCCTGTTTGCGACAAAAATTACACCCCCGACTCTCAGTAGAATACCTCTGTAACAAGAACCCGTGGGAGCCACATCAACATTTGTTACTGCTTTCCCCAAAGCACCTCTTAGTATTGAAGAATGACTAGCCTGAACTGCCTGCAAAAGGGTAAAATATCCTTTAAAAAAAGCAAGTTTGAGTCTTTTTAAAATACACCATGTTTCAGAAAATGGCTGGGATATGTAGCTACTTGCACCACACACCCACAAAACGAGCATTCACTAGTTGGTTCAAAAGACCTACTAAGAAGCACGAGTCTTAAAAACATGCAAGGAGATTTTTACCTCTAATTTATCTCTGTTGTTATTAGACTAGACAGCCTTCTACATTATAGCTGCATGAAATCTTAATTAAAAGCCCATGCTGAAAGTTAAAACCAGAAATACAAAGCGAGCTTGTTCTCAATGTCAGACAGAGACCGCCACAGACATTCATCTCCAGAGCTATATATCAGCCAGAAAAACAAAACTATCTTGTGCAAGCCAAAACAAAAACCCATAAGGACAAATTGGCTTTACCGCAACGGAGACTGCTTTGCAGACTCTTGCTCGGGAAGCGTACCAAGGCCCTGCTTTAGCAGCACGTGCCTGTCTAGGAGCTGGGAACACAGGTCACTTCTACTGCTCAGCAGCAACTCAGGAACCCAGAATTACAAAAACAACCCTAAGACACTTCAGTGCATTGACACGTTTCATAGACAGAAAGCAGTACGTCGTATAGACAGGCAGGGAACGCTGTTTAAATAGCGAGGTCCATCCGTCCTGCTGCACGTCACATTGATGACATCGTTAGAGAAATGCCAGATCCCAGTCACAGAAGGGTTTGGGTTGGAAGGGACCTCAAAGACCATCCAGTTCCACCCCCCTGCCCTGGGCAGGGACACCTCCCACCAGAGCAGGTCGCTCCCAGCCCCATCCAGCCTGGCCTTGAGCCCTGCCAGGGAGGGGGCAGCCCCAGCTGCTCTGGGCAGCCTGGGCCAGGGCCTCACCGCCCTCCCAGGGAAGAATTTCTTCCCAAGATCTCATCTCAATCTCCCCTCTTGCAGTGTGAAACCGTCACCCCTCGTCCTGTCACCACCCCCTGATCCAGAGTCCCTCCCCACCTCTCCTGCAGCCCCTTTCAGCGCTGGAAGCCGCTCTAAGCTCTCCCCGGAGCCTTCTCTGCTCCAGGCTGAACACCCCCAACTCTCCCAGCCTGTCCTCACAGGGAGCTGCTCCAGCCCCTCAGCATCTTCGTGGCCTCCTCTGGACCCGCTCGAGCAGCTCCGTGTCTGTCCTGTGCTGAGGACCCCAGAGCTGGACGCAGCCCTGCAGGGGGGTCTCACCAGAGCGGAGCAGAGGGGCAGAATCCCCTCCCTCGCCCTGCTGCCCACGCTGCTCTGGCTGCAGCCCAGGATGCCGTTGGATTTCTGGGCCGTGAGCGCCCATTGCCGGGTCGTGTCCAGCTTTTCACCCCCCAGCACCCCCAAGCCCTTCTCCCCAGGGCTGCTCTCCATCCCGTCATCCCCCGGTCTGTGCTGATACTGGGGATTGCCCCGACCCAGGGGCAGGACCTTGCACTTGCCCTTGGTGACCTTCACGAGGGTTATCAACACTGTTGTTATTTTATCAGCACTCGTCCACCTGGGACTAAACTTCCCAACACCGCTGTGACACGATGCTACGTGGAGGATCCGTGCTTTGCATGGCTGTTTGTGGACACAAGATAGAGGAAACGGGAATCACACGGAACACCTCACTTGCAGCACAATCACCAAAAACTCCAGAGAGAAACAGCCTTCGCTTGTTACAAAACGCTTTGAATTTTCATTATTCAAGAATAATGCTCGTGCCATGAATGTAACTGCATGTCTGCACTGCTTAACATTTGCATGGTGGCACTGCTGGTGCACCATTTATTCGAAAAACTGGAAGAGAAAGGAGAAGTTGAAACAGATTCAGAAATCCTGAGTTAAGGCTCAGATAAACTGCCCTCCACACGCCCTAAGAAGTTCCATCTGTTTGGCTTAAAGAGAAAAACGAAGGAGTCAATGAGAGTAACCTGATCTGTTAAGATTATTTACTATTTAATCACTAATATTACTTAACAGGAGTGCTTCCAGTGGCAGGACTCGGTCCACCCAGGAACCGAAGCCAACAAATCCCCGTTAGAAACACGGCAGGGTTTGGCAAGCCGTCAGAGTAATCTGTTGGTAATAAAGAACCAAGAAAGACAAACTTCCCATCACAGCGTCTTTCACAGACGCCTAATCTCAACTCGCAGCTGTACTCTGGCTCAAGCAAAGGTCACAGCCTTGATTCAGGAATTTATGCTCTGCATTGTGCAAAGGTCAGAGCTGTAAATTAATTCCCCCTTTAAAAAAGAAAAAGGCCTTCTAGGACTGTCAGTGAAGGCAACGCTACCCGGTTAGCCAGGACGGGAGGCTGAACACAGCCACCACACGCCGGTTCACGCCTGCCTTGACCAGCACTACCCGAACCGATGCAAGCCAGGGCAGCCCTGGGTGGGGAGAGTCCCACGGTCCTGCCGAACCACCACACAGCAGTGCACCCAAAACCCCGGGAGCTTCCCTCTCCGCCACGGCTCAGCCAAACCCTACCACGGATTTAGAAAGCCAGGGGGAGCAGGATGGGCGCCCCCAAACCACAGCCTGCAGGGAACTCCACCTTGGCTGCCCACGAGGAAGAGATCCAGAGCCAAAGCGGTGTTTCAGGCAAACAGAAAAGCCCAAGACATCTGCCAAAAAAAAAAAAAAAGGGGGGGATTTGTAATCGCGGGCCGATCAGCCACCGCACCAGGGTCACCTCTCCCAGTGCTGCAGCGCAGCCTTCCAGGGGCGGGGGGGCGGGGAGAGGAACAATAAACTAAAACTTAAAAATCCATATTTAACATCAGGTTTGTCCAGCAAAGCTTCACCAACCCTCAGGCAAAACAGGCACCTTCAGCAACAACAAAAACTGATTAAAACAGCATTTTGAACTGACTCAAGAGCTGGGTCAAAGCACCACTTTACATCCCTTAAAGTCTAGTATGTGGGTATTTCTACTTCTTACAACGTACCTAGCTCTAATAGGTTAATCAAAAAAACACTTATGAGAAATCCAAGAGATGGAGGGTAAAGAGATTGGAAAATATTTCATTTCCTGCATCAGCTAAAGATCAGGATACAGCAGGGCCTGAAAACAAGCAACTGCCGTGAGCATTTAATGCACAGCAAAGAGAACAGAGACTCGCTAGGTGAATTTTTTCCAGACCTACAAAGGCTTTTGCAAATTTACCTTGTGAAATTGATTCCAGGCAAGGCAAGCAAGCAGGGAAACTCTGGCTGCAGAACTTACAAAAAAAAGCCTTTTCTGTGTGGAGCAACCACCTCTCCTTGCTTCTAGCCCCAAAGAGGAACGGCTCGCAATCCGAAGGCTGCGAATCCACCCGCATCCACCAAGCACACGACAAAAAGAGGGCAAAAATTAAACCTGCACAGTTCTGGAGTATAATTAAGCAGCGAGGTAACAGAAAGGCAGCAGCTTTCAGACGAAGCTAGGGAAGAATAACGCCCCTAAAAATTGTGCTTTGCCAAACAAAAGTGGAGAGGGCGACTTCAGCGCCTTCATGAGCGACCCGCATCGCCAGACTGGGTTTTCTGGATCCATCGGGTGAGATCCAGCTAAGAGACTACAGCCACAGCAATGGGGAGCACTAGGTAGATCCACAGAGAGATGCAAGTGCTACTTTGGGCTGTTCGGCTGCCCAAAAGCAGGTACTTACTCCAGGACTGCTCTTGCAAGACCTGTACACGCAGGTATCGTTTAGGGGCCTCGGTCCAGGCACCGAGACTCACCCTCCCACCTCCAGCTCCACAATTTCACGATCCATCACTTCGACCTGCTCTCTCCCTGTCCCACACAGCTCCCTGGCTGGGGCTCCCTTTGCCCAACGCTCCCCGAGCGGGGTCCTGGGGCTCAGACTTTATCGAGCACCACAACACACGGCGCGGATGTCGAAGCGCCGCTTGCTGATCACTGCCCTGAGCTTGCACAGCCGCAAGGCCCCAGCGAGAGACATCACGCTGCTTCAAAATGTAAGCAGCTCTTTTTTGTTTTTACTTTAAAGTTGTCCTGGTTTGGGCTACACCAGAACTAATTCTGTTTGAGTGCTTTAACTTTTCAGTTCAGTCTCCTCTAACTAACGGCAATTTCTGAAACAGCAGCACGTTTTTCCAGGCAGTGACTGCTCCCAGCAGTGATAAGGCCTGATGGTTATAGCTCGTACCAAGGAATGGGATGCAGAGAGGCCCTGGCTTGTACTTGTTCTTGTAGCAACCAAGGTCACTGCTAAATCCTGTGCTCCCTGTTGGGGTGTTGGGAGTGAAAAGGGTCGCAAGCTCGAAAAAGGCCGCCCTTGCAGGGAGAAGCGAACCGGACAGGGGACCCAAACCTGACCCACAGAGTGTCCCATCCCATGGACGTCATGGTCAGTGTAAAGCTGAGGGGTCATGAGGGTCTCACTCTCTTCTTGGATGGCCGACATCCGAGGAGGGCTCTGTCTGTCTGTTGTCGATCCCGGCCTGCGCGTCCCTGAATCCAGTGCCTGAGTCCAGCTCCTGCATCCCATCCCTGTCTGCTGCCCAGTCCAGCCCGGGACTGCCCCAGTGCCAGCCCTGCAGTGTGGTGGGGACGTATTGTCATCAGGGTGGGGGGAGTTGGGTTCCGTGTTGGTTTTGTATCTATTTGTACATATTGTATATATTTCATTATTTCCTTATCCTTATCTTTTCTTTTATTGTTATTGTTCCATTAAAGCTGTTTCAGTTTTCTTTTCCAAACTGTAAAGTCTCTCTCCCTTGTTCTCTCTCCTTTTCCCTTTTGGGAGGGGAGACTATCATTCGTTAGTGGCCAGCCCAGCCTTAACACTTGACAAAAGTGCATTTAACAGAATCATACTAAAAAAACCACTAGTGCGTTTAACAGAGTAACACCAATTAGCCCCAAAAGATGAGGAGCACCTCTCAGGAGTTCCTGGAGAGTTTTCAGCCTTCAGCTTCACGGGCTACTCAAAACACAGCTATCGCTCAGGCACAACAAAGCGACTCTCTGCAGCTATTTAGGACAGGAAGGGAAGGATGCTGGGTCCAACTGATAGTGCAAAAGGAATTTTAAAAAGGCAACATGTAATGTCTCAGGCCTGGAGCCAATTTGCTTCAAAGGACCTCGGTGTCCCCCAAAGGGGAAATTAAGAAGGAAAAAAAAAAAGCACACACGTAGAAAACAAAGAAATTATACACAAAGCTTTTAAATTCTGCGGGGTGCTTTGCCTCCAGCAACGAGCTGTACGGGATGGACCACATGCAACGCTGCGCTCTTAAATCTGTTCTTCAGCCCCAGGGCTGCGGAGCTGCTCGTTATCACACGACCCAGGCGTTTCCAGGCCAGGAGGGGCTATCGTGGCCATCGGATCCCCTTCATGAACACACAGAGCAGCCCAGCCATTCCCAAAGCAGGCAGGATCGTTCCGAAGTTACTCCATCCACGAACGCCTAACCCAGCCCAAACTGGGTGTGCACAAACCATTTTCTCAGTGGGAATTACATCAGTTTGCAACTCTATCGTGGTCTTTAACCAGGGAAAGCGGACGGCGAGGGGTGCTGGAGCAGCACAGAGGATCTTCTCTCCAGCTACATCCCCTCCTAATGCACCTTCCACACATTTGGTTCGTGATGCTTTTGGGCAAGAGCGATTTCCCTTGTGACAACCCAGCAGAGCCCCAACAGCAGAGCAGTTTGCCAGACACAGGTCATCACTCTCCACAGCGAACCCTGTTATCTCAGGGTATTTTCCCCAGAAAGATCAGCTTGCAAAGCCACTTCATCTCCCAGCCAACACATGGCAAAGGGTGCGGCAGACAGCAACCACCACCGAGGGGGTTTCATGAACGGAAGAGATTTCTTTAAGCCCCGTCCCACGTGAAGGTCAAAGAGCCAACCCCATCTCTCACGTATCTACACCTTCAGCTTCTCAAAACGCGGGTGCCGTTCGGCAGCAGTTTAGATGTCTTCCTTGAGAGGAAAAAATAAAGCCCTGACTTTTCCTGTTTGGGAAGTGGGCAAAGGGAAAAACATCAGAGTATGCTGGTTTCATTTTAAAAAAATAACCTAAAACACAAAAAAAAACCCTCACACACACAGCACAGGATGTGTAAAAATAGGGCTCCTGATTAGATCAGGACAATCAACTATTTATGATCCCATCTCCTCAGCTTGTAGAGTGACTTGTCCCTCTTGCCCACCCCATGCCAGCAGCCGCCCAGGCCTGTACGCTCCACGTGGGAACGCCAGCCAACGTGGGGGCCTTGCAGTATCAAGGCACGAATGTAAAGCACTTTTCAAAGCTTTCAAAGGACACACTGGCTTAGTTAAGATCGGTTTGATGCCACTCAAGGACAAATTAACACAGCTCCTGCCTTTACAGAAGACCTTGGGTTTGGACTGAAGGCCTGGTGAGGCAGCCGGCCGATCAGAAGAAAACTATCCACAGCGACCCTAGACAGACCCCGGCTACGCTGGAGCCCACTCCCCGTGCCACGGGGTGGGCGTGCAAGCCCAGCGTGGCTCAGGGACAAACGGTACATACATACGTACTAGGCATTCTGCAATAAACACTGGGAGCTCCTGGTTTTGTCCATCTCTCAACATGAATCAGGTCCCCAGATCACCCCTTGGCTTTCCCAGCCCACTTTCTCCATCCCAGCTGTGGGAAGGGGAAAAAAAAAAAAGCCAAAGACACATCAAACTCCCCACCTGATCTCTCCCCACGTAGTTCCCAAGCGTACAAGTGAACGGAGGCACAGGTCACCGGAGCGGTTGCACGGAGCCGGCCGCTCGCACACACGTGCTCCTCCACCCACCCCTGGGAACGGCTATTTTCAGCTGCTTCAGACAGCGAAGCTCACAACTAAGGAATTATCTTTACGCGGCCGTAGCTGCTTCAAGCATGAGCCGCTCTAAAAATACATTCTGCATTAAGGAGACTCAAAAAAAATCACGCCAAGAGCTCATTAAGGAGCAGCGGAAAGTCTGCCTAAGTGAAAAACAGCCTTCCAGCTTGTGCTGCAGCCTGAAAACAAGGATGGGGAGGACTTCAGAGAAACATCCACTCGCCCAAAATTTCACGTGGGAAAAGCACGCCGCCGGAGCCAAGAGCGGGGTCAGCCTCCGCAGCACCTGCGGACAAAGCCAAAACAGACAGACAGACACACACGTGTGCAGACGGGAGGTTTACATGCAACAACACGTAACAACACTTGGAGCTGGTGCAAAACTTGGCCTCCAGCTGCATTAAACAGCAGCACCAGCAAGGAGGTAACGCTCTGGATTAGCCTAATGAATCATCACTGCCATGGTCTTGAGAAAATAAAAATAAAACTGCTGTTGTCCAGGAAAGAGAAGGGGAGGAGAAGTAGTCACAGTTTGCCGCAGAGCTGTAACAATCTAGTTGTACAAAACCATATACATAACTCGATAGCAGAGGAAGGCCATGAGTCACGATGCCAGAATTGAACAGTTCCGCTTGTGGCCAAATCCTCTTGACAGAAGAGGAAACAGCCCACCGGGAATGGGGAAATGCCGGGAATGCCTCATTATTTTAAAGATGCAAATGCACTTTAAAACAAACAAAAAAAAAAAGATAAGAACAACCTGTTTGCCCTCACATTCACTAAATCATCCCACTCCCAGCCCCAGACTTTTGGTTTAGTGGTGACAGAGCAGTTGGTTCCAGAAAGGTAATTATTTCTGAATTTGAAATAGTTCGTGTGCCACAGCATAGGAGAGTCAGTCCATTGAATCTCGTACACGGACCACTGAGACGCGCTGGGAAGCACACAAAAAGTCCCGCAGCGGAGTTTGTTGTGAGCAAAGGGTCCCCAGGACCTCACGCAGACGCCCCTGTGACATCTCCCATGCAGAACTGTGTTAGCTCTGAATTTTATCGTTGCTCAGTTTAAACGACACCTCCTGAACGCCACGAGTTAACAGACCAATAATTACCAGCCCTGCCAGAACGAACACACAGACCAGCCTGCAAGCTTCCAGAAACACACCTACTTCTTTCCCTCCTGCCAGACGGTGGGCAAGCGGACCATAAGTCTTATATTTAAAGCTTTAAGAAAAAAAATTTCAGATAAAACATTCCAAAACGCAATTACCCTAAATACAGCACGTTTTTATTCTGCATCTCTGCCAACCTTAAAGTCACTGTTTTTTCCTGGCATTTTTCAGCTTCTGGATGGGAATTTATCTGTTTGTATTATCCCTCCCCACCTAGGAGAGCTAGCTTCTCCCAAAACTCCTGGCCAATCCAAAAATAAACAAACTGCTCCTTTATTATACCTTTCCTGAGCAAAAACAGCAAAAAAAAAAAAAGTCTAAAGCTTTGGCACTCAGTAACATGTTTCTGCTGGAAAACCATAACACCCAGCAATACCAGCTAAAGGACTGGATGCAAACATCCTATTCATGCAGACATACCGCGAGTAGCGGCCAAGGAAAAAGAAATGCTGAAAAAAACACAGATTTTAGTGAAGAAAGTCATCCCTGGGCAACAGTTCTCTCAACTGAAAACAGGATAGAAGTGTTTTTCTGCATTTTGTCTTCCCAAACAGGCTCACATTTCTAAGGTGTGACAGCAGTTACCAGGGGGTTTACTGGGTCCAGTCCCCGGCGAGCAGATGGGCAGGTCACAAAACCCACTGGCTGGACACAGTGATTGCTGGTGATTCCAGTAGGGACCAATGGAAATCGTGTCACCAGCACCCCTGGGACAGCCTTCGGTCTTTGCACCGATGCTGACAAACCAGTCCCTGTCTGGTTGAGCTTCTCTTAGCCAAGGAGAGTGTGTCAGACTGCAGGGAGGACAGCATCAAACCTCCCCAAATTCCCACAGAGGGCTGAAGAAACCACACCTTTATAAGCAACAGCTGGAGGAATGCTTCAGGATACCTCGTCGTCCTGCAAGTCTGTGCACTTAGCTGGTTCTGCCAAGAAATAGAGCAGAAAATTGGGATATTCACACGGCTTGCAGAGATAAGAGGGCTGCATCCATCGGTTTAGTCAGCAGCGCTGCAGTTGCAAGCCCTGTGGAAGGGGACGGTCCCCCAGAAGACTGAGTCACAGACATCAGACACACAAAAACACCGCTTCAAGCACTCCTGAGCATCACACAGATTATGCAGAAGGATATAAACACCCTGTTTTCTGAAGTAGCCTTTGCAGGACTGCTCCTTACAGTCTTACAACTCACTGCCAGCCTAAGACACAGAAAGCAGCGTTCTCCTCCTTGGCTTGTAACTCATCTGAGTATATTCCACTCCAACATGAAAAAACCCACAGCCTTTCAGCACAGCACAGTTGTGTTTGAATTTATGCATGTGTACTTTGGGCAGAGAAAATGCACACAAAATAAACTAAGCTGCGGGCAATTCACTCTGGACAGCACTTTCCGCTTGCTTCTGCCTGGCGGGTGATTTCTCAACCTCTTAAAGCAACAAAAGATGAAGCTGCAGTCTTGCTGCTCTCACCACAACCTCCGCTGCTGAGGCTGAGCTTGGACTTGGAGCTCGGAGGAAGCATCTTCTCAGTCGAGACTTGGAAGCACAAGGAGACAATTAGCAGCACATTTTGGGGCGACAGGCATCGCTGCATTCAGCTAATGGGTGAAACGTTCAGACAATCTCAATCTCAAGAGGCGGTTTCCTTTCCCCGGACCTCTCTCCTACCCTGTCCCACCTTTCAGCATTGACTCCCCTTCTCTTCAGCTCTTCTCCCCAACTCCTGCCCGCCCCATGGAAAGCAAGCTGAAGATCTGAGCGTGCCGAGCCCGGCAGCACGGAGGCTGCAGGGAAAGCAGCGGGTCCCTAGTCCTTAGACCCACTGCATGTCACAGGCCACAGAGGGGGCAAACACAAAAGCAACTGGATTTCTACAAGAAATCCCCACTGGCAGTACCTTCCGAGTGCTCTGTTCCCGTCAGGGCTCTTTGTTTTGGATTATATTCTCTTCTCGACAAGGAGCTTTATTTTTGTGTCCACTGCCAGACAATCCAAGGCAAGTTATTTTTCAAATAAGCGTCACTCGGGTTGAGCCAGGTTGAATTTCCACTTGCGCTTCCTGCTTTTATTTCCAGCTTCCATTTATTTTTCTGTCCTCGCCACTGCTTGCAGCCGCCGCACTGCAGCTTTAGCCACATGTGTAATTAAACATGGTTTTGTCGTTATTATCTCTTAGAGATTCATAGAATGGTTTGGGTTGGAAGGGACCTTAAAGGCCATCCAGTCCAACCCCCTGCCATGGGCAGGGACACCTCCCACCAGACCAGGTTGCTCCCAGCCCCATCCAGCCTGGCCTTGAGCCCTGCCAGGATGGAGTATCCACAACTTCCTTAGGCAACCTGTGCCAGTGTCTCCCCGCCCTCAGGGTGAAGAATTTCTTCCTTGTAGCTAGTCTAAACGTGCCCTCTCCCAGCTTCCAACCGTCACCCCTCGTCCTGTCACCACCCCCTGATCCAGAGTCCCTCCCCACCTCTCCTGCAGCCCCTTTCAGCACTGGAAGCCACTCTAAGGTCTCCCCGGAGCCTTCTCTTCCCCAGGCTGAACACCCCCAACTCTCCCAGTCTGTCCTCACAGGGAGCTGCTCCGGCCCCTGAGCATCTTTGTGGCCTCCTCTGGACCCGCTCGAGCAGCTCCGAGTCTGTCTTGTGCTGGGAGACTGAGACTGTGATTGAGGACTTTGAGTACAGCCAGGGAGCACAACAGGTACTTAAGCACTTCTGTCCCTCATGTTTTGTCCTTCTAACTCAATTGCCATTTATTACCGTTACAGTTTAAAATAAAAATGAAAGCTCTGCCTAATGAGCCCAACTTGGATTAGCCTCAGACTCCAAGTGAGCATCCTGCACATCACACTTCTGTACCAGACCCAAACCTGAGCATTAGCACTAGAATTGCTCAAGAAAAAAATTGTGATTATGTTTTTAACCTGCACGACCAAAATCTTATCCTGGACAAGCCACAGAGACCCATTCAAGAAGGGCAACCTAAAGAAATGGGCCTGAAGTCCAAACAAAGCTGCATTCCGCATCCCAGCTACAGGGCATTTCACAGTGCTTTGGATCTAGTCCTTAGCAAGCCAGCGATTGACCTCACCTGTATCTCCAACAGAGAGCTCTTTTTAAGGAAAATAACAAAACACAGCTTTATTTCAAGGTTATTTGGCATGGACTTCTATTATTTGGGAGAACAGAGAGGAACGAAACCAGATCGCACTTCCCAGGAGAGAATAGTTTGTTATTAAGTTCAGACTTTCACGTATTTAGTTTAAAAAAAAGAATCAAGCAATTGGACAAATGAAGATTAAGTGCAGTCAAATAAATGGTCCATAAAAAGATTATAAAAGAACCGGTGAGGTTTTTCCAGTGACAACTATTTGTGGCAAAACAGTTAACTCCCCTTAAGACATACAATAGTATTCGAGGCTTTTATAAAAACACAAACACCCCTGACACATTCTACTGCAATCTGTGGACGTGTCATCTATCAAGTTCCCTTCCAGCACCTATTGTGGAATTCTCTCCAAAATAAAGTGCACGCAACAATTCATGGCACGATACCAACACAAGACGTTCATTTTTAGTGGCTGCTGCTGAAACAAGAAGCAAACAAGCAGGACCAACACATGGCAGAGGATATAGAAAGAAGTTGTTGGGTTGGGGGGGGGGGGGGGGGGGGGTTTGCCAACAGATAAATTCAATGCAAAAATCTTATTCTTAAAAATATAATTTCACTACAAAAAACTGTTCGCAGGTAGGAGCAGGCAGACATGGAGGAACCATCTACCTAGATGGCCCCAAACCTGCTTTGGCTTAGGAAAAAACCCACTTATATCAATTATTTATTATTTTATTTTTATCCTGCCTGTCCTATCCTACTGCTAGAAGACAGTCTCAACCACCACAGCACGCGTTTTTCGTCACCACATGATGCCACACAGATTCCCAGGAGCTGCGAGCTAAATCCACACCTGCAGCAAAGACCCAAGTACAGGACAAATTGGAAAACTCCGATTTTCAGTTTGTCTTGTCCATAACAAACACCCCCATCTATTCAGGCCAACACACAACACATGTCCAGGCCCAGCACTGCAGAAAAAAGAATCTTCCCAGGAGCACAATGTGCCATGCCATGCTGCCAATTCAGAGGGGCGACCGCAAAGACAACCACCACTGCACGGCTGTAGCCTCTGGTGCTTTGTTTCAGAGAGTCACAGCGTGGGCTGGGCTGAGCAGCTCCCAAAGATCATCTAGACCAACCCTCCCGCCATGGGCAGGAACATCTTCCACTACATAAGGTTGCTCAAAGCCCCATCCAAACTGACCTTGAACACTGCCGGGGATGGGGCATCCACAACTTCTCGGGGCAACCTCGTCCAGCAGCTCACCACCCTCATCATAAACCATTTCTTCCTCATAGCCAACCTAAATCTACTCGCTTTCCGTTTGAAACTGTTGCCCCTGTCACTACAGGTCACGGTAAAAAGTCTCTCTCCACCTTCCTTGTCAATCCCTTCATATATTGACAGGCCAAAGGAAAGTGTTCCTAAAGAGAAGTTTTCTATAGTCCTGCATGGGAGGGCAGGACCTAAGAAAAAGCTCAGACTGGGGTTTCTCTAGCATTTAAACGCAAAGGAGGTCCAACAGCATCAAATACTTCTGAAGGATTCCACCTAAAACTGGAAAACTGATTCAGTGAGAGCACCCAGGGCAGCAGAGCAGAGGAAAATCAGCACCACAGACCGCACCGTTCCAAGGCGAGCCAGCCAAGCTCCCTGCATTTCGCTGTACAGAGCAGCCCTGGGAGCCCACACAGCTCCTGCCTGGGGCTACAACCAGTTCCAGTCCTATGGGCAAAATACTCCTGTTGGTGCTGGGCGACAAGCCAGAAGCAATAGCATTTTAACTTGAATTTGAGCTCTGACTTTAAATTATTAAGCTTCCCAGACATGTATGAACTTTTTAGAACGAAAGCATGACAGCAGCACCTGGGATTATTCAGAACAGGAGACAGAAGAGAGGTGAGCCATCTACTGAGTCTTTTTTTTCAGAGGCAATAGATGCCAAGTGCAGCACGGACAGTCAGTATCCCAAAGAGCACTGTCACACACGGATGTGTCCGTGTACCTACACCAGCCCTTCCGAGCCTCCTCCAAACCAACCGGTGGCACCAACACAACCATGTAGCCGCAGCGAGCGCGGCCGTTTTGCTCGCCAGCTGAAACACCTTTGGCATCGCAGTTCAGTTCCAGAAGGAATTAAAAAGGGAAATGTGTATTCCTCAAACAGATCATGTGAAATTCCCAGACTCTCCTGCCAGGAAAGATGCTTCGACTGAAGTTGCTTGGCCAAATACCAGGACAAATCTGATCTCAGCTCTTCACGAGATGTCATGAACATCACCTATCAATTAAATGCTCTTCCACTGCTTCAAAAGGGTGGTGTTAAGCTTAAAAAAAACCCCTATAAAAGTAAACAGGCAAAATCACAAGACAAGGACAGCCCATCAGGTCAGACTGTCCTTACAACGGTGCACCACAGAGCTGAGCTCTCATTCCCCAGTCAGGGTCTTTGGCTCTGGTGGAACATGTTTTAGTCTCAGTCCTGCACCTTTCCTGCAGCATGGGAAGGCGATTTGAACTCTGAAGAGCCCCATAAATACATTTCACTTCACTCTGAAGCCACAGAGGTACAAAGTCTCTACAGGCATCCATCATTTTGAACGCAGGAAGACTCTAATTTGAGACAGAAACAGCTCCAGAAGATTCACAAAGAATTCATGGTGAGCAGATCTCTACCTCTTTAAGAAGCGATTAGCAATGAAGTCCTTAAGCTCACAGGGTTAATCATACATCCTTCCCGAAGGAGCTGAGCACGGAGTTTCTATTTCTACCGAAGGGCAACATCTCCCCCAAAGGGCAACATCTCCATCCCACAGGAAAATCCCCTGAGGCTGGTTTCTAAGCCGAGACCACAGGTAAATTCACTCCGCATTTAAAAGCCACCACCTTCCTCCATTCCCACCCCAAGACCAGATCACTCATTCACCTAAAAACCCGCACCAGCTCTCCACCCCTGGACCTTGCCCCAGCCCTGGCCAAACCCTTCTTACTCGCGCACAATCACAACCACATCACCAGCCCCGTGTCCTCCAGCAGTTTCCCGCTGCAGGGCGCAAGCTCTGGTTGTCCTCCCCACACTTACACATCCCACCCAGCTTCACCACGCCAGCTTATAAAGGAAGCACCAGATTGTGTTGTCAGGAAAAAGGCAAGCTGAGAACGACACCAATACATTTAACAGCCTTTCAAGAAGGGCATAGTTTCTCTAACAAAGTCAGATTATAATCTTTTGGTGTCCAGTTCTCTCCAAATTGAACGCAGAAAGAAGGAAGGAAACGGATTCACGAGATGGTTCGGCCGCCTTTGCTCTCTCTAGCCCCCAATCACCATCCACCCACAAGGAAAGAAAAGGCTGGCTTATGAGTGGTGATATTTTGAAAATATTCTGTTAACGGGTACCATTTTTCAGGAGATTGTTATCTACTACTAAGGAAGTTGACATTCACTTGGGCTTCAAGACATCAGCCTGAAAGCAAAGTCTACAGCCCTGTCCATCACTCAAAATGCCGCCAAGAGCTGCCTCCACATTTCCAGCAGCTTCTCTTACTTTCGAGCTCTTCATTACTCAGCAGAGAGGGGAAATAAACGCTCCTTACACTCATCTTTTCCCTTTCTGCTCCTCTTGATTGGCCACAGGAGAAAAAAAAAAAAAACAAACCAAAACCCAGACTTGGCTTCTCAGTGAACCTTTTATGGAAGACTTGGCAAATCTTTTAACATCACTGACAGATTTTAAGGAGGAGATTTTGTTTGCTCGCTCTTGCAAGCCTGAACCTCCAAGGAAGCGCCCAGCTAAGCACCACTCACAGCACACACCCTGCTCCGCTGCGCCGCTATCCTTGGCCCCGACATCCGCAGAAGGTACTGCAGGGGGGAGCGCAGCCAGCTAGCAGCTCGGGAGGGACGTTTGGAGCTTGGTTAGTCACAGAAAGGCAGGAAAGGAATTATGTCTGTGCCCAGATGGAAAAATAAAAGCTCCTCTGGGATACACACGAACCACCAGCGAGCTGGCCCAGGGAGAGGGGTGCAGAGGAGGAACGAGGTTATTGCAGCTCTACCAGCACCCTCTGGGCACGAAGGGCGAAGCGTAGCATCTCCAAAACGAGCAGCAGCAACAACGGGGACACCTGAGCTCAAGGAGGCTTCGGCCTCCTGCACGTCAGCTCTGGATGGTCAAGAACACAAGAAACACTCGTTCCCTGGGGCAGCAGCTGATGATGAGTCTAAGACACACAAGCCACAGCTCGTCACACAACTGCTGAGCTAAATCCTCATCTATTAATACACCCAAGGGCAGGTCTTGGGGCTTCCTCCGCACCCAGCCAGGGCACACAAGGACACACGCGCTCATGACACTGCTATCTATTGTGTAGGACGCGTCACCACACCCAGGGCGGGCAAAGCAAAGTGAAATCAACTCTGTGACAATCCCGCTCCGACACGAGGATGTTGGGCAGGCCGGTCAGGTCGCTCTCCAGAGTGCCCTTAAAAGCCCCTCCCCGTGCCCAGGGTGCCCTTCAACTCGCGTGCTCCTGCCACACCAGTTCACCAGGCACGTTCACAACCCACCGGCTGTTCAGGCGAGAAGCAAATTATTAAAACCCAAGTCAGGTAACAGGCTGCTAACCAAGAGCCTAACGTGCCACAGGGATTTGGGGAAGAAAACAGTCACCTTTGCAGATCTGGACCTTCCCATCACTGCCACCTCCAGTTTAAGGCCCCAGTCCACCCCACAAAGCAGGATTACGACTAGCCTCATCCTCAGCTTTCTTAACAGCTACGGTGGAGAAGCAGCAGAACCGGAGGATTTGCTCACCTGCTGTTCGGCCCCAGCTAACGCTGCTCAGCTCTTTTGTGTCTAAGTGACTGAAAGAGCACTGTGTGCGTCTTGCCCGAGCAAATTGCCAGCTCTAAGGCCAACCCAGCGGGAGAGCTAATTATCCGTACGCTGATTTTTCCAAACCAAAACGGATTTGGAAGCAAAGAGAGGAAGTTCCAGCAGACAGGCGCGCTGTGCATCCTCGCTCCTGCCAGACAGCACCTGGAAACCAGGCTGGGTAGGACACAGAAACAATTCTTTACCATTTTTACTAAAGGATGTTACTTCCTAGGGTACGGCCACAGGAGATCAAGAAGCCTGGACTCCCGTTTTCCGATTTTTCCAGAAACTGTGACACCTAACCTACAGCACTGGAGGTGGAACCACCTTGACAAGGACAGCATCCAGAACGGTTAACCCAGCCCGCAGCTTGCTGCCCTCCCAAGGGCAGCAGCCAAAGCCGGGCTGGAGGAACCGCTCCGTGGCAGCACGCTCACAGAAGAGCCGTCCTGGCAGCTCCTCAAACCCAGTGAGAGCGGGACAAACTCTCTCCAGAAGCTTCAACACGCGCTCCGTGGAAACGCCACGAGTGTCCCACACACGAGGCAGTTGATCTGCACGAGCAGAGTGAGGCGAGCTTCAGCAGGAGCTTCAGCAGGAGCTTCAGCAGGAAGCCAGAGACAACGACACCCCCAACCTACCACCCGAAATTTACAGCGGCCAGAGGGCCATGCTGCGTAGCACCACCGACTGCCAAAGGGACATCACGGCCAGCCCCGCTATCGCTCTGGGACCTCAGCTCATGGCCAGACAGACCAACAGAAGCAAAGTCAAGCAGCCTGTTGGTTCACAGGGAAGGCATTTCCAAAGCCACCTCCTCCACTTCAGACCCCAGGTCAGCCTCCTCTAACCCTCTACTGACAGACAAATGTCTTGTCCTGCTGCTCAAACCCTTCGGACAGGACACTCTGTAGGTGAACGAGGAAGCCAGGCCAGGATTCATTGACCCTATTGCCAGAGGGGTTTGTTAGCAGAGCGGGGACAACCTACAGAAAGCACTTCTGCTCCAATCTTTTGAAGGATTAACGATGGGCTCTCTGCGACAGTCGGGGTGAGACACCCAAACCAAGCACCTCTGTGGGAACAGAAGACGACAGGTACCATCGCCTGTCACTACAAAGTAGGAAAACAGCGTGTTTCATTTCTTCCCAACCCAAAAAGGAAATTAAAAAGGAACAGCTAGAGGTATTAAATGCTTGTGGGTAGCAATGAAACTGCTTAAAAGACATAGTTACGTGCTTTACGGCTGCAGTATAATAACTATGAAAAAAGGCTTTAGATATTCACACACACACATACCCCCCTCAGCCATCAGGGTTAAACAGCAGCAGAGGAGACTTTCAAGGAGTAAAAAAAAATATTTCTAACCCTGGAAAATTAAAGAGCACAAATTCAAGTAAAGTAAGCACACATGCAAAATAATCTATGCAAAAAGGGACATGTGTAAAGCTAATTAATTAATACATGAAAAACTAGTAGCTTCTTCAAACATCAGAAGCAGGAAACCTGCCAGAGCAAGCAAGGGAGTGGGAGCTGTTTCAGGAAAACTCTTCTACCGTGGAAAAATGGTTTGCTGCATCCCATGGATGCGACTAAGAAGGTTCCATCCCCAAAACTTCTCTTGCTGCCGCAGACCGAGAAGTTAATAGAAGATGCTCAGACCAGTAAAATGATCAGTTGTGTTTGCTCCAGGACACTAAAGATGTGCTACAGAAAACTGCCAGGCCACAAGCACCGGGGCAGCAATAACTTACCGCTAATACTGCGGTTACCACCAGAGAAGTGGAAGATGGAACACACGACACCCATTTCTCCAGTGGCTGCCGCAGCGCGTGAAGCAAGCACTAAACACGGCTGGGCAACGTAGAGGCTTGGGGTTTTTTTAAGAAATAGTTAGCAAACACGTAAAAAGTACAATACAGCACAGGAGAGAACAGCTTCTCTGGGTGGCACTCACACATCTTGTTCGCTAGCAGCCTTTGAAGGAGTCTGCCTTGTTAACAAGGGCGAGCTGGTCAACCTAAGGCACTTGAATGTTAAAAGCACTGTGAAAACTCAAAGGGAAAAATAGATGGTTGATGTTCCTCTAGTTCAGTGCGTTTCACAGCGGAGAAGGGGACGAACATCAAGACGACATTTTGCAGAGGACACAGAACAATTCAGCTGGATTAACTCCAAAGCAAAAAGCTGCAAAGGCTCTTACAACACTGAGTATCAGGTGACGAATGACAAGTAAAGCTCAGTGTCAGCAATGTAAAGCAGGACACTTGCAGGGGAGGAAACCCTTTATAATACACAGCTAGGGGCTCCAAATTAACTACTACCACTGAGGAGGGGAGATGCCAGCAGTGTTGTGGCTATACTGTCAGAAGTGTTGGCCCAGACCACAAAGACTGCACGAACAAGAAGAGAAAGCAAAGCAGAAAACACCACTGTGCCACTTAACACCTCTCAAGGCATTAATCTGCATCTTGATCGCTACGTGCAGCTCTGATCTTTCCAGCATCTTCACAAAAAGGTGATAGCTGCATGAGATAAGATGCCAAGAAAAGCAACAGGGATAATGAGCAATTCAAAACAGCTTCACCAGGAGAATAGAATGAATTGATTAAGAACCTCCAGCTTGGAAGGCAAAAAAAAAATACAACTGACTATTTCTCATAATCCTTTGTGACAGCCTAGACCTTGTCCTAGCAAAAAAAAAAAAGCAATTTTAAACCCTAAAGGGATACACAATGCACAATTAAACTGCAGCACTCATCACTGCAACATGTTTCAACACAAGAGCACTAGCAGGCTAAAATGTTGGCGAGACAGTGGTGGAGAAAAGATCCATGGGAAGCTCCCGAGCAGAGAAACGCTGGTACAAACGGTGCTGAAAGTCTCCAAAGAGCAGACTGCAAGGCTAGAAGCATGTGTCTGGATTTGCTCTGTATCTCGTGTGATAAGCAGCCACTCCTCACTACCCTCAGAGACAAGACGATGAAGAAAAGCTTTTGATGTCACCAGCACGAACAGTTTCATGATTTTCTCAACTTTTAGTTAGAAAGCACTTCCTTGCATCCATCCTAAATCCCTGCTGCTGCAGTTGCAGTCCAGACCCCAGCCTGTGCACAGCCATCAAACAAGAGCTGCTCTTCGTCTTCTCAACAGCCTATTCTGCATCTGAAGATGAATTGTGTGCCCGTCTTCTCTTCTCTAGATTAAGCAATCCGAGCCGTTTCAGTTCTTTTCCTCAAAGGTTGCGTTCGCTCTCCTTTGGGAAAAAGATTCAGCAAGCCGGTATTATCAGGGCTTCTGCAGCCAGGGACTAAACAACTATCTTATTTATTTATTTCTAGAAAAAGACAAAATTCCTTCAAACCACTAAAAGCTGAATCAGAAAGAGCATGACAGAAAGGACAGTCTAGGTAGGCTTAAATGCCCCAGGACTCTGCCTACAGAGGGGCAATCATCCCAGTCCCCAAGGCACTACTTTTCTGCACTCCTCTATAGGCAGGACAGCGGAGAGCTCTAGAGGTGAGCTCAGCTGCCAGCTTGAGGTGAAATACTGCTAAGTCACACACAGTGACAACGCCAGAAGGCACCAAGACACATCAGTAGAGCAGCCTTTCCCGAAAGATTAAAGGGAAATGTCCCCTGTTAGCATACTCCCTCACAGCGCAGCTAGCACGTACTCTGTGGCAGACGAGGTGCTTGGGGGGGGAGCAGGAAAATAAATTCAGTGAGCTGAGTGCCCAGACACACAACCACATCCCACAGAACAGGAACAGGCATTTGATCATCTAGCCTTTGACAGTGATTCATTAAATTCCAGAAAGGAAAGTACTTCTGCGAGAAAAACCAAGGAAACACAAGGTATAAATAATTGAGCAGTACATTCTTGCAAGCTGTTCCCTTCAGATTGCATCAGGGTGCAGACTGGAATAACAAGGGTTATATCAATTATAAGGATCCACCATCTCAAAGTTGTTTGCAGAACTCTAGCGCTGCAAATGAGAAAATATCTATAAAACCTGAGAGAACGAAGTAAAGCATACCTCCAGGCGGAGATCGCCGATGCTCCACACATTAAGCCAGACCAGTCCATCTCCTGACGGACCATTAATGCTGATACCAGATTATTTCACGGGAGCAGTTGCTGATACCTTTTTCTCTGCAGCAGAAAACTTGGAGCTGAACAGCACCAGCCTGACCAGAAGGGAATGCTAATACAATTCAAGCTGTATTGCAATGAACTGTCTTTTAAAAGACGCTTAATTATGTACATCTGAACAGAGGCCCAGGCTCATTTTCAGGAGCTTGCAGTTTCCCCATCTGGGTGGCAGGAGAATGGGCTGAAAGATGCTTCAAAAGATCCTGCGAGGCTTTTATGAGCAGACAATTTGCAGTTGTTACAAGCAGCTTCCTGAGCGAGCTCTGTGGCCAACAGTCAGCGCCGAGATGGTCTGCGCTGTCTCTTCACGGCGCTGCTCCCCTGGCAGTTGGCATTTCACAAATCACTGTACCCAGGGACGGGGCTTGCAGAGCTGGGACTCGTGGAGCCAAGGCGAAGCTAAAGGGTGCAAGGTCAGGACAACAACTCAGCAGAGTTTTGGGTCTGTTATGTGGAAATTCTCACAGTATTAAAGCCTCAGGACATTTTTTTTTTTTTTTTTTACAGATACTGCGTACAACTTTCAGATGCTCTTCAATTCTTACTCTCCCTGGCACCTTGAGGAGGCACTTCTTAGCCAGCCCCTAAGAGAAGGTCCACTTCTTCCCAAAAGCTGATCCAGGATCTCCTTCCTCTCCCAAGGCAGGCTCGGCTGAAGGACAAACCGCAGCAATCGCAGCCCCCTACCACCAGTAAACGCTGTCCCAAGAGGGCTCAGAAGGAGACTGCACCACCCTCACTCCCCCACTCCAAAAGAGACACAGGGAAGCTGTTAAGCCGGACGCCTGTCGTTACGCCTCGCTTCACATCTGTAACGCAGACCATTATCCTCGTCTCACCCGCTGCAGCAGAGATTAGGACCAGCTTGGCCAGCCTTCATTCTTAGCGCCCAACCCAGAAGACTCAAACTGCTGCTCCTCACCGTGTCACGGTTTCCAGGCTCATCCAACCCACTGTAAACCAGTCACACTCCCCAACCAAGTAAAACAGCCTTCTACCAGGTGACAGAATTGCCACAGCTCATGGAAGAAGGACCCGTCCAAGTTCATGGACGTTAGATACCCAACAGCTGGCCCCCAAACCCAGCATCCTGCCACCAAATCCCTTGTGCCAGTCTAGACACTGGGAAGCCACAAAACAAGCTCAAGACAAAGTCGGGGTGAACTGAGCCAGCTGAAAAAATAACTCCAATAAGGCGGGAAAGGGGAGGGTTGTGTTTCAGCACCCACAGGAATGCTGTGCCACACCAACGCTCGGGAGGAGCAGATGAAATACGGGGAAACTGCTTAAGCCAAACACCGGCCCATCAAACTAAACCTCATCGCCCCGATCGAGAGAAGCAACGTGGACTTAACTGCAGGCAACCTGACCAAGCCCACGTTAATGCCCATGTCTATGGACTACAAACAACACAGTAGGTTAGACAAACTCATCCAGCTTTTATAAATCTGGCAAGATTTAATCCCGATTTAGTCCCTCACTCCCATCCCCACACAACCTCCTCCCTGGGCTAGAAACAGCACTTGTGCTACCACACACCAAAACACGTTGAAGCGGAGCTGTACTAAAGCAAAACATTCTTTAGCTTGGTTATTTTTCCATCCAGAACCATTTTCCAACCAGGTTTACCCCAGGGCTTGTACTAATGCAGCAATTTTCAGCTAAGGAGACCTTGGGGAGCTCAGAGGGGCTAAGCAAGAACTCCAGCACTTGCTGAACCCCATCCATAAGTTTATGTCTAAGGGCAAAGCCCCAGTTTTCCAAGTGCAGCACCAGAAACCTGAATGACATGAGAACGTGGCTGCAATAGCTCCAGCTCAGCCCCGTTTGAAGCTATAGAAGAAAATAAACCAGAGAACATCCCCCTTCCAGGTCATCAGCACCAACTCAGGAGTCGGGACCTCCCACAAGCTGCTGCTATTTGCCCTGTCACATTGCTCCAGCCTGGACCCGAGGAAGCCCCAAACAACATCACCAAAACGGGCTGCAGCAACAGCGCCTCTGGCTCCCACCCACCCAGCTCCGGTGTCTCAAGGCTACCCCACACAGCCAGCCAGAGCCTGAGGGCACAGAGAAGGACTTGAGGCGATGTCGCTACGGGAGATGAGGTTAATCATATCCCTTAGCCCCAAACAAGAACATTATTTGTTGAGCATTCAAGCCAGGAGACCCAGAATCCCAAAACCAAAGGCAGTTGAGGAGCTCTGGTCCCACTGTTGAAGATGAACCTGGGCACAGGGGAGGTCACAGGCAGGGCACGAACACGGCACTGCCAGTGCGGTAAATCCCAGACACGGTCATGGAAGAGCTGAGAAAGGATTTAGGGAACAGAGCTTAATTACAGCCCTATTTTAATCTCAGTCAAGAACCCTTAGTAGAAACACTACCCTACCAAGCGTGCTCGATTTCATTCTTGGGCTGAACAACATCATGATCTCTCTGAACATACGTAATTAGCAGCCAGATATGAAACTCCTATTTAAAAAAATAGTTCTATACAAAAGCACAGACCGGATGATTAATTGCTGAGATACAACACTTCTCAGTTTGCTAAAGGAGCACAGGTAAGTACTAGTCCCAACACAACTGATAACATCTCAACCACTAAGGAACAATCTAGAAAGCAAATATATACCTAAAAAGGAAAAAAAAAAAAAAAAAAAAAAAAAAAGACTGATGATATAATTTGCAGATGACACAAAAGCTGGCAGAATAACAAACCATGAAATCAGGCAGCCGTAGAGAACAATCGTTTGGAAATCCTGATCCTTCCCAGCAGCTCGCACTGCAGGAGAGCCAAGCGTGAAGGTGCGGGCACAGCCAAGAGGAGCACGATCCATAGCTACGGACAGCTGTGCTCCCAGGAAGATAGCTCTGCACTAAGGAACAACTCCTGTTATAATGGGGAAAAGCGAGCTTCTCCAACCCCTCCGTGTACAAGCAGGAGACTACTACAGTATCGATGTAATTTTACCCGCCTCTAAAGCGGCAGAGGCAGCAGGAATGCTGTAATTACATCTACGTGGCTTTTTTAATTGATCAAATGCTGTTGAAAAATCCTTCCCCGATTTCAAACAGCTGCAAGTGCAGCTTGAGAGCAGGAAAAGGGGTTTTGAGAGCGACAGCCTTCAGCGCTCAAGCTGGATAGCCAAAAAGAACTCGTGACTTCAAAACACAAGCCTGTATTTCAACCAGGAGAAGCCCCAGGTGTTAAAGGCCGCTGCACAGGAAGGGACAGCAAAACATCCGCAGGCTGAAACGAAGAACATTTTTTTCAATGATTAGCAATTCAGGGAATCGCACGGGCTCATCTTTAGATGACAGGCTGAGCGCAGGGAAAAGTGGGTGAAGTTATACAGCTCTCACTTATGGGGTGTCCTACAAGATAACCTCACTGCTTCTCCTGTCTTTATCCTGTACCAGTTTGAGTCAATCACAGGAGCACAGCACGAGACACAGGATATTTCATACACAAAGCTGGGGAGAAGTGAAAGGAAGAAAATAAGTGAATCACAGACGTAAGACAGCATCAGCCATGCAACAAAGTCCCAAAAGTGAGGTATTTCAGGACGAGTGCTCAGCAAACGCTGTACGATCTTGCAGAGTGAGGGATTACCCTTTTCTCAAAGGGTAACTTTGATTAGAAACCACAGAGGCATCCATCCTCACCAGAATACCACGGTCCATCCCTAGTCTCCCATCGCTGAGAAGAAAAGCTGAAGTGGACAGAAAGTTCACCAAAAAGCAACAAACTTGATCGGTCAATTGAGTGTAATAAAACTCAGAGCACTCGGTGTCACAGCTTAGTCAAGAGACGGATTTAAGGAAGAAAGGGCTTCTTTTCCCCTAGAAGGTTATCTGATCCTGCAGAATTAAGTGATTGTTCAAAACCTACATACAGAGAGAGGATCCAAAAATACTCTGCAAAATCAAGAACTATAACACAAGAGAAAAAAAGGGGAATTAGAACGGCAGAAGGAAGTTAATTAGGAGCAGTGGATATAATTAGCAGAGGTTGAGTAGCAGGAAAGACATCCTGAAGTGGATTATTTTGATTCCAGGAGCATCGCAGACTCCAGGGGATGCCCACAAAGACTCGCTGAACTCACTCAGTGTCCTCCTTCAAACACAATGACATTCACGGTCAGGTATTTAAAAAAAAAAAAAAAAACAAAACACAACACCAAAACAAACCCAAAAACCCAAACAAGAGACCTGGACGGCATCAGCGCCACCAGCGTAGCCAGACACAGGCCTGGCACAGCTCATCACACAGATCAAGGCTGTCGCAACGCTTCCTGTTTTACATTCAGAACGAAATTCCTCTCCCCGAGGAGGGGCAGGCTTCGCCCCACAGCTGCGCAGCGCCCGGCACAATGGAGTCCCATGCCACCGACTCCCAGAATCACAGCAAGAACAGAGCAGCCAAATAGAGCTGGAAGGGACTTCAAGAAGGCATCTTGTCCTTCCCCTGCCCCAGGGCGAGAATTACTACACTTGCTCTTTTTCTAGCTCTCCCTGATGGGTGGGACACCAACTGGACCTTAAATTTAACATCTTCATCCCTCCGTCACCCTCCGATAACGGCGATTCAGCCTCGAGCTGGCACCCCGGAGCGGCTGCAGGCAGACTCTCTCGCTCTGCCCAGGCAGAAACTGATAAAAGCACAATTCTGCAAACAGGCCCCCCAGCCTATTTCTGACCCACGCTTTGGGACTGCTGTTCCTAGAAGGGAAGCCAGCCTGGCTCCTGAGGACACATTTCTTCCATGATGCCTACAAGAAGTGAGTCACCTTTATTTTTTTTTTTTTTTTTTTTTAAAAAGTTTCCATCATCCTCTTTTCCGGACTCTCCAGCACATCGTGTTTACCCTGAGCTTCTCGAGTTTCAACTCTAAAAATCCTTGGAGCAGGTATGGTTTCTATCATTAATAATACTCCTGATGAAGTACCACTGTACTCCAACAGCTAACGGTAGCAAAGCACAAACCTTTCTTTGTCCCTTGTTAGTGTTTCTTCTGTGGGTCTGCAAAGATAGACATTAAGCCCAACTCCTCATCTAACCTTAATACTAAGAAACAAGATCAACTGCACTTAGTTCTATGAAATGAAAAAAAAACCCCAAAACCCACCCACACTCCTCATTCGGGCAGTCCCCAGCCATTTGAACCAGTTTTTTCAGTTTTGTTAATAAATGTAATTCTCAGCATCTCCTACCATTCAGTTTACCTTTAAAGGTTTCACAGGAGACCTTCAGAAAGAAAACTGCAAAAAGTCCAGAGGCAATACCATACAGCAAGCCAAATCCAGCGCTCTATCGCTCCACAAATGAAAAGCTTTCCCATTTTAATTTTGTGCCCCCACTGCAGGAACGCTGCAAGAAAACAGCTTAAACCCATTTATTTTTAAAGTCAGCCACACGAGTCATTTCCAACCACGAGTCTGTAAAACTTAAATATCGAAAAGAAATGAAGGGCTAGCATGGAGGGGGCGGGACGGGAGGTTCCAGCCCTGTTTACACCCAAACGCTCCCACCTGGCACCGTGATTTCCAGTTCAGCAGCTCCTGGGCTGATGCAGAGCAGCTGAGAGAGGACGGTGAAACCCACGGTGCTGCCCTGAAAAGAGCACCACGTTCCCCTCCCCAGGGAAAGCCACAGAGCTTAACGCCAAATTTAAGTTTGTGATAATGCAACTATTTAGATTTTGAAGCCCTGTGTTTCTGGTAACACACCTCTGTCTTTCCCCACCTCTCAGCCTGATCAATTGGCTTACAACGAGCTATAAATACCCTCTACCCATTTGTACCATCAATCTTCCAGAGGATAAACCCACACACTTGTGCTCACTGCTACGAGCAATGCATTCGGGTTTTGATACGAAGTTCTTTGGAGAACTTCTGTTTTACTTTAAAGAGGGGGAAGGAGGGATGAGGTGTCTCTGCCAAACCCATTACGAGGCTTCTACCAGGACAGCAACACTAACAATACACAGCCTGGCTGGCAAGAACAGGTCTCAGATTTGCACGATTTATCTGAAATATCATATTTTTTTAAAAAAAGCAGGCGATTTCTCATGAGACACAGGCTTTGGTTAAACATCCAGCTGCTGTGTCTTTCAGGTTCACAACGCAGAAGCCACTGCTGCAAAATCCTAACCAGCATCACAAAGAAACACCTAAAAGGCTGAAAACCCCAGACTCGACGAAAGGAGCAGAAGGCAAAGGAAAAGCGACCGGGCAGCGCTCCTGGGCTTGCAGCTGCTCGGGCAGGAGGAGAGCTCAGGAGCTAACGCAGATGAAGCACCGGGTTCTCCCAGCTGAAGGATACTGCAAGAACCACTGGGAAAAGATGCTTAATAGGAGAACAAAGGATCCATTAAGCAAACAGAGGCATTAACCCATATCATCGTCAGGACAGTAACTCTACCCACGCCCACGGCTTCGCAATTAGCCGTGTTTTTTGTGAAAATAGACGCAAATCAACAAAAAGGCCGGGCGACGGTTTACAAGGATAACTTCGACAGATGCCGAGCTCAGGGCAGGAAAATGCCCTCCTTTCCCCTCTTCACCAGCACCCCACCGGGGAAGGCGGCAGCGGGCACCCCGAGAGCTCCCGGGGCGCAGGCCCCGAGCAGGAGCTGAAGCCGGAGGGGCAGAGAGCCCCGAGGAGCAAGAGTTGACCCCACAACCAGGCAGGAGAAGCCACCCGGTGACCCCAGCCCAGGCCCAGGGCGCGGAGCCGGGCAGAGGCCGAGGCTCCACCGCCCCTCACGGCGCTTCCACCGCCCGGGCAGCGCTGCCGGGGCCGGGGAGGGGGGGAGCCAGGCAGGGGGAAGCGAAGGGGCTGCGAGCACTTCTCAGAGACGACTATTAAAAATAATAATAATTATTTCTTCCACGGTTCTGGGGAAGCGGGGTTCGGGGGGGGGTGTAGCAAGGTGAAGCCTGCCCGAGCTCCCCCCCCACCCAGGCTGGCCGCCCCGGCTCCCACCGCCCCGCCCCGGCCGCACCTGAGCGTGGGGCCGATGCAGGCCGTGTCGGTGCTCTCGATCTCCCGCAGGATCCGTTCGTGCTCCGCCGCCGTCTCCAGGCTCTCCAGCTCCGCCATCTTCCCCCGCTCCATGGGGCTGCGCCGGCCGAGCCGAGCCGAGCCGAGCCGACCACACCTGCCCGGCCCTCCCCGCCCCGGGCAGCACCAGCGCCGGGGCCGCCCGCTCCGCTCCGCGCGGCCCGGCCCGGCCCGGCCCCGCCGCGCCCGGCACGCCGGGAAATGTAGTGCGGGAGGGCGGGGGGCTCCGCCGCGGCCTGCGCCGGCGCTGCGACGTGCCCGGCCGCCGAGGGGCGGGGAGGGCCCGGGAGCGGCCCCGGCGGAGGCGCTGTCAGTCGGCCCCGCACCGCGGGAGGGGAGGCAGAGGAGGGGGGGGGGGGCGCCGCCGGTCGTCCCCGCTCCCCGGAGGGGAGGCGTCCGCCATGGCAGCGGCTGCCCGTCTCCCGCTAAGGGGACACAGCCGTACGGTTTCGACACCTCCCGGAGGGGGCACAGCCCCACGGCAGGGTCACCGTGGCCTCCCCAGAGAGGGGACACAGCTCCGTGGCAGCAAAATCCCCCCTTGAAGGGACACAGCCCCGTGGCCATGACACCCACCACGTTGGGACACAGCCCCACGGCAGGGACCCTGTGTCATCTCCTTGTGGGGACACAGCCCCGTGGCCATGACACCCACTGTGAGGGGACACAGCCCCATGGCAGCAACATCTCCCCCTGAGGGGACACAGCCCCATGGCAATGACAACCACCATGAGGGGACACAGCCCCACGGCAGGGACCCCCTGTCGTCCCCTTGAAGGGACACAGCCCCGCAGCCACGACACCCACCATGAGGGGACACAGCCCCACTGCAGCACCATCCCCCCTGAGGGGACACAGCCCCATGGCCACGACACCGTGAGGGGACACAGCCCCATGGCAGCAACATTTCCCTTGAGGGGGGACAGCCCCATGACAGTGACAGCCACCATGAGGTGACAGAGCCCCACGGCAGGGACCCTATGCCATCCCCCTGAAGGGACACAGCCCCATGGCAGTGACAGCCACCATGAGGAGGGACAGCCCAACAGCAGCGATATTCCCTGTGGGGGGACACTGTCCCACAGCAGCAACCCCATGTCCTCCCCTGTGAGGGTACACAGCCCCATGGCAGTGACATTGTTGTCACTTGCCACGAGGGAAGGTCCCAGCAGGAATGAACCTGTGTCACTGCCCCAAGCAGAGGCATTCCCCTGCCCCCTAAGGGATGAACCTCTGCTCCTCTGCCTCGTTCTGTCCCTCAGCCCCAGAAACAATGTCACCCCCAGCCAGACAAACTGACATTGACTGTGGTCCCAAAGAAAGCTTCCTGCTGACACCAAACCACCTTTCAGCTTGATCCTAAAATGTCCCACCAGCTGCTGAACTGCTGTGCGTCCCCCCGCCGAGCTGCGCAACCCAAGAGGCCTCTTCACCCGAGGACACGGTGGAGCTTCCTGTGAACACCACCACTAGCCCCCAGAAACATCCTCGGATGCCAAGGTCTCCTCAAGGTTTAACGCTGCAGCTCTCGGCGCAGTTCCCTCCTTTGGAAGCGGCCGGTTATTATTGCTATTATTTTGTGTTGTCAAAACGACGCTGGAAGAGTCTCGTTCCCAGCCGTGCGTTATCAGGTGCGGTGGAGCCGTCCTTGAACGGAGATCCCACGCTCTGCCAGAGGCACGGTGCGGATGAAGAGCAGAACCGAGGCTAGGCTATGCATACCACCAAGGGCTCCTGCATTTACTTTTGTCGTTTCATCCTCTGAGGCATAAATAAACTACTCTAATTGTATGAGCATGCCTCTGGCTTCCCTCACCGCTGCTTGCTAAGGTTGAACGCTGCTGGTCTGACTATCCCTGTATCATCACTTAATTAAATGAGGAGATAAAAAGCTTCCCGAAACACAACGCACCATGAGTGGACCAACGCAGGAGGGGCAAGGAGAGCCTGGCAAAAACTTTGTGGGTTCACGTGAAGTTGCCCAGCTCTTGCACATCATGCCTACGGTTGCCAAACCGTGCGAGACCAGATGGATGTCATTTGGGATGTGTTAACGCCAGCGAGGGAATCTGTCCTCCGACGGCAGTCACCATGGAGATCTGGTAGAAGCTTTCCGAGGACCAAGAAGCAAAGAGACACATCAGCAGTGGAAGGAAAGCGGATAAAAATAGCAGGATGGTTTCTGAGCCTGGCGCTGCCTTCCCCCGGGGCTGGGTCGGGAGCTGTATCGGGGGGAAGCGCTGTGCATTTTGTGCCTGCCTCCGCCGGCTGCTCTGCCTCGGCTGGCGCTGCAGGCGAGCCGGGCCATCCGTGGCAGAAGATGGCTACTTCCAGCACCAGAGCTTACAGGAGCAAGTCCCCCGTGGCAAAACACCGTGACGGCTGCTGCGAGGAGCACATCATCCGTGATTCAAACTGCTTTGGACTTCAGACCATCAAGAGGAGCTGCCTGTGGCTACGGGAAATATCAAATGCGCTGCTCGGTGTGTGATACATACCCAGCTCCGGTGTAAAACCTGTACATGCCACCATCTACCGCTGTGAGTGGATAAGAATTTTACTGGTTGTGTTCAGCGGCTTGCACTGTTGGGGACTGGGCCAATATTCCCCAAGTCAGTGGTAACTATTGAGTTGTCTTCACTGAGCTTTAGAAACAGGATTAAATACCAGCGGTCGACGAGTGAGTGGCTGGCAACCATCCTTAGTGGTTTCAGTTACAGGATGAGAACTGTGACAAACCTCACCAATGCCAGGTTCAGTCCTGAGTGCTCGGTCAGGCAGTGGTGTCATCACAAGTAAGGCTCTCAGAAACAGACTCTAGCTTTTGCTGGTATGAGGACACTGCTTGGTCCACCAGATTTCAATACAAAGGGCTTAAGCACAGAGAGGGGAACTTAGAGATCAAGGAGTCATCAAATTCTGATGTTGACTTTAGTCTTACTTTCTTCTGCACCAGCAGAAAGAATGAGGAGCGCTGCTTTCAATGCCACAATGTTGTGCTTCAGCAAAAGGTGCCCCGTGCCTGGAGCGTGGTGTGATTCAGCCAGCAAGACCACATCCTGGAGAAAAGCAGAGTATTATCCTCTACAGTGCAACGTGGGAAGATGCCGTGAGGCACCGTAACAGTCCGTCTAAAAAGAAGTGTTTGGTTTTGAATGGAATAAAAATTAATTATTTTTTTTAAATGTCCACCATTTTTCTCATAGGGAGAAAAGTGCCAAAAATATTTCCATAGATTCATAAATATTCACATCAAATGGGGAGGGAAATGCTACCTCGTAGGAGGACCTTCTTGAGGAGCACCAACCATAGACTCGCCACACGTCAATCGGCTTCTAAAGCTATCGTGAAACCTGAGCATATTTTTAAGAGGAAAACGTAGTGCTGGTTTTGATGTCATAGAAAATCCCACCCAGCCTCCAACTTTGAATTTCCTGCAGATGTCCTTTTACCCTTGCCTGGCAGAGTCGAAAGTCCTCTGTTATCAAGTCTTTGGTGTTCACGTATGGTCCTGGGGTCTGGGATCAACCAACCTCTTCTTTGATCAGCTGAACAGATTGAGTCCTTGGAGCCTTTGACCTTAAGGCACGTTTTCCGCTAATTTACTTATTCGTGCATTTTTTGCAAAAATCACAATATTTCAAGATTTTCCTTCATCTGTGGGTGCCAGAAGTGGACAGAGCCGTGGCTCTAGTAGCACCGTGTCGGTACCATCGCGGGTACCGTTAGCCAGCCCTGTTGGCCATGGGGTCACACCCAGGCTGACATCCGGTTGATCACCCATCATCACCTTCAATTCTTATCAGGTCACTGCCACCTGGGATACAATCTTCCCTGCTGTAAGAGAAGCTATGTCCTTTGTCCCTGGACACACGGCATTTGGTCACCTTCACATGAATATTCATTTCTTGCGTCTGACTGACTGAGCAGTCTGGGACTTGCCGTCCTTATTTGCTGCCACACAAGCTCTGTGCCATCGGAAAGCCTGTCCACAAGAAGTTTATTTATTCTTACCAGTCACTGACATAAGTATGCTGAATTTGTATTGTTCAAATTTATTAATCAAATCATCGTGCCCTACCAACACAAATGCATTAAAGATGTCTGTTACCAGCTCATAAGCTCATTGCAAAACAATATCGAGTTTGCCTGACAAATTCCATTTCCTTCAAACCGTGCTGGCTGACGTTAACTCTTTTACATTCCCTTGATTTCCTGTTAATGAATTTCCATATAATTGTTTTTTATGGGACTGACAACAGCCTGATGGAGCTTTAGAAACTCTCCCTTTTAATTACTGACCTCTCATTAGTATTTTCCAGTCCTTCAGAACTTTCCCTAGTGTTCCAAAACTTCCTAAAGAATCAAGGTAAAGGGTCAGAAACCTTGAGCGGCCTTGACACAGCCTCGTGCGGAGGCTGCCTGGGGCTGCTGGTTCAGCAGTCTGCCTCTACCTGCAGCTGCTCGGTTGCTCTGTCACTGCTGAAATGAAAAGTCATCACCACTGCGGCACCTGAGATCTTCCCAAATTCAGGACCGGTTCTAAATCTGCTGTTTCACTACAGCGATACCACCAACAGAATTTCTTTCTTTTTTTTTTTTTAACCTTCACCATCTCTTTCTCATTGAACTTGTTTTGGTTTTTCAAGTCGCGCTGTCACTTTGCTGAACTGTTTTTCAACATCTCTTGGCTTCTCTGCTTCCTCACCCCCTCCCCTCTCTTGCTGCTGGCTTCTTCCCTTCCAGTTGCCTCCCTGCTCCTCTGACCGCATCTCTAGTCAAGCAACGGCAGGCCAGCACGAGGCCAAGCTGCTCTGACATTCGCTCTCACCAGTGTCATTCAGGAAAACATTGCGTGGTGAAATGAGGGGCCCAGCAAACAGATCCAGGGATTAAAAGCAGAAATGGACAAACGAGGCCAGATGCTGTTGACCTGGAAGACCAGCCTCCTGCAGGAACCTGGGGGACTTGTCCCCCCTGCGTCGCTAGACACTCAAATAATCTCAAGCAACCTCTCTGGGCAGGTCCCTTCTTCTGGGGTGTGGACTGGAGTCCTGGAGCTTCTGTAGTTGCTTCCACACTCTCCCCCTGCATCCCCAGCCTCTGCCTGCTCCCTGCCTCTCCCTTCGGCCTTCACCAAACCCCTTTGGCCGCAACCTCGCTCTCAGCCAGGCTGGGCGTTCTCGGCGTTGGCTTTCTCCTACCCGATCGCTCGAAGCTGGTCGAGGAAAGGCGCACGGTGTGACTAAGCACCCAAGTCAGCTGGTCCTGTTTGCTCTGGGTGTGCAGCAGCCCCGTTTCCTTCTTAAAGGCTTGACCTTTAGCACTCTCCGCTTCAGGGGAATAAATTCTCCCAGGGGAATAAATCCGTCTCTGCTGCCCGGCGAGGTGCCTGCATTTCATTTATCCCCCCTCCCTCAGCCGCCTTCTGCATTTTGACCACTGAAAGCCCCTCACCGTGTGCCCGTGAAATGCAATCCTGCCCTTTCCAGGGGAGCAGAGCTCGGGGCTTAGCTGCCCTTTCACGGGGAGAAGGGGAAAGGGCTGCTGCTGGAAGGGAGAGGCAGAGGAAGCGAGGAGCCACGGGGAGCCGGGCTGGCCGCTCCTGGTTGTATGGAGGGTGGGAGAAGCGCTGTCAGCAGCTGCCGCCTCTGAGAAGGGCCACAGCTCCCTCTGCACTGGTTGCCACCATCCCACACACTTTGATGCCACCCACAGCAGCGGCAGCAGCCAGCCTGGCTTGCCAGAGGCTCGGTACGGTGATTCCACCGTGGTCGTGCTGCTATCGGGCAGGTGCCCTCATCTAGACCTGGCTCTGTGGGGTTTATTGTCCCCGGGTGCATTCACCTGCACTTACCGGTAACCACGAAATAATCCAGGCTTCCACAGCATATTTACGGAGAATAAATCCTCATTTTCCAGCCGCTAGGCTCTGTGCTTAAAATCCTGTTCTGCTTCCAATTTGAGGACTGAAATAAATTTTTAAGCCTCTCTGATATTATCACACTGATGTTCCCCAAATCCCTGCTTGGGACATAGCTTGATGCTTCTAATCATGAGTCTTGTTTTCCCCTGCATTTTATTGTACCTTTTTTCCTGAATGCAGGAAATTAACAGCTTGGACAGACTGAAACAGTGGTGAGATGGACTTCAGCTGTGGAGTTCTGGCTTGCAGCCTTTGTGGAGGATTTTTCAAATCTGAGTTTCTGGTTCAATTTAATACAGGGACGGGGATCTCTGGTGGCAATTCTGGGGTGAAGATCTTTCGGCAAGCTGCCCTGGGATTTCTAAAGTCCTGCCAAAACCCACGTGGCACGGCATCTAGGCAGGATTTGAAGAGACGGAGCCCCATCCGTTCAGAGCTGCTCCTTAGCTCTGGCCTGTTTCGCTGAACCTGGGAAGCCCGTGCTGGCAGGGAGCAGCGCAGTGAAGGAAAAGGCTGGTCTCCCTGTCTTTGTTTAGAAGCAGAAGGACTTAGAAGCTTGAGCGGTGCGTGATATATTTCTATCCTATGTACGTCAGGAAGTGGTTAGCACCGTTGCAAGCGTTGAGTTCTGCTCTCTGCTGCAGCTGGGCGCTGCATGGCTCACCCGTGACAGCAGCAGAAGGGATCATCATTTATGAATAGGAGGGAGACCCTACCTCCTAGCCCAAAACCAGAGGAGATTTCCTCTCTGCACGCTCCCCTTCTCACCACAGATAGCCGCAGGAGTGAGGTTCCTACTGTGCCGCTCGGCCCATCCTCATCGTCCTCGCTGCCGTGAAACCCAGCCCGACAGCAGCCCCGCTGTAGGGAGCAAGAGATCTGCTGGCATCCGAGGCATCTTGTCCTTAGGAGGTCACTCAATCCGCTGCTGAACACGATGAGATCCCACAGTTGGGGTAGCCTTTGGGCTACTGAAAGAACAAGCAGAGCTCAGGAGCGAAACCACAGCCCTTCCTTCCAGCAGCCCGTGGGTAGTCATGACAATGATGACTACAGCCTGGGCCACCTTGTGTGGCTCCAAGCCCTGCCCTTCTTGGGTGGTAACCCCAGGCAGAAACACCCAGGGCTCTTCCTGAAAGCCATTGTTAACAGCCCTTTGCAGAAGGGATTTAGCTCTTCCTCTCCACCACGCGTGAGCCCTGGCAGTGTTACGGCACCTTCTGCTCGGCTGTACCAGCTCCACGGCGTTCCCACCGCCCCTGCAGCACGTGGGGTGAGTTTTTCCCTCCCTGGAAGCCCTCCTGCCTTCCCCTGGATTTGTGAGAGCCCTGTTGCACCCATCAGAAGCTGCTGAGAGCGTTGCAAACACCCACCCACAACAGCCCAGTGCTGTGGCACAACAACAAAGCGGCTCGGGTGGCTTCTCCAAATAAATCCAAGAGCTACAATCGCAGATGAGGGATAATTTGGGCAATTTGGGTAAGTAGATATTTAAAATCAGCCCTGCCAAGAGAAATGTTACTCCGCTGGCGCTTCTCTGCTGGCTCGCACCGATGACTCTCGTTCTTCTGGCTGCCCAGGAGCAAAGCACCCGGCCCCCTCGCTGTCCCGCAGTCCCCTGGGTTGCCCGCAGTTTCCTCCAAGATTTTAAATGCCGCTGACACCTAGTGCTGGTTCTCTCCACTACAGCCTGAGCTGCGAGGAATGGATGAAGAGCCAGGGGTTCCGTGGTGTGCGTGATTTCGTGATGCTCGCTCCTCTGCATCCAGTTTCATCTGCCTCCTGCTTTGTGAAGGCGGAGAGGTGCCTGCACGGCGGTGTCCCGGCACAGGAGAGTGCCAGTGTAATAAAGAACGGCTAACGAGCCTTTAGAAAACTGGCTTTCAGAAAAGAACTGCTGCCCAGCCTTTAGAGATAGGGAAGGAGGCTGATTTGTACTGACCCTTGGGCATCTATCCATTGCTGACTGACCAGCCCTTTAGAGATAAGAATGAAGCAGAATCCGCCCAGCGCAGGACACCCGGTGGAATCCTCCCGTCAGACCGTGGGGCTCAAGGAACACAAAGGGCTGAGCAGGAGAGAGGGGGAGGGCAGCGAGCAAGAGCTGGTTCTGTGAACTGGAAAAGCCCCAGGATGGTGCAGGGCAGGCGCCACAGGACAAGTTCAAAAGTTCAACCCTGAGGAAGACTCGGACCTTCATCCCCAACGACCACCAACGGGGGCGTAACTTGGGCGGACTGAGGCGGGACTGTGGGAGGAACTTCTGTTAATGAATTCCTGGCAATAATGAGAATAACCCAACCTTTTCTTAGAAATGTGATGAATAACGATGAAAGCTGTAAATATAAGGCCAGAATCCCAACGCTTGGGCACGCAGGGATGGAAGGAGCCATCCCCCGGGCTGCCCAGCACCGCGATAAGGAATCCCTGCTGGATAACACCGAGTGGTGAGTGAGTTTTCTGGGATTCACCAGGTCCGTCCACATCCACAACAGAGCTGTGCAGCAGGAACAAATCTCTAAGGGGATGGTGCTGAGGACCCAGTGTCCCCACTCTGCACAGGGTGGGAGGGAAGTGGAGCATCTCCTGTCTTTTAAGAGACTGACTGTTGCTCTCGCTGGTTCTTGTACTCGCTGTTCATCTTCCCAACCAACGTCCTGGAAAGTTTTCTAACCCTCCTGCTGCCACAGCGTGGTCCTGGCATGCGGCTGAGACCCCGGCTGAGGAACTCCCACTGCCCAGGAGGGTCTGTGTCAGCCTGCTCATCCTCCAGCACCTACGTGCTCACCCGGGGATGAGGTGATGCTCATATTCCTCAAGGGAAAAATCCTCCCTGGACCAGCTCCACCCAGCATGTGGCTTCCCCTGACATTTACCCAACGCTGCTCAGGCAAAGCCTCCCACTAACCAGGGAAGGTGTCCTTGTAGTATAGAAGCACCTGTACAACAGGTCACCTTCAAGGGCTTTCCCAGCTCTGTCACCATCCCAGCCCGCCTTACATCACTTCTGACAGCCCAGTGAAAACCTCTCTACAACGTACAGCCCTTCCCACTCCTCCTTATTCCATGCATTAGAGGCTTTTATATTGCTTTTCTTGATGTACTAGTCAAATCCCCAGCCAACAGCAACCATTTGTGTTTTAAAACCTGTTCTCCTGAGAGAGCTCCAGAGCAGTCCAACCAAAATGCACCAATTCCCAGTGACTGCACTGAAACTGTATTCTGCTCCGTGCACTTTTCTGATATTAATATCATTTTTGCAGCTGCCATTTCTGGAGGCCTTCTTCCATGGGGAAACTTTCTCTCTGGGAACTATCCCTGCAGCCCTAGGGCTGGTTTTGGGTGGTGGATGAGGAAAGGAACCAGCAAGTTGCAAAAAAACACAGATAGGAAAAGACAGCCAGGAAAAAATCAGAAGTCAGAAATAAATAAGAGAAAATAAAAAAGCCAGAGCAGTATCTCCATCCTTTACTGGATTTGGCCTTTATTCCAGATCTCCTGATGCTCAGTTCCCTACCGTTACTGCACACCATCTCCTTTTCTCCCAGAGGTGCTCTGCCAGCAGCACTTCCAGGGTGCTCGGAGGAAGGATAAGCAGAGCGCTGGTACCTCCTTGTCTCTGAAGACATAAAACACGAGACTCCAGCAGGCCCTGGAGCTGCTGAGCGATGCTCAGGATTGTGTGTTCTCCAAGAAAAGTGAAATATCAGCGTGATTGGATCAAGTTAAAATCCAGTGGAAGAAGCAAGCTGCTGTCACGGGATCCAGAGAGCATCTGGTGTAAGAACACAGAAACACCAGGGAATGAAGTTTAAGCTCTACAACTACACAGGCAGAGCTCCTAACATCACGCTTACCCTCACCAAGCTGCTTATGGAGAGTCTCCACCATGCACCATTGTCCATCAGGCAACAGAGGAATACGGCTTGGATACAGTCTTAGCAATTTTGATCATAAATCAGATTTTGCTGGCAGGTCAGAATCTTCTTGGTTTCTTCTTATTATTCTTTTCTTCTCGGTTTCTTCTTGTTTCCAGCGCACAAGCTGCCCACCTGAGGTCAGCAGACGTCCTTTGCAGCGTAAAGTGACGTTCAGCAAATCCTCAAAGTGAAGCAACCCAGAGAACGAAAAGAGCACTGATCTGAGGGGGATACTTCACAGCTCTCACGGGTTATGAAATTTTCTTTCTCTATTTTATCAACCAGTCCTTATAGTTCAAAAGTGTATTAACTTCATTATGTATATATTAGGCTGTAATCATATTTGGGTTGGAAGGGACCTTAAAGTCCAGTTCCACCCCCCTGCCACGGGCAGGGACACCTCCCACCAGAGCAGGTCGCTCCCAGCCCCATCCAGCCTGGCCTTGAGCCCTGCCAGGGAGGGGGCAGCCCCAGCTGCTCTGGGCAGCCTGGTCCCAATGTAATGTTGTTGGGCAGTGGAGTTTTACTGGAGACTTTGGTATCGTTCAGACTTAGGTAAAACAAACTAAAGGACAGCCCAGCCCTGGAAATAAGGACTTTGCTTCTTGGAAGCTTAGAGCTGTCTGTGAAGGCTAAAGGATACCCCGGCCAGCATCCCAGCCCCTCTGACACATCTCTGAAACCCTCCCAGCATCGTCTGGCATCACAGAGCAGTAACAGACTGACTCCAGGGACACCTGGATCAATAGATAAGCAGCAAGAATGCTGCAAAAATGGAGTTGCTTTGCAGAGTTTTACAGTGATTAATAATCAGTGGGGGGGTGTTAGTGATTAGTCAAATCATGTTGTACCTGAATGCTTGGAGGGTATAAGAATCCCGTGTAAAACCCCATTGGGGTGCCCCAGTTTGGCTGGGACACCTCATGTCCCAGTGTGAAGAAATATTTACTCTTGCAGTTTATGCCCCAGCCTCTCTCCTTGGTTGGCTCAAGCCAGTTGGGAATTTTTGTGACACCCGTTGGGTGGGGTTTGCTCTCCTGGGATAGGGAACGCCGCTGTCCTTCTGCTCCCTCTGCTCCCTGCACATCCCCCGGCAGCTGCTGGACCCGTCCGTGCAAAATGCTTAGATTTACACCAAGATGCAGGTTCCCCACCAGGGATAGGGATGGGGTTTTGCTGCGAAGCGAGGAAAGCGCATGTGGGTGCAGCAGCTAAAGCAGGGATGTTATTGGCACCGATGAAGCAGAGGAAGAAGTCACAGATAACAGGTCCGCCCGCCCAAGGTTGAGGCAGACGCCCACAGCCCTCACGACACGGCGTCTGGCCTCGCTAAATGGTGGGTCTGAGCCAGAACAGCAAACCCCACAGCGGGACCTGTCCCCCGGGGGTCAGTGTTGGGGTCGGTCTTGTTTAACATCGTTATTGATGAGCTGGACAAGGGGATCGAGTGCTCCCTCAGCGAGTTTGCAGATGACACGAAATTGGGTGGGAGTGTTGATCTGCTGGAGGGCAGGAAGGCTCTGCAGAGGGACCTGGACAGGCTGGATCGATGGGCTGAGGCCAATGCCATGAGGGTCACCAAGGCCAAGTGCCGGGTCCTGCCCTTGGGTCACACCAACCCCAGCAGCGCTACAGGCTGGGGAGGAGCGGCTGGAAAGTGCCCGGCGGGAAAGGCCCTGGGGGTGCTGGTCGGCAGCCGGCTGGACACGAGCCGGCAGTGTGCCCAGGTGGGCAAGAAGGCCAACAGCCTCCTGGCCTGTGTCAGCCATGGGGTGGCCAGCAGGAGCAGGGAGGGGATCGTGCCCCTGGGCTGGGCACTGGTGAGGCCGCCCCTCGAATGGTGGGTGCAGTTTTGGGCCCCTCCCTGCAAGAAGGACATGGAGGTGCTGGAGCGTGTCCAGAGAAGGGCAACGAAGGTGGTGAGGGGTCTGGAGAACAGGTCTGTGAGGAGCGGCTGAGGGAACTGGGGGGGTTCAGTCTGGAGAAGAGGAGGCTGAGGGGAGACCTCATCGCTCTCTGCAACTGCCTGACAGGAGGTTGTGGAGAGGTGGGGTCGGTCTCTTCTCCCCAGTAACAAGTGATAGGACAAGAGGTGATGGCCTCAAGCTGCACCAGGGGAGGTTTAGATTGGACATTAGGAAAAACTCCTTTACTGAAAGAGTGGTCAAACGTTGGAACAGGCCGCTCAGGGAGGTGGTGGAGTCACCATCCCTGGAGGTGTTCAAAAACCGTGTAGATGTGGTGCTTGGGGACGTGGCTTAATGGTGTTGTTCAGTTAACGATTGGACTTGATGATCTCAAAGGTCTTTTCCAACCAAAATGATTCTGTGATTCTATGACTTCCCTGAGGAGCGGGCAGCAAGAGAAGTAATGAGGTTTTGTGCTTTTTCTACAGGAGGCTGGAGCTGTCAGGGCTTGAACCCATCGGGAAGTTACATGGTGTCCCATCGGGAAGTTACGTGGTGTCCCGGGTCAGCTGTGCAAAAGCAGCACCGTGAGCACGGGAAATCATTTTGCCAAGGCTGCAATGACCAGAAGCCAAAAAGATACATCACATCATCCTCAATTTGCCTAAATTTGCACAGTGCAAGGTGTGGCCTTGGCACAAGCCTGCTTGTTTAGCGAGGAGCACAACAGGGACAATCGGACATCAGGAGGTATCTTACGGGTTTACAATTTCTCTGCAGCTCTGCCGCCCAGTTTCAGCTCTGGGTTGATTTGGTCACCAGTTCCCTCCCTCTGATTTCTTATTTTTAGCGAATATTAGCACAAGCAGCTTCTCGTGGCTAAAAAAAAACCTGCTTGCCAGACCCTCACTCCTACTTCTACATCCTTTGTAACAGGTCAGGTGGAAGAAATGATCTGCTGGAAGCCACGTCCAGCAAAACGATGGCCACTTCCAGCTGGCCCAGTTGAGCACAGTTACACGGGACAGGGTGCGGTGCCGGGCTGGGAACTGGGGCAATAAGCATGATGGATGTAGGAAGTTGGAGCTGCCAAAATGGGAAGGGGGGAACTGGCAGCCACTGAAGCAAGTTCTGCCATCAGGAAGCTACTTGTGAAAAAAATACACGCTTGCTGTCTTATTTTTTTGCTGATGATCTTAATTTTACCGAATGTGTAAGATTTGCTTTAGCAAAACAAATATCGCTCTTGGGGTTCTGCCATGCCATGAATTTTTAATGCTTTATTAGAACGCTGGAGGGTTTCAGCCCAGTCTGCAGCTGCTTAATACAGTGAAACTCCGCTGTGTTACCTGCTCACACACCACAGGGACCATATGTCCTCAGGATTTACCAGCTGGGAAACCAAGCCCGGCTGCCGGCTAATTCCACACAAACCAGGTACCTCTTGCAAAAACCCTCTTTGTCTGCGTCTTCATGAGGAAAGGTGTTATGAGCGGTGTTCCTCAGGGGTCGGTGCTGGGACCGGTGCTGTTCAACATCTCTGTCGGCAACAGGGACAGTCACATCGAGTGCACCCTCAGCACGTTTGCTGATGACACCGAGCTGTGTGGTGCGGCCGACACGCTGGAGGGAAGGGAGGCCATGCAGAGGGACCGGGACAGGCTGGAGAGGTGGGACCGTGCAAACCTCCTGAAGGTCACCAAGGGCAAGTGCAAGGTCCTGCCCCTGGGTCGGGGCAATCCCCAGTATCAGCACAGACCGCGGGATGACGGGATGGAGAGCAGCCCTGGGGAGAAGGGCTTGGGGGTGCTGGGGGGTGAAAAGCTGGACACGACCCGGCAATGGGCGCTCACGGCCCAGAAAGCCAACGGCATCCTGGGCTGCATCCAGAGCAGCGTGGGCAGCAGGGCGAGGGAGGGGATTCTGCCCCTCTGCTCCGCTCTGGTGAGACCCCCCTGCAGGGCTGCGTCCAGCTCTGGGGGCACCAGCACAGGACAGACACGGAGCTGCTCGAGCGGGTCCAGAGGAGGCCACAAAGATGCTGAGGGGCTGGAGCAGCTCCCTGTGAGGACAGGCTGGGAGAGTTGGGGGTGTTCAGCCTGGAGAGGAGAAGGCTCCGGGGAGACCTTAGAGCGGCTTCCAGTGCTGAAAGGGGCTGCAGGAGAGGTGGGGAGGGACTCTGGATCAGGGGGTGGTGACAGGACGAGGGGTAACGGTTTCACACTGCAAGAGGGGAGATTGAGATGAGATCTTGGGAAGAAATTCTTCCCTGGGAGGGCGGTGAGGCCCTGGCCCAGGCTGCCCAGAGCAGCTGTGGCTGCCCCCTCCCTGGCAGGGCTCAAGGCCAGGCTGGATGGGGCTGGGAGCGACCTGCTCTGGTGGGAGGTGTCCCTGCCCAGGGCAGGGGGTTGGACTGGGTGGTCTTTGAGGTCCCTTCCACCTCAAACCGTGCTGTGATTCTGCGATTTTTTTAAAAAAACGGGATTAGGGCTGTTCGGGATCAGCCGGCTCTCTCCTCACCTGATAAACCACTGGTGCCACCAACTGGGACCGCAGTGGCGGGCAGCAAAGCGCCAGGGCTGGGGAGGGGCAATGGGGAGGGCGGAGGAGGGGGGGGGGGGGGGGGGGGTTTGCACCCGCGCTGGTAAAAAAATGCGTCGACAAAATAAAAAATACGAGAAAAAAAGTCCTGAAAAAATGTGTTTTCTCCCTGTATTGGAGAAAACCCCGGGCGCAGCCGCACCTCGCCCAGCAGAGCCCGCCGCCCCCCGGGGCCGCCGCCCCCCCCGGGCCCGGGGCCGCCCCCACCGAACGGTCGGAGGCTGCGGGGGGGGGGGGGAGTGGGCGGGGGGGGCCGCGGCGCTTTGGCCACGCCCACCCAGCGGCGCGATCAGGACGGCGGCGACCAATCGGAGCCGGCGCAGATGCCGGCGCGCTCGGAGCGGCCATTCACAAAGCGGCGGGGTGGGACGAAATAAAAGGGGCGGGGGTCACGTGGGCAGGAGCGTTGCCACGCCCACTCCCCCTCAGCTCGGGGCCGCGATGGAGCCGGGGCCCGGGCCCGGGCCCGGTCGCGGTCGCTGGGCCGCCGCCGCCGCCGCCTGCGTGGTGACCGGCGCTTCCCGGGGCTTCGGCCTCAGCCTGGCGCGGCTGTTGGCTCCGCGGCTCGGCGAGGGCTCGGTGCTGCTGCTGCTGGCGCGTTCGGCGGCCCCGCTGGCCCAGCTGGCGGCCGAGCTGCGGGGGAGCACCGGGCTGCGGGTGGAGTACGTGGCCGCCGACCTGGCGAGCGAGGAGGGGCTGAGGCGGGCGACCGCTGCGCTGCGGGAGGTGCTGCCCGCCGCCCCGGCCCACCGCCTGCTCCTCGTCAACAACGCCGGTAACAGCCCCCCCCCCCATCCCCCCCGCCGCCCTCCCCGGGCCAGCGGGGCTCAGCCCCGGCGAGCCCTCCCTTAGTTGCGCACGGGCTGAGCCGAGGCTTGAGCGGTGCTTTGGGGGCCGGGGAAAGACCTCAGCGAGCGAATAACCGACGGAGCAGCCGGGATTTCACCTTGTCTTATTTCATTCGTGAATTTGGGGGGCAGGCCAGGGATGGGAGCTGCCGGGACCGCGGTGCTTTGCTGCTCGCAAGGTTTTTCCCCGTTAAAAACCAGCTGCCACCCTCCTACTGCTCTCCTCCAGGAGCACAAACCTTCAGGAGAACTTCTGGCCCTGCCATGCAGGTGCTCCACTTGCCACCTTTATTGCCTGTGGGCTTTAGCGCCTTTTTCACCCGTTATTCCTATAAATAAGGCCACACGTTCCAGTAGGTCGTAGGTGCTGCAAGAGTTGGGCCTTTTACTGGCTTGGTCCCAAAAGAGGGATGTGCAGGAGAGCGCCTGGTGGCCCGTGGGGACGTTGTACTTCAGGCTGGAGGTCGGGAGCTGTTTATTTTGACAGGGCACGTCCGTGGCCCTGCTGTTGGTTCAGTGGGTGACCCGAAAGCGCTGAGCAGAGCCGGGCTGAGCTCCTCACTCTGCTGTGAGACCCTGCGAGATGTTGGGCCAGCAAAGCTGGTGGCTTTTGTCTGTGACAGCGCGTTGCATATGGAAATGTAGTAGTAAAAGGGGTCTACGGTGTTGTTGAACCCACCTTTGGCCGCCCTGAACCCACCTTTGGCCGCCCTGAACCCACCTTTGGCCGCCCTGAACCCACCTTTGGCCGCCCTGAACCCACCTTTGGCCGCCCTGAACCCACCTTTGGCTGCCCTGAACCTATCGGCCCTTCCTTCCTAGGCTCCCTGGGAGACATCTCCAAATCATTCCTCGATCTCACTGACCCGGATGAGATCAACAGCTACTTGGCCTTCAACGTCACCTCGGCGCTTTGCCTCACCTCCACCGCCCTGCGAGCCTTCGGGAAGCGGCCCGGCTCGAGCAGGACGGTGGTGAACATCTCCTCGCTCTGTGCCCTGAAGCCCTTCAAGAACTGGGCGCTGTACTGCAGCGGGAAGGCTGCCCGGGACATGATGTTCCAGGTGCTGGCGCTCGAGGAGCCTGATGTCCGTGTGCTCAACTACGCCCCAGGTGAGGAGGGGAGCTCATTAATTGCTGTTAATTTTCTCCTACTGAAGCTGAGAAAACTCACTCACCACTCGGTGTTATCCAGCAGGGATTCCTTATTGCGGTGCCGGGCAGCCCGGGGGATGGCTCCTTCCATCCCTGCGCGCCCAAGTGTTCGGATTCTGGCCTTATATTTACAGCTTTCATCGTTATTCATTACATTTCTAAGAAAAGGTTGGGTTATTCTCATTATTGCCAGGAATTCATTAACAGAAGTTCCTCCCACAGTCCCCCCCCTCAGTCCGCCCAAGTTACGCCTCCCTTGGGGGTCCTTGGTGGTCTTTGGGGATGAAGGTCCGAGTCTTCCTCAGGGTTGAGCTTTTGAACTCGCCCCGTGGCGCCTGCCCTGCACCATCCTGGGGCTCTTCCAGTTCACAGAACCAGCTCTCTCTCGCTGCCCTCCCCCTCTCTCCTGCTCAGTCCTTTGTGTTCCTTGAGCCCCACGGTCTGACGGGAGGATTCCACCGGGTGTCCTTTGCTTGGTGGATTCTGCTGCATCCTGATCTTTAAAGGGTTGATCAGTCAGCAATGGATAGATGCCTAAGGGTCAGTACAAATCAGCCTCCCTCCCTATCTCTAAAGGCTGGGCAGCAGTTCTTTTCTGAAAGCCAGTTTTCTAAAGGCTCGTTAGCCGTTCTTTATTACACTGCCTTTGTGGATAAAGGGTTCTTGCAGCCAAGCCAGGTGCAGAGCCCCACATTTTTGCTTTCTCCTCGTGTGATTTCTTTTTTGTTGCTCTTTCCCCAGGCCCCCTGGACACAGACATGCAGCTCTTGGCCCGGACTAAGACTGGAGACCCTGAGATGCGTCAGTATTTCCAAAGCCTGCAGGAGAGCGGCCAGCTGATAGACTGCACCGTGTCCGCCCAGAAGCTGGTCAATCTCCTGGAGGAGGACACCTTCTGCTCCGGCGCCCACGTGGATTTCTACACCATCTGAGTTCCTCTCGCCTCCACCCTCGCCTTCATGCTTTTGCTTTCTGCTGAGCCACGTCTTGGGTGCCTCCAGCGTGTTTGGTGACCTTCTTGGAGCCCTGGGTGCTGTGCAGCTTTCAAGAGAAGACCTCTGGGTGCCTTATAAATACTCCTAGTGCCCCGGTGGGCGTGGGGGGACGTTATTGCCACACTGAGCCCTCCTGGGTACCCACTGACGGGAGCAGGGATTTCTTAGCTGGTGGGGATGGGGAAGCAGAGGTGGCTTTTCCAAGGGAATGGGTGTGGAATTCTTAAAGCTCTCCTGTGTAGGAGTGTGTGTGAGCCAAGGAGGTACCGAGGCCAGGTCAGAAAGCCACCCCAGAAGGTCTCAAGGAAGCCAACAGTAGGGTTAGAGCTGAGTGTCCCCCTGCCCGTCCCCTTTACCCCGCAGGAGCTGCGTGCTCCGCACCTGAGCAAGTCACCAAAGGGCAAAAGAGCCATTGCTGGGGTCAGAGGAGGTGACTGTCACCCCAGAGCCCTGACTCTCCGTCCCCCATCTCCCCAGTGGCTTGTCCAGACTCTCCTGCAGTTCTGGGACCGTCTCTGTGCGAGTTTTGGGCGTTAGGACGTGGAGCAAAGCCTGTCCCCGGGCGTTTTGCACAAAAAGGCGATTGATCACCAGGAGAGGGAGCTGGTCGTGGAGGAGCTGTGAATTCTGGGTGCCTGGCCGGGGTCACCAGCGTCTGCAGAGCTGTGGACCGCCCCAGCACGGGTTAGAGCCCAGCTGAGCCCCAGCCCTGAGCTCATGCCATGCTCCTGGCCGCAGGTTTTGGGTCCAAGCCTCGATCTGGGCCTTCAGCCCCTCCTGGATGGTTCTTTTAATTATTTGTGGGGTTTTATCCTCATTTTTTTGTCAGGTTCCAGGAGGCACAGGTGCTTAGAGACTTGCCCTTCTAGAACTGCAGTGTGTGTTGATGCAGGAGAGCCGCTTTGAAGCGCAGTGATGTCCCCTGCGTGCCCTGGAAACACCCAGTGTCCCTGTGCTCAGTGACAGCAACCTTCCTGCAGTCCTCTCTCTCAACCCTGTAGTTCAAATTTTGTCCAACTGGATCTACAATCATTAAAAGTTTCGTGTCTGGGCTGGGTTTTCTGCTGTATCTTTGAAAGTGGATGAATTTTTTGGGAGAGTGGGAGGAGAGATCCTGGGTTAAGCGCCGTCTTCCTCCAACAAGGCACCAACGTGCGCTGCTGGAGTCCTGTTCTTCCATCTCTGAGATGTTTCATTAACTCTGTGTTAACTTAATCCTGCCAAGCTCAAAAAAACCTTCTCCCCAGCTAGTCTGCTGCTTGGTTTCATCTCCCCTCCATGCCTGTGAAACTCAGGACTAGCAAAACCCCCTCTGCTCCTCACGGCACTGGCAACGGGGTGGTTTTGCTGGGGTTTGGTGCCTGGAGGTGTTCAGTGTGGTCTGTGAAACCTGGATGGTCCTGCTGCTGCTAAAAATCCACCATCTCCTCACCCTGCATCCATGTGGCCTTGTCCCATCCTCTCTTGGGACAGAAATCCTTCTTTTGGGATCTGGCTCTCTGCAAAAAAATAACCTCGGTGCTCAGAGCTGGGGGTCCCAAATCCTGCCCTTCCAGGGTCTTGGATCAGGGACTGAAGGTGGGTAAACCCCCCCCCCCCCCAAAAAAAAAGGCTCTAGGAGCCCTGTGGTACAGGAGGAGGTGGGAGGATGCTGGGGGACAGGACCATTTGGTACCAGCCACATGGGAGCTGCAGGTGGGTTGGTTCTTCAGGGGGGGGATTATTTTTGGACTGTGCATCCTTGCTTGATGTGTGACCACCTTCCAGTGGCTGGGGGGGGGGGGGTGTCAGCAACTCTGTGTGTCTTCTCAGAACAAGTACATCAGGGGTTGTGGTTTCACAGAGGTGCCACTTGAAACCCAGCACTTCTCCAACCCAAACCTCTTCCTCCGAGAGGATACCTGGGTGGGAAGGCTGACTTCAGATAGCGAGGTGTCCTGCAGCACACACCATTAAGGACATCATGAATGAAACACTGGGTTTGGTTCATAGCACGGTTTGGGGTGGAAGGGACCTCAAAGACCATCCAGTCCAGCCCCCTGCCCTGGGCAGGGACACCTCCCACCAGAGCAGGTCGCTCCCAGCCCCATCCAGCCTGGCCTTGAGCCCTGCCAGGGAGGGGGCAGCCCCAGCTGCTCTGGGCAGCCTGGGCCAGGGCCTCACCGCCCTCCCAGGGAAGAATTTCTTCCCAAGATCTCATCTCAATCTCCCCTCTTGCAGTGTGAAACCGTCACCCCTCGTCCTGTCACCACCCCCTGATCCAGAGTCCCTCCCCACCTCTCCTGCAGCCCCTTTCAGCACTGGAAGCCGCTCTAAGGTCTCCCCGGAGCCTTCTCTTCTCCAGGCTGAACACCCCCAACTCCCCCAGCCTGTCCTCACAGGGAGCTGCTCCAGCCCCTGAGCATCTTCGTGGCCTCCTCTGGACCCGCTCGAGCAGCTCCGTGTCTGTCCTGTGCTGGGTCCTGGATCACTTTTCTGTTTTCTCTCTCCCCTGGTGCCCAGGGGCAGCCCACAAGCAGCAGGCACAAAAATCAGCCTTTGTGTCCCTGTCCCTTCAACCAGGAGACTCTACATCTGCTCCAAGAGGAAACCTGTTACCAACACCAAGCCCGCACCAAGCACAAATGCTGTGGCTACCGTGATGTGCTGGGGCTCCCGCTGCTGAATTTGGCTGGTGAAGCAACCCCTTGCTTGCAGTCCCATGGAGGACGTTTGTCTTCAGCATGTGGCCACCCCACACTTTGTGCTCCAAGCTGTCTCCTGGATGTTTTCATTTTTTTAGGGGTTTCATCCCCTTGGACTCGCTGTGCCTGTGTTTAGGTGTTCGGCATCGCTCTGTAATCCCCAGCGATGCGCTGAGCTTATGACTCCCACTCCAGGAGCAGAGCTCTGCCCAGGGAGAAACCCCAGTGATGTTTTTGGGGCATCTCCTGCGTACGAGCATCCCCCTGGGCACCAGCATCCCCTGCCCAGGGTGAAATGCCAGTGATGTTTTCAGGGCATCCCCTGGGTACCAGCATCCCGCAGGTACCAGCATCCCCTGGGTACCAGCATCCCCTGGGTACCAGCATCCCCTGCCCTGGGAGAAACGCCAGTGACATTTTCAGGGCATCCCCTGGATACCAGCATCCACCAGGTACAAGCATCCCCTGGGTACTAGCATCCCCTGCCCAGGGTGAAATGCCAGTGATGTTTTCAGGGCATCCCCCGAGGACCAGCATCCCCCTGGGTACCAGCATCCCCCAGGTACCAGCATCCCCCAGGTACCAGCATCCCCTGGATACCAGCATCCCCTGCCCTGAGAGAAACGCTGGTGATGTTTTCAGGGCATCCCCTGGGTACCAGCATCCCCCAAGTACCAGCATCCCCCTGGGCACCAGCATCCCCCGCCCCAGGAGAAATGCCAGTGATGTTTTCAGGGCATCCCCCTTGGACCAGCATCCCCCGGGGAGCGGGTCCAGTTCCCGCGCCCCGTGGGTCTGGCCAACACCTGCGCCCCCGTGGATGCTGTGAGATGCAACGGCAAAATGAGCTGATTTTTTTCTTCCCTTTTCTAGCATTTTCTGTGACCAGCTGAGGGCGTACCGAGACCGGGTAACGGCCACCAGCCGGCGCAGAGCCCGGGGGGGACACAGCAGCTCCCTCCCGCCGCTGCACCGTCCCATCACAGAGCCCTGCGACGGCGGAGAGATTATTTTTATTAATTAGGGCTCCATGTCCTGGAGCCGTGGGACCATGCTGGAGGTGAAAAAGGGGTATTTAAAACAGAAAAAAAGTGTTGAGGTCTCCTAATTCCGGAGCTGGGCCCTCACCAGGCAAAGGGCATCCCCTGGGGGTAACACAGCCAGCCCTGGGGGAGCCCCAACATCCGAGCAGTGCTCTCCCGTGGGCTAAGGATGAGCCCTGTGGTGGCGGGGAGTCACCCCAAAAGGAGCCATCACCTCCTCCTCCACCCCAGGCGGGAGCCCCGGGCTCTGATCTCCCTGACAGGGGTACAAAGCCCCAAATCCCAGCAGAAGGTGTCCCTCCAAACAGGTTAGCCCCTTGCCAGCCTGCCTTCCCACCCTGCCTCCTGCAACAAAATACTGCGTGGGGCATTTTATCCCTTTCCCCCCTTTTCTTTTAATTCCCCCCCCGCCTTTTTTTAAATTATTTTCCCCCTGTTTGCTTTTTCCTTCCCATCCCATCCCTGGAGCAAAGTGCTGGGGGTGGTGGCAGCCCCAGGAAGGGCTGTCCAGCCCCGTTCTCCCAGTGCATGGCTGCAAGGGCTCCTGTGGGACAGCCCATACCCCCCCGTGTCCCGTCCCCTCTGCCTTGCTCTGAGCTCACGTATTTACAAGAAAAGGAATTTACTCGCTGCTGGGGGGCAAAGCAGCGGGATGGAGGGTGTTCCCAGCGCCGGGCCCTGCCCGGCTGCAGCGATTTCTGGCACGGGTGGGTGTTGGTGAAGGTGTGATGTCTCCCTGAGCCCTGGTAAACAGGGGGAGACAAAGCTGGAGCGCGAGCTGTGCGGAGGCCTTTCCCACGTGAAATCCTTATAAAGCGCTACGGAAAACCCCTGCGATGGCCTCGTTAGCAGTTTGGGGCAGGAAAAGAAGTGCTTGTGTGATGCTTAGGGGTGCCACCACCCCAGGTCCCCAAGGGACCCTTCCCAGCCCCCTCCCTGTGCTGGGGGAGACACTGTGCCCTTTGTGCCCGCGGTGAAATGCCGGGGGGGGGACTGGGTTATGAAAGGAGTCAAAGTCACTGCTGGGGTTTTGATTCTGCCTGTGTGACCAGGTCCCCTGGACGGTGGCGAGGGCGAGGCCTCCTAAATCCCCCCCAAAGCCTCCCAAATTAAAACCAGCGTGCACCCAATGACCTCCCAAATCTCAGCCGCTGACCTGGGCTGCCCCCGGCTCAGCGGGGCGAGAGGCTGCAGCCAGGTTCCTCTGCCCCTTATTAAATGTTTCTCAGCGGAGGGGACAAGAAGACCTTTATTTTCCCATCCACTGGCCAGAAACGCTGAGCACAGGCCTTTTGGCCAGGACGCCGAGTGCCCAGCAAGCTCCTCACTCGCAAACAAGCAGCTGCCTCCAGCCATGAGGCCAAAGGTAAAAGAGCTGCTCCTCCAGCGAAGGTGCTCTTGGTGGGGGGCGGGGGAAGCTCTAGGGGTTCCCATGCTTCCCACCCGGGGAGCCCCATCCCGCGGGCAGAGCCCCCCGAGATGCCCATGGAGATGCACCACCAACCATCTCAAAGCCTCCCGTCTCTCTGTGCGACAAGTCGGGAGCTTTGCAGGGTCTTCTCGGGGCCGTGGCTGGGATTTGGTGGACGTTCACCCAGCTGGAGAGGGTTTGAGCGACAACCAGCTTTCTGCTGAGCTGGCAGGGTTCTCACCGACTCTCCTCCCCGAGACTGAACACTTGCTCGCACGTCCTCCTGCCTGTAACGCTTCATGCTCCTCACTCTCGGCCTCCTGAGCTGCTTTTATTCTTCTCCCCTCTATGCTGTCCCCTGGTTTTGGTGGCCTTAGCATTAAGCAAGAAGGACGAGCTCCAGGCTGACCATGTCCCCTGGAGCAGCCATTTAATCTGTAACGAGGGACCCGTTGGGCCGGCAAGAAGAGATGACACATTAACCCAGTTTAGAGCCAAAGAGCAGCGGGTTTGCTGGTAAACTGTCCTGTTCCTGCGAGTTTCAAATGCCTTTAATGAGTTATTATTTAGTCTGCTATGGAGGTTAATGGGGGGACATTGCAGAAATGATCTGTGATTAATTAAACCATCTTTATCTGGCACGGGCGGAGCAGCTGGACTCGCTGTGCTGGGCACTAAACTGGGACCAGCGTGGGATCCCCAGCTTCGGCATCACTCCCAGCGCTGCCCTGCACCCACCCAATTCACCAGCCATCCAACCAGGCCCTGCAGACCAATGGCCACCTCCACCCTGGTGGGAAAGAGCTGCCAGAAATAGGAGTTTTTCCCCCTGTTTTTTTTTACGCACCACCCCAAAGCCAGACTTTGTCCTGTTTCCCACTGGCCCGCGTGGGATGCAGCCAGGCATATCTCAAGCCTCCTTCCCCAAATACCAAGCGCCGAGACGGAGGGAGGCTGTGGCTGAGCTGGTCCCGTGGCTCTGCAGGGATTTGGGGACACTGGATGGTCCCGGCATCGGCTGCTCCCTGTCCCCTTTCCTTCAGCAGAGCCGCTGGTTCAGCTCGCCGCATCCACCTTCCTCCTCCACGCCCCATCCCGCGCCACATCGGCAGCTCATCCTCCTCCTCCTCCACGGCCTCGATACCCTCCTGTGCTGATGGCTCAGCCCTTCCCCAAGCACCCAGCAATCCCAGCGGATCCCCGTCCTTCCCATCAGGATGCTGGGGGGCCTCTGGCAGATCCTCACCGCCGCGTTCAGACCCGAAAGGGCGAACGAGCCGCGCTGCACCCATCCCTCGCCGCTCCCCCGTTCCCTGCGGGGATCCTACGGGAAACCCAAAGCGTCTCCTTCCCTGGGGATGTCCCGTCACCTCGCGCTGCCCGTGCCACCGCTGGCAAAGCTGCCGCCGAGGCACCGCGGCGAGGCCGGGAGCCGCATTCACATTCCTCCCGCGAGCGCACTCGTCAGCCGAGCTGTCAGCCGCTCCCGTAATAGGGCCACGGCGGTCACTCGTGTTGGGAGTAAACACAGCCGAACCTGAGAAAACAAGAGCAGAGCCGAGCCCGGGTGCTTCCAGCGAGGCTGCAAAGTCTCAGCACACTCAGGGCTGGGGTTGGGGGGGGGGGAGTGATGCCCACCATCCCCATCGTTCCCCACCGCAAACCCCGAAAAGCCCCCGGGAAGGATGCTCGGCGGCGGTCCCTTGCATCGCAGGGATACAGGGACACAGGTCGGCCGCTCTGGGGAGGAAACTTTGGGGATCTGGGGTTGAAAAATAGGTGGGTTGGTGGCGTCAGAGCTGAGGATGGGATAGAGGGGGACAGCCGCGGCATGGAGCCGCTTGGGGACACAAGGTGGTGGAGCTGCCTTTCTAAAGAAACCCACCCCCACCTTTGGCTGGAGGAAAAGTGCTTTTTTCCTCTTTTTTTTTTTTGTTTGTTTGTTTTACTAAAAAAGTGGCATTTTGCACCTGCCCTGAGCCTGAGGAACCTGTTTGGAAAGAGGGTCCAGCCTCCTTGCCACCCTCCAGCCAGCATCCCGCAAGGGTGCCCTCTGTACCCCGCCAGGGCCACCTCCTGCCACCTCCAGCCGTGTCACCGCCGCTGGAGGGGACACCTCCTCTGGGTGGGACAGATCCAGGCTCCACGCTGGCCCCGCACGCGCGGCACAAGGAGGGTTGGGGGGTGTTTGCGCGGGGACCGGGGGGCTCAGCGAGGAGGAGGAGGAGGAGCAGCCCCGTGAATGATCAGCGTTTTGCACTATTCCTCCAACTCCTCAACCCTCCCCTCAACAAAGAGGCGGGCGGCCTGAAAAGCCGAGGATTTAGGACAAAGAAGGGAGCGGGGCGGCCGGGGGCGCGATGCAGCTTCGGGGCAGAGCGGGATGGGGACCCCGGCTGCCCGGCCGGGCGGAGATGCCCATTGCTCCATCCCAAACTCTTCACATTCAGGGAATGCTTCTCTCCACGCCCTCCACTCCATCCCAGCAGCTTCCCAGGGCTTGGTGTGGTTTCTTCACATCTAGAAACCCTAAAAAGCTTAAAAACACTGCGAAGTATTTTCTCCCGGCGGGGAGGGGAGTGGGCGGCTATTATCCTCATCCAAACCAAACCTGAAATGTTGGGGTCACTCTGCCTTTGAAAGCTCCCATGGCCTTTCTTCCCATTAAACCATCTCCCGGCTCAGCTCAGAAGTTTCTTCCCCACCCCCTTTTTTTTTTTTTTTTAAATTTTTTTTTTTTTTAATTTAGTAATAAAGCATCTCAGATCTCCGAGCTGCAACTCATCTCACACCTAAGCGAGATTGCGTTTTGCACAAGCCTTTCAGCTGTTTTCTCAATCTCTCCTCTGTCTCATTCTCAATTCAGGCAGTTGCTATAGGTATGTTTTAATCCCCAGCATGGTAGATTTTAATTAGTCTTTGTACAGATGGCCAATTAACATTCATTACTTTTGCCTTGAGCGATTAATTATGAGTTTGGATAGAATGGGAGATGGAGACAGAGGAAAGATGGGCAGGTGAATAAAAAAAAGGGATTTTAATCAGAGTTTGGGATTTTTTTTTTTTCCTTCTTATTTATATATATATACACACACACACACACACGCAGAAAGAGGAGGGAAGAGAAAAGCAGCAACTCGGTGCAAGTTACGCTGACCCGCATCCAGTCCTGGAGCCACGAGGATGGGCTCCAACGGGTTCCCCGGCTGGTGATGCTCAGGGGCTGCGGCCCAGCCAAGCCCCATCGCAGGGATGGGGAAACTGAGGCAGGGATTTGCTGGGTGGGCACGCACGGACGGGCACCTGGTGTTGGAAATCAGCCCCTTGGGCTGAATTGGGGTGCCGGGGCACGGCGGTTTCGGGGTGGTAACGGTGCTGGGGTGGCGGGGACGGCTGGGGGAGCGGTGCCACGCTGCCACCTGCCCCTGGGCGAGCCGGCGTGGCGGTGGCGCGCGGGCTGGGGCCCGTCCCGCTCCCCGCGCAACACCCCTTGACACGTCGCTAATTCTTCCTAATTGATTTTTCACGCTGGCGGGAGGGAGACGGCGACATCCAACAACAGAGCCCTGATGTCGCGGCTTTCTCCTCCATGAAAGGGCCCGGCACCCTCCCCCCGGAGCCGACATACTTCTCCCCGGCCCGGGTAGCCATGGTGAGACGTTGCCCAAATCCTTTCACCGCCGGAGGCTGGCGATGCTCCGCGCCGCCCGTGCCAGCCCACTCGCAGCAGCTATTTTCGGGCACGCCGGCAGGGAAAAAAAAAAAATCAAAATAGCAAAAGCCCCCCAGGGGCCGAATCCTGCCCCCGGTTCCTTGGCAGAGGGGCCGCACCCATGCTTCGTGCCATCCCGGCACGTGTGAACCGGCAGCGGGTTCCGGATTTGGCGTTTCTGGGTTATTTTAGCGACGGGCAAGGTGGGGAAGCTGGAGGGGAGATGGGGAAGGGCCTGATCCTGCTCGCTCCGGGGAGCTCCCCTCGATGGCAGGCTTCCCCAGGGAGCAGCGTAAGGATGCTGCAGGGCAGGACGCGTCCCGTGGGGCTCGGAGAGCTGCTCACGGTGCCGCTGGCTGGGCTTTTGCAGCCGGTTGGGTGAAATCTGGGGGTTTCTCTCTCAGCACAGCTTCTGTTTTGGCCCCAGCCCTCTGTAGATCAGCGCTTCTCCGCAGCACCACCACATCAGCCGCTCAGGTGGAGGAAGAAGCGGCGGGGGCAGATCCCTCCCCACATGGCAGGGGCACGGCCGCTGTGCTCTGTACCTGCAGAGTGGACGGTGGGTGTGCCGCCTCCATCCCGGCATGGTTCCTGGGTGGATGTGCCACCTCCATCCCCACATGGTCCCTGGGTGAATGTGCCACCTCCGTCCCGGCATGGTCCCTGGGTGGACGTGCCACCTCCATCCCGGCATGGTCCCTGGGTGGATGTGCCACCTCCATCCCCACATGGTCCCTGGGTGGACGTGCCACCTCCATCCCCACATGGTCCCTGAGTGGATGTGCCACCTCCATCCCCACATGGTCCCTGGGTGGACGTGCCACCTCCATCCCTGCATGGTCCCTGGGTGGATGTGCCACCTCCATCCCTGCATGGTCCCTGGGTGGGTGCCCACCCTGGGCAGCACAAGTGGCCAAGCCCATGGGGATTCTCCCCCAACTGTGCTTGAGCACTGGCTCGGCTCATCCCACTGATGAGCCTGCCCAGAGCTCCGGGGAACACGTGGGTGCCCTGGAGCACCGAAATGACGCTGGGCACCCACCCCAAGAGCCCCCCTCCCGCTGCAAACCCCTCCATCTCCTTCCTCGCGAGCTGCATCCAGCCTCTGCGACCTGCAGGGATGAGCACGGCCTCAGCCAGACCGTCCCCCCCCAGCAAACCCCCAGGTTCGCAGGGTTTTTTTTTGCAGATGAAATACAGATGGGGCGTTCAGGAGCCTCCAAGGACAACCAAACCCCCCCTGTGCTGGCTCAAGGCTTCCTCTCAGGTGAGGAAGAGGAGGCCGGGAGTGCGGGCACCTCCCCACGGCACCGTCCCCACCTGCAGAGCGGTGGCAGGGTATGGCCCTCTCTAAGTATACGCCATTGAAATGTGCACATTTCCTAAAAGCAATATGGAACAGCTAAATATACTGCTCACAAATCTGTTTACACTAATAATGGCTGGGAGCCTGCCATCCATATGACTGCAAGGAACCATTGATTCAACATAAATTAACTGAAAATTACTTGCGAGAGGCAGAAACTCACGGTATTTTATATTTAAATTTTTTATTTTTTTTTTTTTTTCCCCTTGTCTTTTTTTTTTTCTCCCCGCCCCGCCAGGGAAAGGGGAACCACGGCGACATTGGCACCTCCGCCACCGGCAGCCACGGCGGCGTTTGGCAGCGGCTCTGCTCTCTCCTCGCCGGCCCCTCTCCCCACCGCAGCGACGGGGAGCGGGATACCCGGCAAGCCGGGATTTTCCATCCCAGCGCCGGGGACTTGAGCTGCCGCCGGGGCTGAACGCATCCCGTATTCACCCGTTTTTTCCAAGAAATGGCAACGGAGATGGCAAGGTCCGAGTCGTTATTTTGGCACAGGCGGATTTCAATTTTTTTTTTAGAAAAGGGGGGGGAAAAAAAAAGGCAGAAAAAACCCCACCAGAATTGGCAGCTCCTCGCGTATTAGTCGAAATGCTGCAGACTTGGCTCCCGCTCACCTCCGCAACATAATGTTAAATGGCATCAAGACAGTATATCAGTCATTTACATATGTTGCTTATAGACGCCAAACTTATTAACACAATAAAACTGCTGCTAAGAAGCTTTCCTGCCTATTTTTCTCCTGGAGAATGTCAGTGTTGGAAGCACCTAGCTGCCTCGTATGGAAACACCCGGGGTTGCCTTTCATATGGCACCCGGGAAAATAAATATATGAATCACCCAGGGTCCCCCTGCGACCACTTCCAAAGCAAAGCGGGAGGAAGATTCACGGATCCAGAGCGTTGCCTGTCGGAGGAGCCGGCCAGCACCCAGCCCACCCAGCAGCACCCCACGAGCCCCGGCATCCCCCCGAGGCACGCTGCCTTCCCTCCCTGGGCAGGATGGGACAGCTTCACCCCAGGACTGGCTTTAAACCCCCCTGCTCCGAGGTGTCCCCAGCTCCCTGCCCTCGCAGCCGAGGGCTGGAAACGCTGGAAGGGGGACCCTGGCTGATTTGGGTGTTTATTTTCCCGGGTGCCATGTGAAAAGCAGCCGTGGGGGTTTCCACACGACTAGGTGCTCCCCACACTGGTGCTCTCCGTGCGGGAGAGGAGGCAGGAAAGCTTCTTAGCAGCAGTTTTATTGTGTTAATAAGTTCGTCATCTATAAGCACCATATGTAAGTGGCTGCTGCGCTGCCTTGATGCCATTTAACGGGATGTTGCGGAGGTGAGTGGGAGCCAAGTCTGCCCATCTCCCCTAATATAACGCCACGTGGTGCCTGCGGGGTTTTGGGGGGACCCTCCCAGTACCCGAGCACGGACGGCACCTCTCCCTGTGGTTTCTTTGCCCCTGCAGTGGTGCAATCTTGCAGGGGATCTTGCTTTCTCAGCTGCTGAGGCAAAACCAGCATGAGCCTGAGGGGGGGTGTCCAACATGGGGGTCACGCTCCGGTGCCATCCGAGGGACACCCAAACACCCCCCCGGGGCTGGAGGGTAATTTCCTGTGTTGAAATTTCCTGAGCTCTCCTAGAAGGACATTTTTGCTGCAACGATGACCCTGCCGTGGGTGGAAAAGCTTTTCTAAGAGCGACACCCTGTAGCCCTGGAGGGAGGTGCACGGTGGGACATTAGCTGGGAGACCAGCCTTCACCCCCAAAACCAGTGAGGAGGGCTGGCCGAACCCCAAACCCCTGGCTGAGCTCTTCTTCGTGCTGCCAGTGGTATAAACCCTCAGGAACATCCCCAGGAATTACAGAGCTCCTGGCCACAGCATCCTGAGGAGGTTTAGAGGCTGGGCTCAGGGATGAGGGAGAGGGCTGCTCCCGGCCAGGGCACGGCGATGCCACGCACCCACCCCTGCTGCCACCCCGGGGACCAGGATGACAAGCCGAGGTCAGCGCTTTGGGCTTGCTCCCAGTGGCTGACGGGGCTGGATCGCACCCCGTGCCATGGAGAAGGGCTTGGGGACCCCCAGGATCCCCACAGCTCTGACCCCTGATGCTGTCACCCCAGCAGGTCCCTGGGGAGGACCACGTCCCCTGGCCGCTTGGCAGGTGATGCTGCCCACAGAGCCGTGTGCGCTGCCTGTCCCTGTGGCAGCGGCGCTGCGCTGACATGTCATGTCACAAACAGGAGACGTGGGTGCTGCCAACCCCCCCCCGTGGGCCCTCCTGGCAGGGGTGAACCAGCTCATCGCCCCAGTCAACCCATGGGCAAACAGGGGACACGGGGTCCCCAAGGTCAGGGGAAAGGTCCCCAAATGCCCAACCTCTGCGCATCACGTTCAGCTAACGAGTTGCAATGACTTTCCCCCCAAAACCACAGTCCTGTGGTACCACCTTGCTGAGCAGAAATGACGGGAGCATCCTCTGTCCCAGGTATGGTGCAGCCTCAGCACTGGGATGAGCGTTGCCACCAACAGCCGAGGGCACCGCAGCTTTCTGAAAGGCTTTATCAAGGCTACGGGCATCTGCATGATCATCTCGAGATGTTTCAAGGCTTGCAGATGATCCTTTCAGGAGCTGGGAGGTTTCAATGTCTACAAGGAACTGGGTGCAAAATCCTGTCAGCTTTACAAGCACAAAATTCCCATTAATGACCTGTGGCTGCAGACACCAAAGCCACAGCTGAGTGGCCTTCAAGATCTCCCATCTCTATGTCAGAAGCCCACCAGGACCCATCACACCAGAGCACATCTGTGCAGGGGTTCTGTACCAATGGAGCAGTCAGGTCATGTCGGAGAGGTGAAGGTGCATGCAGCCCCTGTGGAAAAACCAGTGTGACCATTGCATCCGCGGGTGAGGATCCAGCAGCATCTTCCCTTGCTGGACTGACCTCCTCCAGCCCATAGCTGTGTGATCTGGCTCTGTGGTGGGATCCTCCCTCAACACCACGCCTGACTCCACAGGCTAAAGCTGTCTCACATCCATCCATGTCAATGTATGTATCTAGCACCATCCCCACCATTCCCATGCCATCTTCATCCATCCCTCCATCCATCTCTCCCTCCATCCATCCCTCCATCCCTTCATCCCTCCCTCCATTTCTCCCTCCATCCATCTCTCCCTCCATCCCTCCATCCATCTACCACCATTGGACCAGTTGACAAAACCACCTTAAAAAAGGGAAACCGAGGAAGTTGGGATGAATAACCCGCTGAAGGCCACTGGGTGGTGTAGGGTCAGTTCATTCCCATCCAGCATTTCCCTTGAACCAAATAAAATGAAAGACAATAAAAGCCAAAGCAGGAGGAACAGGGGAGCAGCCTGGGGGACGGAGGCTCCGGACCCCCCAACGCACAGCCCCGTTCCTCCCGTCTTCCCTTGGGGGCCGCACGGGAAGGCCGACGGGATGAAATTGGGGCAGGGCAAGGAGCTGTGCCCCTGGGAAGAGCAGGTGGGAGAGGGTAGGAGGAAATGATCCAGCACTTTGAAGTCTGGTCAACTTTTAACATCCCGGCGAGCTGCGCCCGTGGCCACGCTCCGAGGCCCGGGGCCTGATTTTCCACATTCTGCCCTTTGATGCCGGAGGCCGCCATGTTACAGATTAACGAGCCGGGGCGGACGGCCTGCACCTGCCAGCACCGTGCCGGATCCAGCCCTGGGATCGCAGGCAGGGACTGGCGTCCAGGATGGCGACGGAGCCGCTGCCCCCCCCGCCCATCCCCAAGCATCCCCCCGAGCTGACCCTCTACCCCCAACCCCAAGGCCACTTTTTGGTGCCTGTCCTGTCCCCCTCTCCCTCTCCTTCCTTCCTCTTTCGTTTGCTCCTTGGAAAAAACCTCACTGGTGTATTTTAACAAGCGGGAGACCCCCCCTTTCCCCCCTCCCAGCACCCCCTAATCCCAGGGCAGCACCCCCCTGCCCAGCCCTGCCTGCCCACCGCCGCTGCCGGCCGCGTCCCTCCGCCGCGCTGGCACGCTCTGCCGCTCTTTCGTTAAAAAAGAAAATGTCTTTCTCCTCCACCCAGAGCTCCTCCTGGCCAGAAATCCAGCGGGAAGGCAGGCTGCTCCCAGATCTCCTCCTCCCAGGGATGCAGAGGCGAAAGTTTTCCTTCTAATAAGCCGGGGGACACCGATGAGACACCGGGCCTGGGGGTCCGCATTTTATTCCCGTGGAGGGTAAAGATCCTGGAGGTGGGAGCCTGAATGATCCTGGAGCAGGCCTGGGAGCAGAAATTTAAAAAAAAAAAAAAAAAAAAAAAAAGGAAAAGAAATGGAAAGATAAATTTGGGGTTCTCGCCCGTTTTTGGAGCAGCAGCTCCGCGGCTCCCTTCGGAGCTCCCAGGGAACCTCGGCTGGATGCTGAGCCGGGACTGAAAACCACCGGGGCGAAGAACGGAATAAAAAGAAAAATCGGTTGAAAGGTTTGTCATTTTCCCAGAGGACGATTTAGCCCCCAAACCGAAGCAGCTTTCTTTCACCGTCCCCCCAAAAAAAGGCTTTGGGGTGCGGAGGGGCGATGCTGCCGGCGGGGAAACCCGCGGTGCGCAACCAGCGACCGCCCGGCTTTTTCTTTTCTCCCCCACTGCAGAAGATGCTGAGAACCGGCGGGAGATCCGCACGAAACGAAATCCCGGCCCCGCGCAGGGCTCCGCGGCTTTGCCACCGCCCGGGAGCTGCGGGGGAGCGGGGGCGGAGGGGCCGCACCCCCGGCCCGGCCCCGGGGAGGGGGAGAAAACAGCGAGGGGAAACCAAAAAAAAATTTTAAAAAATTAAATTAAATGGAATTCAATTAGATTAAATTGATTTAAATTAAATTCCATCAATGATCCGGAGCGGGGCACGGCTCCCGCGCTGTCCCCGCATCCCCCATCCCTCCGCGGGTGCGCTCCGCTCCGCGCCCGGCTGCGCTCTCCGCCAGCCGGCTGACCCAGCCCCGCTTCTTTATTTCCTTTTTTTTCTTTTAAATATAAATAAACATTTCAAACGGAGATTAATTTTTTCTCTCTCTCTTTCGGAAATAAAAATAAAAAAATAAAAGCGCTTTGGCGACGCGCTCGCTCCAGTTTTAGGCTCTCATTTCTGTGGGATTCCATGTATTTTTTTTTTTTCCTCCCCCCCACCCCCTTTTCTCTTCTTCCCCGCAGCCTCTTGCGGGACTGTGGCCGCGGAAAGCCCGCGGGCGCGCAGCAGCGCTCTCCTCTCCGCGGGGGGAAGGATCCGCGGGTGCCCGCACGGACTATTTCAATGCAGCCAAGTGGAAAATAGACTTTCAACCCGCTTTGTGCGGGTGGGGAGGGCTGGCCCCCGCCTCCGCGGGCCAACAAAACTCAGAGCAGAGCCAAACTGCGGAGTGAACTCGGGACCGGCCCGCGCAGGTGCTGCGCGCCCCGCGCAGGGGGGGAAAAAAAAAAAAAAAAACCACAAAATTGACAGTTATTGGTTTTTTTAAAAAAAAAATTTATTTTTATTCCCAGCGCGGGATCGGACCCGTGGGAAGAGCGGGCTTTTGTCCGCGGGGATGGTCCTGCCTTTGGAGGGGGGGGTTACGCGGAGGGGAGCGGAGCTTGCGCGGGAGGCGGGGAGCCGCGGCGGGGCGCGGGGGAGGGCTTCACCCCCCTCCCTCCCTCCCTCCCACCCGGCCGGCAGCATCCCGAGTTACGAACCGCCGCTGCGGACATATATATATATATATTTTTTATAAAAAGAGAAACAGAAAAGAAAAAAAAAATAAAAGAGGATTTATTTTTTTTTTTTTTTAAAAAAGAAGAAGGAAAACCCACCCGCAGCCGGAGCCCCTCTCCCACAACTTCGCGGCGCGCCTGCGGGAGCGGCTCCAGTCCACTTTTTCGGGCGCTCTCTGCCTCCCCCTGCCCGTCCTGCCTGCCCCTGCCCGTCCTGCCTGCCCCTGCCTCCCCCTGCCCGTCCTGCCTCCCCCTGCCCGTCCTGCCTCCCCCTGCCCGTCCTCCCTGCCCCTGCCTCCCCCTGCCCGTCCTGCCTCCCCCTGCCTGCCCCAGCATCCCCCTGCCCGTCTTTGCCTTCCCCCGCCCGTCCTCCTTCCCCCTGCCTCTCCTTGCCCCTGCCTCCCCCTGCCTGTCCCTGCCCGTCCTGCCTCCCCCTACCCGCCCTTGCCTCCCCCTGCCCGTCCTGCCTGCCCCCGGCCTCCCCCTGCCCGCCCCTGCCCGTCCTGCCTCCCCTGCCCGCCCCTGCCCGCCCCTGCCTGCCCCGGCCCCAGCAGGTGAGGCCGCCCCCTCCCTCCTCCGGGCCCCGCCAGGTACCGGCCGTATTTGTACCGGCTGCCGGGGCCTTGCGGGGTGCGTGGGCGCCCGCGGGTGGGCGGCGGGGCGGGTGCGTGTGTGTGTGCGTGTGCGTGTGCGTGTGTGTGTGTGTGTGCGTGTGTGTGTGTGAGCGCTGCCCAGGGGGAGGTTTCTTGCACACGCACCCGCACACACACACACACACGCGCGCGTCCCCGCAGGAACAGCCCCGCTCCGGCCCCCCCCCCACCCCCCCCCCCCTCCCTCCGCTCCCGGCTCACACCATGTTCCAGCCGTCCGCGAAGCGCTGCTTCACCATCGAGTCCCTGGTGGCCAAGGACACCCCCCACCTCAGCCCCGAGGAACCCCCGCGCCCCGCCGCCCTCGCCTACCCCGGCCCCCGCCGCCGCCGCCGCCACCGACGCCGCCGCCTTCGCCCCCGGCTTCCAGGGCGCCGCCGCCGCCGCCGCCGCCGCCGGCCGGGCCCTCTACGGCAGCGCCGAGCTCGTCTTCCCCGAGGCCGTGGGGCACCCGGCGCTGCCCGTCGGACCCCACCAGCTGGGGGGGTCGGGGCTGCCGCACCCCCACTCCTTCTTCGGGCCGCAGCACCGCGACCCGCTCAACTTCTACCCCTGGGTGCTGCGGAACCGCTTCTTCGGGCACCGCTTCCAAGGTGAGCGCTCGGGCATCGCCAACCGGCCCCCCGGGGGGCTCTCCCCGGGGCGCCGAGGGGGTGCGGAGAAAGGGGGGCTGCCACCGGCGGGGCCCGTCCACCGGGGAGGCCGGGGGGAGACCCGGAGGCAAAAAAACCTGTTGCTGCGGTGCCTGCGCGCACCCCCGGGGTCCGGGGCGTTTGCACCCTCGGGGCTCGGTGGATTTGCACCCCCGGCGTTTGCAACCCCGGGGCTCGGTGGATTTGCACCCCCGGGGCTCGGTGCGTTTGCACCCCCGGTGCGCCCCCGCAGCCGCAGCCCCGCTGCCGGTGGGGGACAGCGGGGCGGGGGGGGCGACAGGAGCAGCCCCGCGGTAGCTCCGCCGCCGGCGGAGCGGGGTCCCGGCCGGGCACCGCGGGGCTCCCGGGGACGGGAGCGGCGCTGCCGCCTCCCTGCGATGCTCCGCGGCTGGCGGAGTTTGGGTTTCTCCTTTTCGGGAACGAAGGGAGAGATTGCGGTGGCTCGCGGCTGCACAGCGAGATTTTGGTTGATCTCACGGCTTCTCTCTTTTCTGTTTCTTTCTTTCTTTCGTTCATTTTTTCTTTCTTTTCCCCTTTTCTTTTATTTTCTTTTATTTTCTTTCTTTTTTCTTTTTTTTTTCTTTCTTTCTTCCTTTTTCTTCTCGTTTTCTTTTTTTGACTCTCTCATTTACCTTTCTTCTCTTTCTCTCCTTTTCTGTCTCTCTCTTTCTTACAGTCCCCTTTCCTTTCCTTTCCTTTCCTTTCCA